>NC_138296.1:91195000-91220000 GCF_965601325.2 Salmo salar | reverse complement strand
GTTTCTCTGACTCTCTCTCTCTATCTGTTTCTCTGACTCTCTATCTGTTTCTCTGATTCTCTCTTTCTGTTTGTCTAATGCTCTCTCTCTCTTTCTGTTTGTCTGACTCTCTCTGTTTCTCTGACTCTCTCTATCTGTTTCTCTGACTGTCTCTTTCTGTTTGTCTGACTCTCTCTCTCTTTCTGTTTCTCTGACTCTCTCTTTCTGTTTGTCTGACTCTCTCTCTCTTTCTGTTTCTCTGACTCTCTCTCTGTTTCTCTGATTCTCTCTCTTTCTGTTTCTCTGACTGAATCTTTCTATCTTTTTTCTGACTGTCTCTTTCTCTCTTTCTTTCTCTCTATATATCTGTTTATCTGACTCTGTCTCTCTTTTTGTTTCTCTGACACTCTCACTCTCTTTCTGGTTCTCTGACACACTCTTTCCTGCTCTCTCTGTCTTTCTCCTTCTTTTTCTCTCTCTCTGTACAAGCTGAACTTCGTGCATCAAATCAGTCACATCTCAATTGTCCTTTTTTTCTTCATCCGTACTGATGTGAATGAACTGCACTGGACTTTAGATGAAAGCACCATCTGTAACGGTTTCTCTTTCCCCTTTCTCTTACGAGTTGAAGACAAACGTGTGAGTCTCTATTCAAACACACACACACACACACACACACACACACACACACACACACACACACACACACACACACACACACACACACACACACACACGGACCCCCCCACACACACAGGCATACAGCTGCTTGTATGCTGGAGATAAGGAACACAGAACTGTGAAAGGAGGAGATGTGAGCGAGGGGAGAGGGGGAGGAATGGATGAGAGAAGACAAGGGGGGAGGGGGGAGGAAGTGATAAGAGGGGAGAGAGGGAGAGGGGGAGGAAGGGATGAGAGGTTGGAGAGGAAGGGATGAGAGGGTGGAAGAGGGGGAGGGGGAGGAAGGGATGACAGGGGACAAGAGGGGGGAGGAAGGGATGAGAGGGGGGAGGGGGAGGAAGGGATGAGATGGGGGAAGAGGAGAAGGAATGGATGAGAGAGGACAAGAGGGGGGATGAGAGGGGACAATAGGGGGAGAGGGGGGAGGAAGGGATGTGAGGGGGCAAGAGGTAAGAGGAAGGGATGAGTGGGGGAGAGGGGGAGAGGGGGAGGGGCGAGGAAGGGATGAGAGGGGGAGAGGGGGAAGGAAGGAATGAGAGTGGGTAAGAGGGGGAGGAAGGGATGAGAGGGGGAGAGGGGGAAGGAAGGAATGAGAGTGGGTAAGAGGGGGAGGAAGGGATGAGAGGAGGAGAGGGGGAAGGAAGGAATGAGAGTGGGTAAGAGGGGGAGGAAGGGATGAGAGGGGGAGAGGGGGAAGGAAGGAATGAGAGTGGGTAAGAGGGGGAGGAAGGGATGAGAGGGGGAGAGGGGAAGGAAGGAATGAGAGTGGGTAAGAGGGGGAGGAAGGGATGAGAGGGGAGAGAGGGGAAGGAAGTGATGATCCTTAGGCAAGGATCAGCTCAGGAGGTCCTCTCCCTCATTCTCTCTCCCTCTCTCCTAGCTCTGATCACATTGGGGATCCACTGCTCATCGCTCCGCCCTCAACTTCCTGATTTGTCTAAATGCTGTTGTGCTGTTTCTTGCTACTTGGCTATCTGCCAAACTTTTCGGTTTATATTTTTAATACATTTACTAGCTTATTAGTTTTTTCCTCGCTCAACTTTTTTCATTGAACTTTTTCACCCCGGACGCTTTATCTGGATATGGTTCTACTGGACCTCCACCAGACGAAGCTAAGTAGTAACATTAACATGATGCCTTCTAATTGCAGTCGCTGTTCTCATAATATACAGGAGAACTATTTCCTTATGGTAAGGATAGCCATGTTGCAAGGACAGC
This sequence comes from Salmo salar, assembly GCF_965601325.2. Taxonomy (NCBI): domain Eukaryota; kingdom Metazoa; phylum Chordata; class Actinopteri; order Salmoniformes; family Salmonidae; genus Salmo; species Salmo salar. Next base: position 91,218,122 of record NC_138296.1, on the reverse strand, counting down.
TTCAGATGCAATCGTTAGGCAAGGGTAATTTAAGTGTAGGAAAGGATGAAACAGCGTCTGTGCCACCAATAAGTACAGATAGTAATGTTAGTATAAAGTCCCCCAGTCCCCCAGTCCCCACAGCCGAACAATTTTCTCATGGTTTTCTGGAAAGAAATGCTGTCGGCATGCTCAACAGGTGTCGGTCATTCAACTGACAGAAACCTTCAACCGGTTCTCCCCATTAAGCAACGAGTCAGAGTCAGAGGCCCAGCCTTCTCAGGTCTCTCCTCCACCCGTTACAAAGCCTCCCACCATTATCTCTGACAAATTGAAAACCCTAGTCATTGGCGACTCCATTGCCCGCAATATTAGAAAAAAAATAATTGTTGTGACGTTCATTAACCTGTTTAGGATAGGGGGCAGTATTGACACGGCTGGATAAAAAACATACCCGATTTAATCTGGTTACCACTCCTACCCAGTAACTAGAATATGCATATACTTATTACATATGGATAGAAAACACCCTAAATTTTCTAAAACTGTTTGAATGGTGTCTGTGAGTATAACAGAACTCAAATGGCAGGTCAAAACCTGAGAGATTCCTTTACAGGAAGTGGCCTGTCTGACCATTTCTTGAACTTCTTTTCCATCTCTATCATTTACTAAGGATCTCTGCTCTAACGTGACACTTCCCACGTCGTCCATAGGCGCTCAGAGCCCGGGAAAAAACAGAATGTCGTCATTCCAGCCCCAGGCTGAAACACATTATCGCCTTTCTCAAGTGGCCGATCAAGGGACACTGGGCTTATGCGCGTGACCCCGACCGCCCCCGCCTTTGGGATTTTTTCCTCTGTTTGCCGAAAAGGAGATTCCCTGTCGGAATATTATCGCTTTTCTACGAGAAAAATGTCGTAAAAATTGATTTTAAACAGCGGTTGACATGCTTCGAAGTACGGTAATGGAATACTTAGAATTTTATTGTCACGAATTGCGCCATGCGCGTGACACTTCTTTACTATTTCGGATAGTGTCTGGAACGCACGAACAAAACGCCGCTATTCGGATATAACGATGGATTATTTTGGACCAAACCAACATTTGTTATTGAAGTAGCAGTCCTGGGTGTGCATTCTGACGAAGACAACAAAAGGTAATCAAACTTTTATAATAGTAAATATGATTATGGTGAGTGCTAAACTTGCCGGGTGTCTAAATAGCGAGCCCGTGATGCCTGGGCTATGTACTTAGAATATTGCAAAATGTGCTTTCACCAAAAAGCTATTTTAAAATCGGACATATCGAGTGCATAGAGGAGTTCTGTATCTATAATTCTTAAAATAATTGTTATGCTTTTTGTGAACGTTTATCGTGAGTAATTTAGTAAATTGTTAGCAAATTCCTCCCGAAGTTTGCGGGGGGTATGCTAGTTCTGAACGTCACATGCTAATGTAAAAAGCTGTTTTTTGATATAAATATGAACTTGATTGAACAAAACATGCATGTATTGTATAACATAATGTCCTAGGTGTGTCATCTGATGAAGATCATCAAAGGTTAGTGCTGCATTTAGCTGTCTTCTGGGTTTTTGTGACATTATATGCTAGCTTGAAAAATGGGTGTCTGATTATTTCTGGCTTGGTACTCTGCTGACATAATCTAATGTTTTGCTTTCGCTGTAAAGCCTTTTTGAAATCGGACAGTGTGGTTAGATAAAGGAGAGTCTTGTCTTTAAAATGCTGTGAAATAGTCATATGTTTGAAAAATTGAAGTTATTGTATTTTTGAGGAATTTGTAATTCGCGCCACGCCTATCATTGGATATTGGAGCAGGTGTTCCGCTAGCGGAACGTCTAGATGTAAGAGGTTAAGGCCCATTTTCTGGGATTAAAGGTCAAAAATGGTAATAGAGCGCTAACTTGACCACTTCACGTCAAAGTACATGAACCTACAGTGTAAGGAAAAAAGAGCCAGCCATTCATCTATCGTAATTTACGAGAAATCATACAATGTACAATTGGTGATGGTTAAAGAAATGTGTTTTCTTTTCAAAAAAGTTATAGATCCAGTTGCGGCAAGTTCAGACTAATCCGTTAGGGCAGGTTTCGGAGCTCTACATGATTTCTGTGATTTTCTGAACTTCCACACATACACAGCAAGGATCGAGTAATAGTGTGGGGCTTACAGACACACAGAGCCTGCACTAGATATCGGCGTTCGCACCATCAAAGAACCGTCAGACCTAGAGCTCTGAAACTTTAGAAACCTGTTCTAGAGCTTAAGTCGATAGTGCACGGTGAGTTATGTGGCTCTAGGAGGTTCTCAGGCCCAGAAACAGCCTCATACATTTGCAAAGACTTCAATTCATTTTGACCATCGCAAAAATGACGACATTTAGAAAATTCCCAGAGTCACAAGACTAGGTGCATTGAAACCACCTCAGCCCATAGCGACGGACCCTAAAGTTTCTGAATAGCTCATTCAGGGACCCCATAGCAACGCCCGGAAAAAGTGCATTTTCAGAACTAATTTAGGTCGCTGCTCGGGCTCCGAATGACCTATTGAGCTGAAACTCAGGATTCGGGGTCGCCTCAGCTAGGCCTACACATAATGCCAGAACTGGACCCGCAGCTAGAATGTAACTACTTGTTTTAAGTTTTTATTATGGTTTAAACTGAAGGCGCTGTGAATTTTGGGCCTGCTCTAAAATATGTGATAGTTGGCTTCTAAACAAGTTGGACAAAGTGGGTTTGGTGTCAGTTTGTATCCCTTTGGGGTCAGAATGATATCTTATTGACTGATGGACGCTGACTTGATGGCTGACTTTTGTCCGTTTGCAATAAGTTTAAACAGTGATGAACCATCACCGAATGGACATGCTGAAATCAACACCAACGACCGATGGAGAGGAACCACTATCACTGCCCGGCCATCCCAAGTTCAACGGGCCAGTCAATTGGGCATTTCTGCAGTATATTAGAGCATGTCAAATTCATGATGGTAAATGCACATCGTAAGACATTGGAAATGGACAGCCGTGCACCTGGTGATCAGAATGGGTTACCAGGAGCACATTTTTAAAATGTTTTTTAATGCCTTTAGGGGGGTGCAAAGGGTCCATGGCCGGGTAGGGAGCACCCCCCCCATCTGTGCCCATCCAATAGGGGGCGACCCTGGTCAATTTGGACGTTTAAAAAAAAATGACAAGAGTCCGGCAAGAGTCCCACTTCTGTCTCATTGCACCAAATTCTTACTTCCTATGACTTCCTATGATCTAACATGACAAATAGACCTTCTAGGTTGATTCAGGGCTTAACATAGTGATATATATCATTTGGTCAGTATAAATGCCATTTGGACATTTCTTATGCCATTTGGACATGGTTCACTGACTTTTGGGTTCGGAAATGACTTCCTATGATCGTATATGACAAATGGACATAACAGCCTGATTTGGTACTTTCAATACTTATGTATGGCATTTGGACATGGTTCACTGACTTCTGACTTCCTATGATCATATATTGCAAATGGACAAAACATAGGCCTTATGGACAAACTCAATAAAACAATTATAAATGTATAATTGACAACAACAAAAAAGATAATTTAAAAAAAACGGTCCAGAAAGTACTTTTTTAGAGGGGGTTGTGTTTTATTTTATATTTTATACATTTTTTCAAATTTGACCCTTGGGTCTTGACTTTGTGACCATTTGCAATATGAAAATCTATGGTGGAGCGCGCTCGCCATCTTTTTTTTTTTTTGTATGACACTTGGCATTTGCAATACACCACTTGCCACATGGTTTGGATGAACTGCCGTCCATTTGAGTGGTATTTGCGATTGTGTACAGTTGAAGTCGGAAGTTTACATACACCTAAGCCAAATACATTTAAACTCAGTTTTTCACAATTCCTGATATTTAATCCTGGTAAAAATTCCCTGTTTTAGGTCAGTTAAGATCACCACTTTATTTTAAGAATGTGAAATGTCAGAATAATAGTAGAGAGAAAGATCTATTTCAGCTTTTATTTCTTTCATCACATTCCCAGTGGGTCAGAAGTTTACATAGACTCAATTAGTATTTGGCAGCATTGCCATTAAATTGTTTAACTTGGGTCAAATGTTTCGGGTAGCCTTCCACAAGCTTCCCACAATAAGTTGGGTGAATTGTGGCCCATTTCCTGACAGAGCTGGTGTCACTGAGTCAGGATTGCAGGCCTCATTGCTCGCACAGACTTTTTCAGTTCTCCCAACAAATCTTCTATGGGATTGAGGTCAGGGCATTGTGATGGCCACTCCAATATCTTGACTTTGTTGTCCTTAAATCATTTTGCCACAACTTTGGCAGTATTCTTGGGGTCAATGTCCATTTGGAAGACCCATTTGTGACCAATCTTTGGCTTCCTGACTGACGTCTTGAGATGTTGATTCAATATATCCACATCATTTTCCTGCCTCATGATGCCATCTATTTTGTGAAGTGCACGAGTCCCTCCTGCAGCAAAGCACCCCCACAACATGATGCTGCCACCCGCGTGCTTCACGGTTGGGATGGAGTTCTTCGGCTTGCATTATGGCCAAACAGTTCTATTTTTGTTTCATCAGACCAGAGGACATTTCTCCAAAAAGTACAATATTTGTCCCCATGTGCAGTTGCAAACCAAAGTCTGGCTTTTTTATGGTTTTGGAGCAGTGGCTTCGTCCTTGCTGAGCAGCCTTTCAGGTTATGTCGATATAGGACTCGTTTTACTGTGGATATAGATATTTTGTACCTGTTTCCTCCAGCATCTTCACAAGGTCCTTTGCTGTCATTCTGGGATTGATTTGCACTTTTCACGCCAAAGTACGTTCATCTCTAGGAGACAGAACACGTCTCCTTCCTGAGCGGCTGCGTGGTCCCATGGTGTTTATACTTGCATACTATTTTTTGTACAGATGAACGTAGTACCTTCAGGCGTTTGGAAATTGCTCCCAAGGATGAACCAGACTTGTGGAGGTCTAAAAAAAATGCTGAGGTCTTGGCTGATTTCTTTTGATTTTCCCATGATGTCAAGGAAGTTTGTTTGAAGTTAAGCATTGAAATACATCCACAGGTAAACCTCCAATTGACACAAATGATGTCAATTAGCCTATCAGAAGCTTCTAAAGCCATGACATCATTTTGGGGAATTTTTCCAAGCTGTTTAAATGCACAGTCAACTTAGTGTATGTAAACTTCTGACCCACTGGAATTGTGATACAGTGAATTATAAGTCATGCACAAAGTAGATATATATTTATACATGTATATGTTTCCCAAATATATATATATGGAGGATTGGAAATGATGCAGACAATTACATTGATGGATACCACAATCTATCTGCAATATGAAAGCCTTGGCCTTCACGCCAATAATAGATTTAGCCAAATGTATTTAAGTGCCTGTTTGGGGATGTTGTAGTTAGTTCAAGGTTGGGTAGTCTTGGCTGATTTCTTTTGATTTTCCTGTGATGTCAAGCAAAGAGGCACTGAGTTTGAAGGTAGGCCTTGAAATACATCCACAGGTACACCTCCAATTGACTCAAATGATGTCAATTAGCGTTGTAGAAGCTTCTAAAGTCATGACATCATTTTCTGGAATTTTCCAAGCTGTTTAAAGGCACAGTCAACTTAGTGGATGTACAATTCTGACTCACTGTGATAGGGATACAGTGAATTATAAATGAAATAATCTGTCTGTAAACCATTGTTGGAAAAATTACTTGTGTCATTTACAAAGTAGATGTCCTAACCGACTTGCCAAAACTTTAGTTTGTTAACAAGAAATTTGTGGAGTGGTTGAAAAACGAGTTTTAATGACTCCAACCTAAGTGTATGTAAACTTCCGACTTCAACTGTATATGTTTCGTCCAATGCCAATATGTTGCCATTCATTTTTGTCAATTTCATGGGGGTTTTCCCTCACATGCTGTCCCTAGAAAGGGTGTGTCACTTGAGTCCGTTGAGTCACTGACGTGATCTTCTTGTCCGGTTTGGCGCCTCCCCTTGGGTTTGTGCCGTGGGGGAGATCTTTATGGGCTATACTCGGCCTTATCTCAGGATGGTAAATTGGTGGTTGAAGATATCCCTCTAGTGGTGTGGGGGCTGTGCTTTGGCAAAGTGGGTGGGGTTATATCCTGCCTGTTTGGCCATGTCCAGGGGTATTGTCGGACGGGGTCACAGTGTCGCCCGACCCCTCCTGTCTCAGCCTCCTGTATTTATGCTGCAATAGTTTATGTGTCGGGGACTATGGTCAGTCTGTTATATATGGAGTATTTCTCCTGTCTTATCCGGTTTCCTGTGTGAATTTTAGTATGCTCTCTCTAATTCTCGCACTCTTTTTCTCTCTCTTTCTTTCTTTCTCTCTTTCTTTCACTCTTTCTTTCTCTCTCTCAGAGGACCTGAGCCCTAGGACCATTCCTCAGGACTACCTGGCCTGATGACTCCTTGCTGTCCCCAGTCCACCTGGTCGTGCTGCTGCTCCAGTTTCAACTGTTCTTCCTGCGACTATGGAACCCTGACCTGTTCACCAGACATGCTACCTGTCCCAGACCTGCTGTGTTCAACTCTCTAGAGACAGCAGGAGCTGTAGAGATACTCTGAATGATCGGCTATGAAAAGCCAACTGACATTTACTCCTGAGGTGCTGACCTGTTGCACCCTCTACAACCACTGTGATTATTATTATTTGACCCTGCTGGTCATCTATGAACATTTGAACATCTTGGCCATGTTCTACTATAATCTCCACCTGGCACAGCCAGAAGAGGACTGGCCACCCCTCAGAGCCTGTTTCCTCTCTACGTTTCTTCCTCGGTTCTGGCCTTTCTAGGGAGTTTTTCCTAGCCACCGTGCTTCAACACCTGCATTGCTTGCTGTTTGGGGTTTTAGGCTGGGTTTCTGTACAGCACTTACTTTGTGACATCAGCTGATGTAAGAAGGGCTTTATAAATACATTTGATTGATAAGATTTCTGATTGGCGTGAGGTCTCATAAAACCGGCCCAGCCCCCCCCCCCCGTCCGTCTCATCTTATCTATGAACATAGACAGGGCTCTAATTCCTCTAGCTCCACAATGAGATAGGGTGCAGGCCAGGCAGCAGGCTGTTAGCCACCCTGCCAGCTTAGTGGAGTCTGCCACTAGCATAGTCAGTGTAGTCAGCTCAGCTACGTAGGTTGAGCTCAGTCTACATCTAGGTTGAGCAAAACAAAACATGGCGGTGTTCGCCTTAGCGATCGCACTGGAATAAAGACCTCCTCCATTCCTGTCCTTATTGAAAGAGATTGTGATATCTCACATCTCAAAATAGGGTTGCTTAATGTTAGATCCCTCACTTCCAAGGCAGTCATAGTCAATGAGCTAATCACTGATCATAATCTTGATTTGATTGGCCTGACTTAAACATGGCTCAAGCCTAGGGTTGCAAAGGGTCTGAGCATTTTTCTGGAAATTTCCATGGGATGTTAAGCACGGGAATTTGGGGAATTTTGCTTAAATTCATCCAAAAGTTAGCTTATAACAGTGAACCTTTTTTGTGGGATAAACATAAGACAATTCTAGGTCTTGTGGCATATTTTGATTAAACTATCCCCAATTCAATGGAATTGCAACCCTCTGCATGCACAGTGCATTCTTCCATCACATGTACAGCTGATTCTCAAGATCTTGCACACTAATGAGATTCTACTGCGCCCACACTACTACACAGTTTGAGCCAAGGACTACATGCTTTCTGGTAAGTTTTGATTACTATACTGGGTGCGGTGAATACATTTTATATGACATACATAATTTTTTGTTAACTAGTAAATAGTAGCCTACAGCAGTGTGTTTAAATAATTTCTAACTTGTTAATAATTTCTGCTAGTTAGTTTTTGCTACCATGTGGGTTTTAGCTTGCTTGAGCCTGCTAACTGAGGAGTGTTAATTCACTTGTTTCCATACATGTTTCATTTTAAAACATTTATCTTACAAAAAAGTTGTTTAACTGCTTAAATATTTATCTGTACATGGAATTATATTTGTTTGTTTTTTTACTCATTTTTTTCTAATCTTTACAGGAAATTGCCATGGGCACTATCTGATGTGTGGAGACATTTCATTGCAGCTAATGTAGAAGGAAAAGGTGTGTATATTTGCAAATACTGTGCCAAATCATATGTGAAGAATGCAACAAAGATGCAGAATCATCTGGCCAAGTGCATAAAGTTCCCTCAGCGCCCACAACAAGCAACCTCTGAGAAAAATCCCTTTACTTCTATTCGAGGTGAAAATGAATCAGACATCTTATCGATAGCAACAGCTCATGGTCTTCCTGGAATCAGAAGTTTTTTTGACTCAGTGGAGGAACGTAGTCTGAGAAATGCTGATGAATGTCTTGCTCAAGCTGTGTATGCAACTGATTCACCTCTGATGCACACAGCTCAACAGAGTTCAAGTGAAGGTCAAGCAAATCATATAGAAAGCAGACTGTATTGCAATCATCTCTGATGGGTGGTCGAATGTTCGTGGGCAAGGAAAAATTAAGTACATCATCTCCACCCCTCAACCAGTATTCTACAAGAGCACAGACACAAGGGACAACAGACACACCGGTCTCTACATTGCAGATGAGCTGAAGGCATTCATCAATGACCTTGGACCACAGAAGGTATTTGCACTGGTGACAGACATGAAGGCTGCTTGGTCTAAAGTGGAGGAGTCCTACCCTCACATCACACCCATTGGCTGTGCTGCTCATGCATTGAATCTGCTCCTCAAGGACATCATGGCACTGAAAACAATGAATGCACTCTACAAGAGAGCCAAGGAAATGGTTAGGTATATGAAGGGTCATCAAATTAAAGCAGCAATCTACCTCACGAAGAACTGAAATGACGTTCCACCTAACTGGAAGTCTTCCGATTAGCTTGGAAAGACAGTACCGTGCAACATCCAATACCCTCACTGCTGCTCCATCATCCTATTTTTCCAACCGTATTTTTGATACTGTCGCAAATCTAACTAAACAGCAACATTCAACAAGAGAGGATAGCTTTCACTTCAGCAGTGATGAATTCATGAACTTCTTATTTGAAAAGATCATGATGATTAGAATGCAATACAGACTCCACCTTGAATCTGCATATTTCTACAAAGCTCAGTTGTCCTGAGTCTGCACAGAACTGTCAGGACCAAGGATCAATGGAGACACTCACATTTTTTAATCCTGTATCGTGACACATTCATGAAAATAGTCATGGCCTCTAAAACATCAAGCTAAATTCTGGACCCTATTCCAACTAACCTACTGAAAGAGCTGCTTCCTGTGCTTGGCCCTCCTATGTTGAACATAATAAACGGCTCCCTATCCACCGGATGTGTACCAAACTCACTAAAAGTGGCAGTTATAAAGCCTCTCTTGAAAAAGCCAAACCTTGACCTGGAAAATTTTAAAAACTATCAGCCTATATCGAATCTCCCATTCCTCTCTAAATGTTTTGAAAAAGCTGTTGCGCAGAAACTCACTGCCTTCCTGAAGACAAATAATGTATACGAAATGAGTGCGAGAAACTGTGGCTTGTAGGCCACTCCAGGTTTCGCACCCACTGTGAAATTTGGTGGAGGATCGGGGATGACCTGGGGGTTCTTCAGCAAGGCTGGGATCGGGTAGATTTGTCTTTGTGAAGGACGCATGAATCAAGCCACGTACAAGGTTGTCCTGGAATTAAACCTGCTTCCTTCTGCTCTGACAATGTTCCCCAACTCTGAGGATTGGTTTTTCCAGCAGGACAACGATCCATTCCACACAGCCAGGTCAATCATGGTGTGGATGGAGGACCCCCAGATCAAGACCCTGTCATGGCCAGCCAAATCTCCAGACCTGAACCCCATTGAAAACCTCCGGAATGTGATCAAGAGGAAGATGGATGGTCACAAGCCATCAAACAAGCCACCCAACATCAATGTGAAAGATTGGTGGAGAGCATGCCAAGATGCATGAAAGCTGTGATTGAAAATCTGGGTTATTCCACCAAATATTGATTTCTGAACTCTACCTAAGTTAAAACATTAGTATTGTGTTGTTTAAAAAACATATTTTCTTTGCATTATTCTAGGTCTGAAAACACTGCATCTTTTTATTTTGACCTGTTGTCATTTTCTGCAAATAAATACTCTAAATGACAGTATTTGTATTTGACATTTGGTAGAAATGTTGTCAGTAAAAAATTCATAAAAAATAAATTCTAAATAATCAGCTAGAGACCAAAATTATGTTAATTTAAGGCCTAATGAAGTCAACAAATTACAGGACTAACAGATAGAGATCATTGATTTTGATTGACTGGGGGGGGGGGTTCAGTGAGAACGGCAGAATGGTGAACTTACTAAATGAAATGAGAGTTTGACTGTGTGATAATAGGTTGCTTCTTGTGTAAATATTTTCTGTCTGGATTTTAATGATTTGTATATTTTCTGTCTGGATTTTAATGATTTGTATGTCAGGAATAATACAAAAATGTTCATTTTACCCAAACATATACCTATAAATAGTAAAACTAGATAAACTGATTATTTTGCAGCGCTCTCTTAATTTTTTCCAGAGCTGTATCTCTCCGATTTGGTCCTGCCGTACATACCTACACGTACACTACAGTCACAAGACGCAGGCCTCCTTATTGTCCCTAGAATTTATAAGCACACAGCTGGAGGCAGGGCTTTCTCCTATATAGCTCCATTTTTATGGAATAGTCTGCTTATCCATGTGAGAGACGCACACTCGGTCTCAACCTTTAACTTCTTCGGGATCGGTGACCCTTCCACGAGATGGTTGAGCTAACGTAGGCTAATGCGATTGTCATGAGGTTGTAAGTAACAAGAAAATTTCTCAAGACAAGCTTAAATTCTTGTTAATCTAACTGCACTGTCCAATTTACAGTAGCTATTACAATGAAAGAATACCATGCTATTGTTTGAGGAGAGTGTACCATTTTGAACATGAAAAGTTATTAATAAACAAATTAGGCACATTTGGGCAGTCTTGATTTTAAAATATTACGGAAATACAATGGTTCATTGGATCAGTCTAAAACGTTGCACATACACTGATGCCATCTAGTAAAATCTAAATTGCACCTGGGATGGAATAATACATTATGGCCTTTCTCTTGCATTTCAAAGATGATGGTACAAAAAAAATTACAAAAGAACGGTTTGTTTTTTCTTTGTATTATCTTTTACCAGATCTATTGTGTTATATTCTCCTACATTCCTTTCACATTTCCACAAACTTCAAAGTGTTCCCTTTCAAATATTACCAAGAATATGCATATCCTTGCTTCAGGGCCCGAGCTACAGGCAGTTAGATTTGGGTATGTCATTTTAGGTGAAATTTGAAAAATGAAGGCTAATCCTTAAGAGGTCTTTACTGAAGTCTTTACTGAAGACTCATCTCTTCAGTAGGTCCTATGATTGAGTGTAGTCTGGCCCAGGGGTGTGAAGATGAACGCCAAGGCACTGGAGCGACGAACCGCCCTTGCTGTCTCTGCCTGGCCGGTTCCCCTCTCTCCACTGGTATTCTCTGCCTCTGACCCTATTACGGGGGCTGAGTCACTAGCTTACTAGTGCTCTTCCATGACGTACCTAGGAGGGGTGCGTCACTTGAGTGGGTTGAGTCACTGACGTGATCTTCCTGTCCGGTTTTGCGCCCCCCTCAAGCTCGTTCGGTGGAGGAGTTCTTCATGGGCTATACTCAGCCTTGTCTCAGTGTAGTAAGTTGGTGGTCTGTTGATATCCCTCTAGTGGTGTGGGGGCTGAACTTTGGCATGGTGGGTGGGGTTATATTCTGCCTGGTTAACCCTGTCTGGGGGTATTGTCGGACGAGGTCACAGTGTCTCCCCTGTCTCAGTCTCCAGTATCTATGCTGCAATAGTCTATGTGCCGGGGGGCTATGGACAGTCTGTTATATCTGGTGTTATTCTCCTGTCTTATCTGGTGTCCTGTGTGAATTTAAGTATGCTCCCTCTAATTCTCTCTCCCCCCCAGCACATCACAGCACATCACAGCACATCAAAGCACATCACAGCACATCAAAGCACATCACAGCACATCAAAGCACATCACAGCACATCACAGCACATCACAGCACAGCACAGCACAGCACATCACAGCACATCACAGCACAGCACATCACAGCACATCACAGCACATCACAGCACATCACAGCACATCACAGCACAGCACAGCACAGCACATCACAGCACATCACAGCACATCACAGCACATCAAAGCACATCACAGCACATCACACACTACGTGTCTGTAACACATACATAATATTGTCACATACAACACGTGTATGCTGTGACATACAACACACAATTACATCACAGGTAAAAGGCGTTTCTGCGGAAGTAGTAAAAACTAACCCTGTGACACCCATACAGATGTAGGATCTTAATTTGATCACCTTATTCAGGATAATTTTGAAATTTCAAACTTGATTTTCCCTTACGAAAAATGTATCAACCCTTACAAAAATGTTCATAAATTATATTCCACATAGTAAATCACATTTCCTGTTGATGCAGGATTATTTTCCTGCTGTAGCAAAGTGGCTCAAATTAATATCCTTCATCTGTATATCTGCAAATGATATGATAGATATCATATACTGTACATAAACAACCTTTGATTTTACAACAGGTAAGAGTTATCACATCGCAATAACAGCTGACATTGGCTATTAAACAAAACACCAACAAAACAACAGTCATGAGGTGCTTTTTAAATCATGATGAGGAATGACTCGGAGCTGAAACATTTCCTTTATGTGTCTAGCTGGGAGACCTCCTAGATCTTATCAACACTAACAGGAGAATGATTATGACTTGAGTACTTCTCTTTCTCTGTGTGTGTCTGTGTGTGTGTGTGTGTGTGTGGTGTGTGTGTGTGTGTGTGTGTGTGTGTGTGTGTGTGTGTGTGTGTGTGTGTGTGTGTGTGTGTGTGTGTGTGTCAGGATAGGAGGATGGATATAGTCCAATAATTGTGCATAATTCAACAATGCAGACTACCTCTAACATACAGAGAGTTCCAGGTGAATCCAGGTGAAAGCTATGATCCCTCATTGATGTCACTTGTTGAAATCAAATCTAATTTTATTTGTCACATGCGCCGAATACAACAGGTGTAGACCTTACAGTGAAATGCTTACTTACAAGCCCTTAACCAACAATGGTGTTTTAAGAAAAAAAGTGTTTGGAAAGTATTAACTAAAATAAAAAGGAGAAAGGAAAAAAAAAATATATATATATATATATATATAAAATAATTAAGGATCAACAATAAAATAACAGTATCAAGGCTATATACAGGGGGTACCGGTTAGTCGAGGTAAATGAGGTAGTATGTACATGTAGGTAGAGGTAAAGTGACTATGCATAGATAATAAACAGAGAGTAGCAGCAGTGTAAAAATGGGGGGTGGGGTGGGGACAATGAAAATAGCCCAGGTAGCCATTTGATTAGCTGTTCGTGAGTCTTATGGCTTGGGGGTAGAAGCTGTTAAGAAGCCTATTTTTGCACCTAGACTTGGCGCTCAGGTACCGCGTGCTGTGCAGTAGCAGAGAGAACAGTTGGTGACTAGGGTGGCTGAGGTCTTTGGCAATTTATTGAGCCTTCCTCTGACACCACCTGGCATAGAGGTCCTGGATGGAAGGAAGCTTGGCCCCAGTGATCTACTGTAGTGCCTTGCGGTCGTAGGCCGAGCAGTTGCCATACCAGGCGGAGATGCAACCAGTCAGGATGCGCTCGATGGTGCAGCTGTAGAACTTTTTAAGGATCTGAGGACCCATGCCAAATCTTTTCAGTTTCCTGAGGGGGAATAGGCGTTGTCGTGCCCTCTTCACGACTTTCTTGGTGTGTTTGATCCATGATAGTTTATTGGTGATGTGGACACCAAGGAAATTGAACCTCTCAACCTGCTCCACTACAGGCCAGATGATGATAATGGGGTGCGTGCTCTGTGTTCCTGTTTCTGTAGTCCACAATCATCTCCTTTGTCTTGATCACATTGAGGGAGAGGTTGTTATCCTGGCACCACAGTGCCAGGTCTCTGACCTCCTCCCTATAGGCTGTCTCATCATTGTCAGTGATCAGGCCTACCACTGTAACTTAATGATGGTGTTGGAGTCGTGCTTGGCCATGCAGTCATGGGTGAACAGGGAGTACAGGAGGGGACTGAGCACGCACCCCTGAGGGGCCCCTGTGTTGAGGATCACCGTGGCAGATGTGTTGCTACCTACCCTTACCACCTGGGGGTGGCCCGTCAGGAAGTCCAGGATCCAGTTGCAGAGGGAGGTGTTTAGTCCCAGGGTCCTTAGCTTAGTGATGAGCTTTGTGGACACTATGGTGTTGAACGCTGAGCTGTAGTCAATGAATAGCATTCTCACATAGGTGTTCGTTTCGTCCGGTGGGAAAGGGCAGTGTGGAGTGCAATAGAGATTGCATCATCTGTGGATCTGTTGGGCGGTATGCAAATTGGAGTGGGTCTAAGGTTTCTGGTATAATGGAGTTGATGTGAGCCATGACCAGCCTTTCAAAGCACTTCATGTCTACAGAAGTGAGTGCTACGGGTCGGTAGTCATTTAGGCAGGTTACCTTGATGTTCTTGGGCACCTGGACTATGGTGGTCTGCTTAAAACACGTTGGTATTACAGACTCGGTCAGGGACAGGTTGAAAATGTCAGTGAAGGCACTTGCCAGTTGGTCAGCGCATGTTCGGAGTACACGTCCTGGATAATTTGTCTGGCCCTGCGGCCTTGTGGATGTTGACCTGTTTAAAGGTCTTACTCACATCGGGTACGGAGAGCGTGATCACACAGTTGTCCGGAACAGCTGGTGCTCTCATGCATGCTTCAGTGTTGCTTGCCTCATCGCTAGCATAAAAGTTATTTAGCTTGTCTGGTAGGCTCGTGTCACCGGGCAGCTCGTGGCTGTGCTTCCCTTTGTAGTCCGTAATAGTTTGCAAGCCCTGCCACATCCGTCAAGCGCCGGAGCCGGTGTAGAACGATTCAATCTGAGTCCTGTGTTGACGTTTTGCCTGTTTGATGGTTTGTCAGAGGGAATAGCGAGATTTCTTATAAGTGTCCGGGTTAGCGGAAGCTCTACCCTTTAGCTCAGTGCGGATGTTGCCTGTAATCCATGGCTTCTGGTTGGGGTATGTACGTACAGTCACTGTGGGGAAGACGTCATCAATGCACTTATTGATGAATTTTGTGACTGATATGGTTTACTCCTCAATGCCATCGGAAGAATCCTGGAACACATTCCAGTCTGTGCTAGCAAAACAGTCCTGTAGCTTAGCATCTGCATCATCTGACCACTTCCTTATTGAGCGAGTCACTGGTACTTCCTGCTTTTGTTAAATCCACTTCAATCAGTGTAGATGAAGGGGAGATGGGTTAAATAATGATTTTTAAGCCTGGAACCAATTGAGACATGGATTGTGTATGTGTGCAATTCAGGGGAATGGGCCAGACAAAAAAAACGTGGTATGGTAGGTGCCAGGCGCACCGGTTTCAGTGTGTTAAGAACTGCAACACTGCTGGGTTTTTTCACACTCAACAGTTTCCAGTGTGTATCAAGAATGGTCTACCACCCAAAGGACATCCAGTTAACTGTGAAGAGTCAACATGGGCCAATCATGTTTCGTACACTACGTGTATATTTGTTAATTAATTCATTAATTCAAATGCATTTGCTGTAAGAAATGTGCTACTATATATGTAAATAACATTTGAGTTGAGTTGAGGCCTTAACCAGATGACATGAATACAATCATATACACACAACCAATCTACTATATGTTTACAGCCAATAGTTAGGAAGGAGAATTGAAGAGTTGAAGTGGGGTCTTTCCTTCCGAGCTTCGTATTAGACATCTATACCGTGATAAGGCCCTGATTTAAAAAAACAAAACAACGTTAGTTAATGAAGCCTCTGAACCTCCATAAAAACAGACTGTCATTAGCAGCAGTAGGGACACAGAACACCCTTTCCATTTCCCTAACGACCACCGCATAGGAAGAGAAGCAAGGTCTTCTCAGCATTGTTTTTTCTCCTGGGTCTATGTGTGTGTGTGTGTGTGTGTGTGTGTCTACGGGCCACTACTAATGGGATGTGCTGTGTACATGGGGGTCTGCACGGGGAACAACAGCAGAAGGAAAACAAGACCCCTCCCAGTCTCAGACAAACACATCAGCCACGCCTACCTCTAGCTCCTCCCCGTAACGCCTGAGACAAACATGTCGGTCACGCCTCTGACTGTCAACACTCCTCCCCCCCTAAACGCCAATGGGAATACGGGCTCAGACGAGGGATGGGAGAAGCTGAATAACAACCCCATTGTTAAAAAAAAAACAACACTTCTACACAGTAGCATCTCTGATGACCTCTGTCCTCCTTATGTCCTCCATGTTGTTTGCCAAAGGGGGAAAAGAACGCTGTCACTACCTCGACTTCCTCCAAGCTGCAGGAACAAAGGAGAAAGCTGTGGATGGGGAAAGAGGGCGATGTGGAGGTAGAGGTCTTGACTCCATCTACCCCAGCTGGCATGCTGCCACAGGGTCGAAATCAGAAGACGAGCGCGTCAACAGCAGATCTGTAGCGATCCATATGGTTGATACAAGGCTACTGTTGTTGACTGTGGAGGTCTGTTGATGATCACTTCAACAGTGGGATAGATATGGTGGCATTTTGGCCCCATATGAGTGTCTGTGTGTGTGTGTGTGTGTGTTTCTGTGTGCCTGTGTGTGTATGTGTAGATGATGTGTGTGTGTGTGTGTGTGTGTGTGTGTGTGTGTGTGTGTGTGTGTGTGTGTGTGGGGGGGGGGGGGGGGGGGGTTTGTGTGTGTGTATGGGTGTGTGTGTTTGTGTGTGGGTGTGTGGGGGTCTGTTTGTGTGTGGGTGTGTGGGGGTCTGTTTGTGTGTGTGTGTGTGTGTGTGTGTGTGTGTGTGCGCGCGCACGCATGTGTGTTTGTGTGTGTGTGTGTAGGGGTCTGTTTGTGTGTGTGTGTGTGTGTGTGTGTGTGTGTGTGCGTGTGTGTGTGGGGTTTGTGTGTGTGGGGGTGTGTGTGTATGGGTGTGTGTGTTTGTGTGTGGGTGTGTGGGGGTCTGTTTGTGTGTGGGTGTGTGGGGGTCTGTTTGTGTGTGTGTGTGTGTGTGTGTGTGTGTGCGCGCGCACGCATGTGTGTTTGTGTGTGTTTGTGTGTGTGTTTGTGTGTGGGGGGGTGTGTTTGTGTGTGTGGGTGTGTGTTTGTGTGTGTGTGTGTGTGTGTGCGTGTGGGGTGTGTTTGTGTGTGTTTGTGTGGGGGGGGTGTATTTGTGTGTGTGTGGGTAGGTGTGTTTATGTGTGTGTGGGTGTGGGGGGGGGGGGGTTGTGTGTGTATGTGTGGGTGTGTGTTTGTGTGTGTGTGTGTGTGTGTGGGGGGGGGGGGGGGGTCTGTTTGTATGTGGGTGTGTGGGGGTCTGTTTGTGTGTGTGGTGGTGTGTTTGTGTGTGCGTGTGCGTGTGCGTGTGTGTGTGCGCGACCTGGTGGAAAATCCTCCTCAGCCATTCTCTGTGTTACTCCACTATCAGGCCTCTCTGCTTCCTGTTCACTTCCTGTCCGTCCGATCCACTTCCTGTCCGTCAGATCCACTTCCCCTCTCACACTACTCTACTGAACATGAGCCACTGAATGGACCAGGACTACAGGGTGAGGGGTTGAGGCCCTGGTTACCAACAATACCAACAATACCAAGCTGAATCACCACAGCCAGGATGGGTGAGGGGCCTGGGCCTGTGACGGGCTGGGGCTGGGGCTGGGGCTGGGCCTGGGGCTGGGCCTGTGAATGGGACTGGGGCTGGGCCTGGGGCTGGGCCTGTGAATGGGACTGGGGCTGGGGCTGGGGCTGGGGCTGTGACCGGCTGGTACTGGGGCTGTGAATGGGACTGGGGCTGGGGCTGTGACGGGCTGGGGCTGGGGGTGTGAATGGGACTGGGGCTGGGGATGGGACTGGGGCTGGGGCTGGGACTGGGGCTGGGGCTGTGACGGGCTGGGACTGGGGCTGGGGCCTGTGAATGGGACTGGGGCTGGGACTGGGGCTGGGCCTGTGAATGGGACTGGGACTGGGGCTGGGCTTGTGACGGCCTGGGCCTGTGAATGGGACTGGGACTGGGGCTGGGGCTGGGCCTGTGAATGGGACTGGGACTGGGGCTGGGGCTGTGACGGACTGGGGCTGGGGCTGGGCCTGTGAATGGGACTGGGACTGGGACTGGGGCTAGGGCTGGGACTGGGGCTGGGGCTGGGCCTGTGAATGGGACTGGGACTGGGGCTGGGCCTGTGACGGCCTGGGCCTGTGAATGGGGCTGGGGCTGGGCCTGTGAATGGGACTGGGACTGGGGCTGGGGCTGTGACTGGGGCTGGGGCTGGGCCTGTGAATGGGACTGGGACTGGGGCTAGGGCTGTGACGGGCTGGGACTGGGGATGGGCCTGTGAATGGGACTGGGACTGGGGCTAGGGCTGTGACGGGCTGGGACTGGGGCTGGGCCTGTGAATGGGACTGGGACTGGGGCTGGGGCTGAGATGGGCTGGGACTAGGGCTGTGAATGGGACTGGGGCCGGGGCTGGGAATGGGACTGGGCCTGTGAATGGGACTGGGACTGGGACTGGGGCTAGGGCTGTGACGGGCTGGGACTGGGGCTGGGCCTGTGAATGGGACTGGGACTGGGGCTGTGATGGGCTGGGACTAGGGCTGTGAATGGGACTGTGGCCGGGGCTGGGAATGGGACTGGGACTGGGGCTGGGGCTGTGACCGGCTGGGACTGGGGCTGTGAATGGGACTGGGGCTGGGGCTGTGACGGACTAGGACTGGGGCTGGGACTGTGAATGGGACTGGGGCTGGGACTGGGACTAGGGCTGTGAATGGGACTGGGGCTGGGGCTGTGACGGGCTAGGACTGGGGCTGGGGCTGTGACGGGCTGGGACTGGGACTGGGACTGGGGCTGTGAATGGGACTGGGGCTGGGGCTGTGACGGGCTGGGACTGGGACTGGGGCTGGGGCTGGGGCTGTGACAGACTGGGGCTGGGACTGGGACTGGGGCTGGGGCTGGGGCTGTGACAGACTGGGGCTGGGGCTGGGACTGGGGCTGGGGCTGGGGCTGTGACAGACTGGGGCTGGGGCTGTGACCAGGGCTGTAACTGCGGTTGGGACTGTAACTGTGACTGTGACTGGGGCTGGGATTGTATACCACTATCACTATTCACATACTGTATTTTAAAGCTGAATCACCAACACAGCCGGAAGGGTTGAGGGGTTGGGGCTTGAAACCACACAGTCACTATTCATATCCAGTTACACAGTAATATCTCTCATTGTACAGTCATGTAGCCTAAGTATGAGGTAATTCCTTCCCTTGGTGCTATATAACAGCTATTGTTTGTAAAAAGACGCCAGTCATGATAGTACGTCACCATGTTGAAGTGAATGAAGGGCTGGAGTATGAGGCAATTTCTTCTCCTTGGTGGCACAGTAGGATACAAGACAGGATGTCATCATTTCAAGAAAGGGTGAGGGGCTTGGCTATAATTATACTGTATACCTTAGGGAGGGAGGGGAGAGGAGAGGAGAGGAGAGGAGAGGAGAGGAGAGGAGAGGAGAGGAGAGGAGAGGAGAGGAGAGGAGAGGAGAGGAGAGGAGAGGAGAGGAGAGGAGAGGAAGGATGGTCGGAGGGAGGGAGGGAGGGAGGGAGGGAGGGAGGGAGGGAGGGAGGGAGGGAGGGAGGGAGGGAGGGAGGGAGGGTTTATATCCAGGTTTTCTACACATACAGCATCTGAATTACATCTCTACATAATGTTAGCATGACTTAATTTCTTCCCCTGATGCTGTGAAAGCAACATGCCAGTCATAGCCAGGACACAGATTGTCTAGTCCCTATAACTTTCCTGGAAGAAGGTGAAATCAAATCAAATTTTATTAGTCACATGTGCCGAATACAACAGGTGTAGACCTTACAGTGAAATGCTGAATACAACAGGTGTAGACCTTACAGTGAAATGCTGAATACAACAGGTGTAGACCTTACAGTGAAATGCTTACTTACGAGCCCCTAACTGACAGTGCAGTTTCAAAAAAATATGGATACGAATAAGAGATAAAAGTAACAAGTAATTAAAGAGCAGCAGTAAAAAATAACAATATATACAGGGGGGTGCCGGTACAGAGTCAATGTGCCGGGGTACCGGTTAGTTGAGGTGGTATGTACATGTAGGTAGAGTTAATTAAAGTGACTATGCATAGATAACAACAGAGAGTGGCAGTGGTGTGGAGAGGGGAATATGCGACTAGTCTGGGTAACCATTTGACTAGATGTTCAGTAGTCTTATGGCTTGGGAGTAGAAGCTGTTTAGAAGCCTCTTGGACCTAGACTTGGGGCTCCGGTACCGCTTCCTGTGTGGTAGCAGAGAGAACAGTCTATGATTAGGGTGGCTGGAGTCTTTGACAATTTTTAAGGCATTCCTCTGACACCGCCTGGTATAGAGGTTCCGGATGGCAGGAAGCTTGGTCCCAGTGATGTACTGGGCCGTTCACACTACCCTCTATAGTGCCTTGCGGTCGGAGGCCGAGCAGTTGCCATACCAGGCAGTGATGCAACCAGTCAGGATGCTCTCGATGGTGCAGCTGTAGAACATTTTGAGGATCTGAGGACCCATGCCAAATCTTTTCAGTCTCCTGAGGGGGAATAGGTTTTGTCGCGCCCGCTTCACGACTGTCATCGTGTGCTTGGACCATCTTAGTTTGTTGGTGATGTGGACACCAAGGAACTTGAAGCTCTCAACCTGCTGCATTGAGGTCCCTACCAATATTTCATACCAGGCTGTGACCCAATTCTACACCCTTCTCCCAAAGTGTGGATGGATTTAACAACAGTCGAAAGTCCCTGCGTCCATTGCTTACCCTAGTCCAATGCTTTGGGAAGAGTGCAAGTGCAAACTTTGGTGGGAGAAGAGTGGAGAATTGAGATGTAGCCCAAGTAGAATGTAATTTTCCAAACATTCCATTAGAAGTTGTTCAGGTCCATAATGCAATGAAAGGTGTTTGGAGAAGGGGGGGGGGGGGAATTCACTCATTTAGTTGTGGAAGAGTTAGACATATTGTCAGGAATCCCGCTTCCTGAGTCTGTTTCTGCCTGAGCTGACTGTTTTTTGTTTGGAGTTGTCTGAGGTTCCTGAACGCACCCTGTCTGGTTGCTAGGCAACGAAGTTAGGCGGGAGATCTAGTAATTACCCGCACCTACATCTCATCAACCTTCTGCACACCTGGTCCTGATCATCACCTCTCTTTAAGCCCTGACCTGACATCCATTCCCTGTCGGATCGTTAGCAACGAACAGTATGTTGTGCCAGCGTATCAGCCTCATGTTTCCTGAGATAGTTTTGTTATTTTGTGCTTGTTACTGGTTACTCACCCCCCGTTTACTCTGTCTACAGTCATTCTCCCGGAACATTCAACTCCCTTGCCTGGCCGTCGGTGGATACAGTGACGTCATTGGATCAACCCATTTACTCTCATCAACTCACCTCCGCTGCAGCTCCGTCTCCTGGATCACTCAAATTACACATCAAGACTACCAATAAATACTCACCTTCATTTTACTCACCTTGTCCTGGTCTGCTTCTGGGTTCTGTCTTAGAGAATCGTGACACATATACGTTAGCCAAATACATCAAATACAAATACGTCTCAGTTAGGATCACCACTTTATTTTAAGAATGTGAAATGTCAGAATAATAGTAGAGAGAATATTTTATTTCAGCTTGTATTTCTTTTATCATATTCCAAGTGGGTCAGAAAATGTACATACGCTCAATTAGTAATTGGAATCATTGCCTTTAAAATGTTTAACTTGGATCAAACATTTCAGGTAGCCTTTCACAAGCTTCCCACAATAAGTTGGGTGAATTTTGGCACATTCCTTCTGACAAAGCTGGTGTAACTGAGTCAGGTTTGTAGGCCTCCTTGCTAACACACGCTTTTTCAGTTCTGCCCACAAATTTTCAATGGGATTGAGGTCAGGGATTTGTGATGGCCACTCCAATACCTTGACTTTGTTGTCTTTTAGTCATTTTGCCACAACTTTGGAAGTATGCTTGGGGTCATTGTCCATTTGGAAGACCCATTTGCGACCAAGTTTTAACATCCTGACTGATGTCTTGAGATGTTGCTTCAATATATCCACATAATTTTCCTACCTCATGATGCCATCTATTTTGAGAAGTGCACGAGTCCCTCCTGCAGCAAAGCACCCCCACAACATGATGCTGCCACCCCCATGCTTCACGGTTGGGATGGTGTTCTTCGGCTTGCAAGCCTCCCCCTTTTTCCTCCAAACAACGATGGCCATTATGGCCAAACAGTTCTATTTTTGTTTCATCAGACCAGAGGATATTTCTCCAAAAAGTACGATCTTTGTCCCCATGTGCAGTTGCAAACCGTAGTCTGGCTTTTTATGGTGGTTTTGGAGCAGTGGTATCTCCTTGCTTAGCGGCCTTGAAGGTTATGTCGATATAGGACTCGTTTTACTGTGGATATAGATACTTTTGTGCCTGTTTCCTCTAGCATTTTCACAAGGTCCTTTGCTGTTTTTCTGGGATTGATTTGCACTTTTCGCACCAAAGTACAGTTGAAGTCCCAACTTATTGTGGGAAGCTTGTGGAAGGCTACCCAAAATGTTTGACCCAAGTTAAACATTTTTAAAGGCAATGCTACCAAATATTAATTGAGTGTATGTAAACTTCTGACCCACTGGGAATGTCATGAAAGAAATAAAAGCTGAAATAAATAATTCTCTCTGCTGTTATTTCACATTCGTAAAATAAAGTGGTGACCCTAACATATAGATAGATAGATAGATAGATAGATAGATAGATAGATAGATAGATAGATAGATAGATAGATAGATAGATAGATAGATAGATAGATAGATAGATATACTCAACATAGATAAATCTGGACATGTCTGTCCTCATAAAAACATACAGACCCAACATAATATAGAGTTAGAGGCTTGCAGAAGTGAGAGAGAGGGAAAGAGAG
>NC_138296.1:91102500-91190000 GCF_965601325.2 Salmo salar | reverse complement strand
GTATCGCTAACATGTAACAGCCTGGGCAGCCTCCCTGTATCTCTAACATGTATCACCCTGGACAGCCTCCCTGTATCTCTAACATGTAACACCCTGGGCAGCCTCCCTGTATCGCTAACATGTAACAGCCTGGGCAGCCTCCCTGTATCTCTAACATGTATCACCCTGGACAGCCTCCCTGTATCTCTAACATGTAACACCCTGGGCAGCCTCCCTGTATCTCTAACATGTATCACCCTGGACAGCCTCCCTGTATCTCTAACATGTAACACCCTGGACAGCCTCCCTGTATCTCTAACATGTATCACCCTGGACAGCCTCCCTGTATCGCTAACATGTAACAGCCTGGGCAGCCTCCCTGTATCTCTAACATGTATCACCCTGGACAGCCTCCCTGTATCTCTAACATGTAACACCCTGGGCAGCCTCCCTGTATCGCTAACATGTAACAGCCTGGGCAGCCTCCCTGTATCTCTAACATGTATCACCCTGGACAGCCTCCCTGTATCGCTAACATGTAACAGCCTGGGCAGCCTCCCTGTATCTCTAACATGTAGCACCCTGGACAGCCTCCCTGTATGTTAGTATACTAGAGCCTCAACCAAGAGGTCAGGACTTTATTGGCACAGGTGTAGTTGTGATTGAAGTGTAACTGCAGGGTCGTTCATCCAAGCACTGCTTCGGTTCTGTTCTCAACGCACTCTCCAAAGAAAACATCATACCTGGCCATAGCTGCAGCAACTGGCCCCATAATCACTACATCCTGTATTTTCAAACCAACTGATGCCTCATTATTTTAGTGATTGTACTTGGAACAGCATTATTAGGTCCCTACAATCACTTTAAGCCTACCATATATTCCAGACTAACTACAGGATCATTATTGGAATACTGTACTTGGAAAGCATGAATGATTCATACAGTGTTTTATTCAGGATGCAGGAAATGTGTCAGTTAGTGGAGGAATTTGAAAGACGTGATGCTTTAAAATGTTTACAATAACATTAAGCAATCAGCGCGAGGGGTCATGTAAACCTGACGGGGAATTGAACCTCTAGTTTGGTTTCACACACGGAACGTGAAAACATCCTTGTTCTTTCTGATTAAGCGTAATCTCAGAAAACACTTCTGGTGCTATTTTTTATATCCAGGCCATCAGGCCTTTTAATGCAATCAAGCATTTTCCCTAAAGCAACCAGCTTTCCTAAAGGGCAATGTTGTTTAACTTGTGTGATTCCCTGGCAGCAAGATACCTGCTATCGATGTTCCCCAAAATCCCATTACTTGTAATTTTATTTATTGGAATAATGAGGTTACAATGAATCTATTCAGTCAAATGAAATGATGAAATGGAGTACGACAAGACTGTGTCGTAGTCTGTCACAACTAACCCATTGAACTAAATCAGTGTTCTGTCATCTTGGTCTCTTATTAATGAAACCGGATCCTACTAATCAAGGGCTTGATCCTCAGCTGATTAGCTAACTCGGGTTAGTTGGTCCTGGGCTGGGACACAGGCCTGCATGGGTCTCATTTAGGATCATAAGGACCTGTATTGAAGATCACTAGTGGTCTGGCGGTGACTAGCAGGAAGTAACTAACTAACTCTGGAAGCTGTACATATGTTTCTTTGATGGCCATATCCTCCAAAAACACTAGACACACACACAAAAAAACACACACACACACACAGACACACACACACACACACACACACACACACACACACACACACACACACACACACACACACACACACACACACACACACACACACACACGCACACAGACACACATTTGTCTTACTATCCCTGTGGGGACCAAACAATTGATTTGCATTCAAACATTTTCGGAACTCTAAACCTAACGTTAACCCTAACCTTAACCCCAAACCCTAACCCCTAACCCTAATTCTAACCTTAAACCTATCCCTAGCCCTAACCCTAACCCTTAACCCTAACCTTAACCCCAAACCCTAACCCCTAACCCTAATTCTAACCCTAAAACTAGCCCTAACCCTTAACCTAACCTTAACCCTTAACCTAACCTTAACCCTTAACCCCAAACCCCTAACCCAAACCTAAACCTAACCCATAACTCTAATTCTAACCCTAAACCTAACCCCCTCTCCCCGCTCCACCCCTTCCAAGGAGTGAGAGGCTGAGAACAGGCAGCAGAAGATGAAGCAGGTGTTCGCAGGAAGGCTGGGAACAGAACAGGATGAAGAGGAAGCAGGCTTTCACAAGGAGGCTGGGAACAGAACAGGGGGAAGAGGAGGAAGAGGAAGCAGGATTTCACAGGGACGCTGGGAACAGAACAGGATGAAGAAGAAATAGGATTTCACAGGGAGGCTGGGAACAGAACAGGGGGAAGAGGAGGAAGAGGAAGCAGGCTTCCACAGGGATGCTGGGAACAGAACAGGAGGTAGAGGAGGAAGAGGAAGCAGGCTTTCACAGGGACGCTGGGAACAGAACAGGAGGAAGAGGAGGAAGAGGAAGCAGGCTTTCACAGGAACGCTGGGAACAGAACAGGGGGAAGAGGAGGAAGAGGAAGCAGGCTTCCACAGGGATGCTGGGAACAGAACAGGAGGAAGAGGAGGAAGCAGGCTTTCACAGGGACGCTGGGAACAGAACAGGAGGAAGAGGAGGAAGAGGAAGCAGGCTTTCACAGGAACGCTGGGAACAGAACAGGGGGAAGAGGAGGAAGAGGAAGCAGGCTTTCACAAGGAGGCTGGGAACAGAACAGGGGGAAGAGGAGGAAGAGGAAGCAGGCTTTCACAGGAACGCTGGGAACAGAACAGGGGGAAGAGGAGGAAGAGGAAGCAGGCTTCCACAGGGATGCTGGGAACAGAACAGGAGGAAGAGGAGGAAGAGGAAGTAGGCTTTCACAGGAACGCTGGGAACAGAACAGGAGGAAGAGGAGGAAGAGGAAGCAGGCTTTCACAAGGAGGCTGGGAACAGAACAGGAGGAAGAGGAGGAAGAGGAAGCAGGCTTTCACAGGGAGGCTAGGAACAGAACAGGAGGAAGAGGAGGAAGAGGAAGCAGGCTTCCACAGAAAGGCTGGGAACAGAACAGGATGGAGAAGAAACAGGATTTCACAGGGAGGCTGGGAACAGAACAGGAGGAAGAGGAGGAAGAGGAAGCAGGCTTTCACAGGAAAGCTGGGAACAGAACCGCCTGGTATGGCAACTGCAGCACCCGCAACCGCAAGGCTCTCCAGAGGGTGGTGCGGTTTGCCCAACGCATCACCGGGTGCACACTGCCTGCCCTCCAGGAAACATACAGCACCCGATGTTACAGGAAGGCAAAAAAGATCATCAAGGACATCAACCACCTGAGCCACTGCCTGTTCACCCCGCTGTCATCCAGAAGGTGAGGTCAGTACAGGTGCATCAAAGCTGGGACCGAGAGACTGAAAAACTGCTGCCATCAAACTTGTTAAATAGCCATCACTAGAAGGCTACCACCTGGTTACTCAACTCTGCACCTTAGAGGCTGCTGCCCTATATACATAGACATGGAATCACTGGTCACTTTAATAATGTTTACATATTGCTTTACTCATCTCATATGTTTATACTGTATTCTATTCTAATGTATTTTAGTTAATGCCATTCCAACATTGCTCGTCCTAATATTTATATATTTCTTAATTCAATTCTTTTACTTTTAGATTTCTTAATTGTTGTGAATTGTTAGATATTACTGCACTGTTTGAGCTAGGAACACAAGTATTTCGCTACACCTGCAATAACATCTGCTAAATATGTGTATGTGACCATTTGATTTGAATTGAGTAATTCTCTTTTTGTTTTCTCATGATTTGGTTGGGTCTAATTGTATTGCTGTCCTGTGGCTCTGTGGGGTCTGTCTGTCTGTCTGCCTGCCTGCCTGCCTGCCTGCCTGCCTCTCTCTCTCTTTCTCTCTCTCTCTCTCTCTTTCTCTTTCTCCCTCTTTCTCTCTCTCTCTTTCTCCCTCTTTCTCCCTCTTTCTCCCTCTTTCTCTCTCTCAATTCAGTTCAAGGGGCTTTATTGGCATGGGAAACATATGTTTCCATTGCCAAAGCAAGTGAAATGGATAAACAAAAGTGAAATAAACAATAAAAAGTGAAAAGTAAATATTACAGTTCCAAAAGAATAAAAACATTTCAAATGTCATATTATGTCTATATACAGTGTTGTAACGATGTGCAGATAGTTCAAGTAAAAGCAAGGGAAAATAAATAAACATAAATATGGGATGTATTTACAATGGTCTTTGTTCTTTACTGGTTGCTCTTTCTTGTGGCAACAGGTCACAAATCTGATTGCTGTGGTCTCTGTCTCTCTCTGTCTCTCTCTCTGTCTCTCTCTCTGTCTCTCTCTCTCTATCCCTCTTTCTGTCTCTGTCTCTCTCTCGCTATCCCTCTCTCATCCCTCTCCCTCTGTCTCTCTATTTCTATCTCTCTCCCTCTCTCCCTCTCTCCCTCTCCCTCTCCCTCTCTCCCTCTCTCTCTCCCTCTCTCTCTCTGTCTCTGTCTCTACCCAGGAAACCGGTAGCTTCACTCCGAAATCAGTTTGAGGAATCTGATCTCGGTAGCTTCACTTCCGAAAGCAGTTTGAGGAATCTGATCTCGGTAGCTTCACTCCGAAAGCAGTTTGAGGAATCTGATCTCGGTAGCTTCACTTCCGAAAGCAGTTTGAGGAATCTGATCTCGGTAGCTTCACTCTGAAAGCAGTTTGAGGAATCTGATCTCGGTAACTTCACTCCGAAAGCAGTTTGAGGAATCTGATCTCGGTAGCTTCACTTCCGAAAGCAGTTTGAGAAATCTGATCTCGGTAGCTTCACTCTGAAAGCAGTTTGAGGAATCTGATCTCGGTAACTTCACTCCGAAAGCAGTTTGAGAAATCTGATCTGGGTAGCTTCACTCTGAAAGCAGTTTGAGGAATCTGATCTGGGTAGCTTCACTCTGAAAGCAGTTTGAGGAATCTGACCTATTGTAGGGACTACACTGCTTGACCGTGGAGCAGGGAGCAGCCTGACCCTGACTTGCTATGCTGCTGGTTACGAACCAGATTTCAAGGAATGTGTGACCTGGAACGTTAGTTTTACACGGAGCTGTTTGTTTATGTTCTTCGTAAATGTGACAAAGAACATATGTAGTTTGCTTCATAGGGATTAGGGTGCCATTTTGGCCTCAGCCATGGGACTGGGTCTCACGGTGTTGTGACAGAGGGTGGTCGTCACGATGACAGGGTATACCGTGGTGACAGAGCTCTTCCTGTGTGTGATTGGCAGGAGGTCACTGACCTGGCGGTAATTTCCTCTGACCCCTGACCTCTGCTTCCTCATTGATAAAATGTCCTTCCCAATGGCCTCCTATTAGGATGTCCTAATAGACCACACGGCTGTCGTTCCCTACATAGTGCACTACTTGTGACCAGGATCCATAGGGCTCTGGTCAAAAGTAATGCACTATGTAGGGAATAGGGTGCCATAGGGCTCTGGTCAAAAGTAGTGCACTATGTAGGGAACAGGGTCCATAAGGCTCTGGTCAAATGTTGTGCACTAGATAGGGAACAGGGTCCATAGGACTGTGGTCAAAAGTAGTGCACTATGTAGGGAACACGGTGCCATAGGGCTCTGGACAAAAGTAGTGCACTATGTAGGGAATTGAATGACATTTGGGACACAGCCCTAGCCTCAGTGCCACCTCTCCTCTCTGTCATTATGGAACCTAAAAATGGGGTCATTACTTTCCGTTGTCCGTCGGGACAATTGAGTTTGTCACCTAAACAGTACAATTTCCATGTCCTTTAAATGTATGTTTTTTTGTTTTTGTCACCAATAGAAACATCTAAATGTTCACGTTAATTTGAAAATGAAACCTTTCCAAAATGGGAAAAAAAGTTTTCCATTGAGGCGATTAACTTTGTCACTAATTGTCATTTTGGCCCCAAAAATGCCACTTTTTCCATTGTCCGCCAGTACAACTGAGCTTGTCACCAGTTTGTCACCAAAACAGCACATTTTCTATGTCTCTTTGATGTGTCAATATACCATTCCAAAATGGAAAAACTTTTTTCCATTGAGGCGTTTGACTTTGTCACCAAAATGTCATCTATGACTATGTCAACTAATCCTGTACTTCTTCTGTAATGTCAATACAATGATGGTAATGCCACGTTCCTTTTCCCATACAATGATTCCATTCTAAAATGGAAAAACTTTAACTTCCTAAAAATATAATATATTTCAATGAGTGTTCCAGCCATATAATGAGTAATGGGACGTAAGATCCAATGTCATCATGGCTTTACGAACTTCTGGGTGACAATACTCACCTAACCCTCCAGTGACATTACTCACCTAACCCTGACCCTAACCCTGACCCTGACCCTAACTCTCCAGTGATACACAGAAGATGTGGGCCCCAATGGAAAAATACCTGATTGAAACAGCTGACGAAGAGTCATAGCCAGAATTCCTGAGTTAAAGGCCAACATGCAGTACATAACATTACAGTATGACATTATCAATACCAGTCCCTCTACATCAGCTAGAGTACACACCCAGTGGTGATTCACAGTTTGGCTGCGTCTCAAATTACATCCTATCCCCTTAGAGTGTACTTCAAGCACTTCACAAACATCCTATCCCCCATAGTACACTACAAGGGGTTCTGGTTTAAATTAGAACATTGTAATAAATAACACCAGAAGGTATGACCTTACCTGGAAAAAACGCTGACACCCAAATTAGCCGATATCTGGGGAGCAGGGATATGCTACAGTGATATGTGATATGCTACAGTTGATATCTACTCAGTGATATGCTATAGGTGATATCTACTCAGTGATATGTTATAGGTGATATCTACTCAGTGATATGCTATAGGTGATATCTAGTCAGTGATATGCTATAGGTGATATCTAGTCAATGATAATACTATAAAGGGATATATAGTTGCACGACTGAATGCATTCAACCGAAATGTGTCTTCCTCATTTAACCCCAACACCTCTGAATTAGAGAGGTGCCTTAATCAATGTCCACATCATCGGAGCCGGGGAGCAGGTGTTGTTAGCTGATAACTGCCTTGCTCAAGGGCGGAACAGCAGATGCTTCCACCTTGCCTGCTTTGGGATTTGAACCGTTGACCTTTTGGTTACTGGCCCTGCCACCCCCCATCTAGGAAAACCCCCTGGCCCTATACTCCCCAAAGTGAATTATCTGGGCCCTTAGTCCTTCAGTATCAGCCACATACATTGTGAGTTTGGTTCTCAGGCCTGAGGTATCCCTCTCTTCACACGTTACCCTGTTCTAAAATACACTACAGTAAAGAGCACGTCTTAGGGACAGTTTTAAATCATGCAGCTCCGTGTGTCACGATCGCAGATTTTAGAGAACAACAAATGTCGGTACATTTCTTTTCTTTTTTTTTATTTCACCTTTATTTAACCAGGTAGGCAAGTTGAGAACAAGTTCTCATTTACAATTGCGACCTGGCCAAGATAAAGCAAAGCAGTTCGACAACATACAACAACATAGAGTTACACATGGAGTAAAACAAACATACAGTCAATAATACAGTAGAAAAATATGTCTATATACAATGTGAGCAAATGAGGTGAGATAAGGGAGGTAAAGGCAAAAAAGGCCATGGTGGCAAAGTAAATACAATATAGCAAGTAAAACACTGGAATGGTAGATTTGTAGTGGAAGAAAGTGCAAAGTAGAAATAGAAATAATGGGGTGCAAAGGAGCAAAATAAATAAATAAATACAGTAGGGGAAGAGGTAGTTGTTTGGGCTAAATTATAGATGGGCTATGTACAGGTGCAGTGATCTGGAACGAATTACAAAAAAGGATACCCGGGCCAGGTCGATTAGAAAGGCCTGCTCGCTGAAATGTTTCAGGGAGCGTTTGACAGTGATGAGTGGAGGTCGTTTGACCGCTGACCCATTACAGACGCAGGCAATGAGGCAGTGATCGCTGAGATCTTGGTTGAAAACAGCAGAGGTGTATTTAGAGGGCAGGTTGGTTATGATGATATCTATGAGGGTGCCCGTGTTTACGGCTTTGGGGTGGTACCTGGTAGGTTCATTGATAATTTGTGTGAGATTGAGGGCATCAAGCTTAGATTGTAGGATGGCTGGGGTGTTAAGCATGTCCCAGTTTAGGTCACCTAGCAGCACGAGCTCTGAAGTTAGATGGGGGACAATCAGTTCACATATGGTGTCCAGAGCACAGCTGGGGGCAGAGGGTGGTCTATAGCAGGCGGCAACGGTGAGAGACTTGTTTTTAGAGAGATGGATTTTTAAAAGTAGAAGTTCAAATTGTTTGGGTACAGACCTGGATAGTAGGACAGAACTCTGCAGGCTATCTCTGCAGTAGATTGCAACACCGCCCCCTTTGGCCGTTCTATCTTGTCTGAAAATGTTGTAGTTGGGAATGAAGATTTCAGAGTTTTTGGTGGACTTCCTAAGCCAGGATTCAGACACGGCTAGGACATCCGGGTTGGCAGAGTGTGCTAAAGCGGTGAATATAACAAACTTAGGGAGGAGGCTTCTAATGTTAACATGCATAAAACCAAGGCTATGACGGTTACAGAAGTCATCAAAAGAGAGCGCCTGGGGAATAGGAGTGGAGCTAGGCACTGCAGGGCCTGGATTCACCTCTACATCACCAGAGGAACAGAGGAGGAGTAGGGTAAGGGTACGGCTAAAAGCTATGAGAATTGGTCGTCTACGACGTCCAGAATAGAGAGTAAAAGGAGCAGGTTTCTGGAGGGGGGATAAAATAGCTTCAAGGTATAATGTACAGACAAAGGTATGGTAGGATGTGAATAAAGTGGAGGTAAACCTAGGCATTGAGTGATGATGAGAGAGATATTGTCTCTAGAAACATAATTGAAACCAGAAGATGTCATAGTATGTGTGGGTAGTGGAACTGAAAGTTTGGATAAGGTATAATGAGCAGGGCTAGAGGCTCTACAGTGAAATAAGCCAATAAACACTAACCAGAACAGCAATTGACAAGGCATATTGACATTAAGGAGAGGCATGCTTAGCCGAGTGATCATAAGGGTCCCGTGAGATTCAGACAGCTAGCCGGGCAATAGGTAGCAAGCTGGCAGAAGATGGAGGGAGGTCTGTTTTTAGCCACCTCGTGCGTTTCCGTCTGTAGATTATTGGGGTTCCGTGTGGTAGTGGGGACCAGTCCAATTGGCAAAATAGTTATAGTTATAGTGGCCCAAGAAAATTGTCCGATAGACCTATTCAGCTAACGATTAGCAGGCCGCAGATGGGCATGCAGGTTACGTTGCGACGGAGGGGCCAGTTGGATAACTCCCTCGGGCAGATAACGTCGGTAATCCAGTCGTGAAGGCCCGATGGGGCTCGGCATCGGCAGTAAAAACGGGTCCGGGTAGGTGATTGTAGCCCAGGAGTGGCTGATGGAACTCTTCAGCTGGCTAGCTCCGGAATAATTGATGTTAGCTCCGGGACCGACGTTAGCCAATAGTCACTCATGTAGCAGCTAGCTAGCTGCAAGATCCAGGTGTAAATGTCCAGAGCCTGCGGTAGAAATCCGGGGATATGGAGAGAAAATAGGTCCGGTATGCTCTGGTCTGAGTCGCGCTGTACAAAATTGACGATAGCTTTTCGAGCTAAGGGATAGCTGATGACTGCCAACCGTGGCTAGCTGAACTCCAACGTTAGCCAGTGAACTGGCCAACCTCTGGCTAACCTCTGGCTAGCTTCTGTTGTGGATTTCAGATTTGAGGTAAATAATAGTTTTTTTAAATTGGTGAGGCGGATTGCAGGAGTGTTTTGAGGTTGAGTTTTTAGAAAAAAATATATAAAAAGATATGCGAAGAAAAGATGTAAATATATATATATATATATATATACACGGGACACGACAAGAGGAGGACAAAGGACGTCTGACTGCTATGCCTTCTTGGGAAAATCTGTGATATTGTCACAAGTATCTTCGTCTTCTGACGATAATGCGAAATCGTCATCGGAAAAGGTAGACCAATACGCAGCAGGTGTGCAGTTGTTCATTTTGAACATTTAATTAAATCAACACGAATACAAAAACAACAAACAAGAAAACAAACGATAAACTGACAGTCTGCAAAGCATAAGGCTCAACACAGAACAATCACCCACAAATCACACACACAAACACACCCTAATATATGGGACTCTCAATCAAAGGCAGATAGACAACACCTGCCTTCAACTGAGAGTCCCAACCCCAATTAACCAAACATAGAAACACACACCCCAGACTAACCATAGAATACAAACACATATACCATCCACCAAAAACCCGGAAATACTAAATCAAACACCCTTACACAAACACACCACCCCGAACCACATAAAACAAATACCCTCTGCCACGTCCTGACCAAACTACAAAACAATTAACCTTATACTGGCCAGGACGTGACAGTACCCCCCCCCCCCTTAAAGGTGCTACCCCAGAAGCACCTTAACAAAAAATAACCCCAAGCAACGGCAAAAAAAATTCCCCTTTTCTAAAGGGAGGGAAGGGAGGGAGGCTGCCGTCAATGACGGCACTGTGCTACACCCCCCCTCCCCAACCCACCTATTTCTGGAGGTGGCTCCGGCTCAGGCCGTTCCAGGCTGTCGGGGCAGTCTGGCAGCTCGGGACAGTCTGGGCAGTCTGGCAGCTCGGGACAGTCTGGCAACTCGGGGCAGTCTGGGCAGTCTGGCAACTCGGGACAGTCTGGGCAGTCTGGCAACTCGGGACAGTCTGGGCAGTCTGGCAACTCGGGACAGTCTGGGCAGTCTGGCAACTCGGGACAGTCTGGCAACTCGGGACAGTCTGGGCAGTCTGGCCACTCCGGCAGTTCAGGGCAGTCTGGCCACTCCGGCAGTTCAGGGCAGACTGGCCACTCCGGCAGTTCAGGGCAGTCTGGCCACTCCGGCAGTTCAGGGCAGTCTGGCCACTCCGGCAGTTCAGGGCAGTCTGGCCACTCCGGCAGTTCAGGGCAGTCTGGCCACTCCGGCAGTTCAGGGCAGTCTGGCCACTCCGGCAGTTCAGCGCAGTCTGACCTCTCTGGCGACTGTTGACTGGCGGGCAGCTCTGGTGACGACTGTTGACTGGCGGGCAGCTCTGGTGACGACTGTTGACTGGCGGGCAGCTCTGGTGACGACTGTTGACTGGCGGGCAGCTCTGGTGACGACTGTTGACTGGCGGGCAGCTCTGGTGACGACTGTTGACTGGCGGGCAGCTCTGGTGACGACTGTTGACTGGCGGGCAGCTCTGGTGACGACTGTTGACTGGCGGGCAGCTCTGGTGATGACTGTTGACTGGCGGGCAGCTCTGGTGACTGTTGACTGGCGTGGCTGGGTTGACGCACTTGTAGCCTGGTGCGTGGTGCTGGTACTGGGCTTACCAGATTATGTACACGCACCTCCAGGCTAGTGCGGGGAGCGGGAACAGGACGAGTCGGACTGGGTTGACGCACTTCCGGGTCCGCACGAGAGACAGGAGCTGGAAACCCAGGGCTATGGAGGCGCACAGTCGGTCTCGATCTTACCTCCTGCACAACCCGTCTTGGCTGGATGGAACTAGTAGCCCTGTACGAGCGGGGTGCTCGTACAGGGCAAACTGGGCTGTGCAGGGGCCTGATGGTAGCCGTGCGTAGAGCGGGAGTTGGGTAGCCTGGTCCTCGGTGGCGTACCGGCGACCAGATGCGCTGCGCAGGCATCCTCCTACCAGGCTGGATGCCCGCTCTAGCACGGCACCTGCGAGGGGCTGGAATAACGCGCACCGGACTGTGCGTGCGTATGGGTGAGATAGTGCGCTCCTCAGCGAAACATAGCGCTCTCCACCCCATACGCTCCTCCATATAACCACGGCTCTTCTTACGCCTAGCCAAACTACCCGTGTGCCCCCCCCATAAAAATTATTGGGGGTGCCTCTCGTGCTTCTCCTTCAGCGCGTCCATGGCCTTGTACCACCGCCTCTCTGCCTTGGCTGCCTCAATTTCCCACTGCGGGCGGCGATAATCCTCAGCCTGGTGCCAAGGTCCGGCCCCGTCCAGAACTTCCTCCCAGGTCCACTTCTCCCGCCAGTCCAACTCGAATTCCCTCTGCTCCTTCTTCTGCTGCTTGGTCCTTGAGTGGTGGGTGATTCTGTCACAAGTATCTTCGTCTTCTGACGATAATGCGAAATCGTCATCGGAAAAGGTAGACCAATACGCAGCAGGTGTGCAGTTGTTCATTTTGAACATTTAATTAAATCAACACGAATACAAAAACAACAAACAAGAAAACGAACGATAAACTGACAGTCTGCAAAGCATAGGCTCAACACAGAACAATCACCCACAAATCACACACACAAACACACCCTAATATATGGGACTCTCAATCAAAGGCAGATAGACAACACCTGCCTTCAACTGAGAGTCCCAACCCCAATTAACCAAACATAGAAACACACACCCCAGACTAACCATAGAATACAAACACATAGACCATCCACCAAAAACCCGGAAATACTAAATCAAACACCCTTTACACAAACACACCACCCCGAACCACATAAAACAAATACCCTCTGCCACGTCCTGACCAAACTACAAAACAATTAACCTTATACTGGCCAGGACGTGACAGATATAAGTGTCTTATTTTGGCTGAAAGCTTAAATTCTTGTTAATATATCTGCACTGTCCAATTTACAGTAGCTATTACTGAGAAAAAATGCCATCTATTGTTTGAGGAGAGCTCCTAACAACAAAACACTTTTTTCATTGCGATAGTTTGGATAAATTCACCTCTGAAGGTGAAATGTGTACTTACATTCTGAAATCTTGCTCTGATTTATCATCCTAAGGGTCCCAGAGATAACATGAAGTGTCATTTTTGTTAGATAATATCCTTTTTCATATCCTGAAAAGGTCCATATAGCATGCACGATCGATTTTGTATTTCCACTCATTCAATTTGCAAATAAAGGAATCTGTGAAAATCTCACCCTAAACGTTGTTTCAACCAGTCAAATCATGTTCGTATTTATTCCTCAGAGATCCTAGAACGTAACCAGACTTCACTATATCATTAGGAATTTTGTATATCCTATAGGACACCAAATTTGGTCAGAGAGCGATGCCTTCATGGCGTGCCGATGACGCGGGCGGTCTTCACTTGATTGACTGTAACTTTGTCAAATAAGCACCAATCCGGGTAAAACAAAGCTAGCTAGATAGCCAATAAGATGGGCTTTATGGGAGTAACCCTTGTATCTGTCGCAAAATTTTGCTTTGCTGCTAACCCTGTGCGACAGCAAGCCTTTTCCTTTTGGACAAAAATTACAAGAAAATGGAGAGTTATGAAGTTATGAAAACTGGGTGTTTTGCAAATGTTGAACTTACAATATGGCTACTAATACTGTAAAAGCTAAATCAAAGTCCAAGTATACAGATTTGACGATATTATTGCAGAAAAATGTAATGTAAATGT
Organism: Salmo salar; assembly: GCF_965601325.2. Lineage (NCBI taxonomy): Eukaryota > Metazoa > Chordata > Actinopteri > Salmoniformes > Salmonidae > Salmo > Salmo salar. The sequence goes on along the minus strand of NC_138296.1, from coordinate 91,176,510 downwards.
AAATGTCTCCTTCACAATTTGGCCAAATGTGGGTGTAACATATATTGACCTTTTCGGTTTCTTTTTTTTACAATATATTTATTACAATTTTTTTTTTACAATTTAACAGTCATCTGCAAAATATGGCACAAATAATGCTCCGTTATACCTTTCACCTACACTAAACAGCAGGCTATATGGGAGCACATCATGCAAAACCCTTCCCTCCTCAACACAGGAACACCCCCATCCCTGTCCTCTACTGTTATTATTTAATGATTAACAACAACAAAACGAAACAGAATGATGCTAGAAAAGAAATAATTCAATGCAAAAACAAAATATATAATAATAATAATAATACATGAATGAAGAAAATAATAATGAGGTAGCTAAGGTGACGACTCTAGAACCTGCTGAAAGTCCCCCAGACATCAGTAAATTCAAAGGGTTTATTACGAAAATTGTACATTCTTTTTTTCAGATGGAATATAAGAAGTTAGTTATTTTAGCCACATCTGCTTGCTTGGCCGAGGGTCTTCCATATAACAGCTGTGCATTTATTGGATGCAATGACTGCCAATTTAATTAATCTGTTTTTTTGCTACCAATATTAACTGGTAGAACAGAATCATCGCCAAGAAGAATAAGGGAAGGATCTAGTGGTACAATCATATTTGTGACCTGTCATAAGATCTGAATAATGTCTTTCCAATAATTGCCTAGTTCAGGGCAGGACAAAAACATATGCATAAGTGTGCCCAGCCCCATTTTACACCTTGATTATTTAGAATTGATCTTATACAGTCTCTCTGGTGTAAAGTAGACCCTATGTAAAATATTAAATGCATCAACTTGTGCCTTGTGTTAAATGAAAGATGCTGAGAATCTTCAAAAAAAGAGCTTTCCACCATTTCTCATCCTGAAAAAATGAGACAACGGTCATCATGCCACTTCATGCAAGCCATCAGAGCTTCATCGTTCGTCAACAGAGCTCGAAGACTAGAGTCCACGTAAGAAATGAAACCTTTTACCTCTTTCCTCTCCAGCCACAGTTTGTCAGTTCTAGGTTTACTCATGGGCTGAATCCTACCTGCCAGCCGAGTGGCAATATGACGCCGAACCTGTAGGTACTTGAAGAAATCTCACTGAAAATGAGATGCCAGTTGTTGAAAGGATAGTAGTTCACTTTCTCAATACAGATGACCAAATGTTTTAATTCATTTTTTTAACCAAGCACATGTAATAACATCTGTCAGGGCGTTGTGTAAAATGGGGTTATTATAGAAAGGTGTTTGTTCATATATACAGTACCAGTCAAAAGTATGGACACACCTACTCATTCAATGGTTTTTCTTTAGTTTTACTATTTTCTACATTGTGGCAGGGATATCCCCTTCAGACTCGAACAATGTTATAAAACTCCCTAAAGACTAGATTCATTTCCTCAGGACTGTGAACAACTATGTTATTAGGCAGCTTATTAGAGCCAGTAACTATACTAGCTTCCTCTCACCTTATCTGCCAAGCAACTTTCCTGCTTGATCTCCATGTTCGTAGTAGTTTTGTTTTCATCTCCTAAGTGTTTTTCTGCTTTGTAGGTCGTCAGGGTGTTAAATTCCAATCGCTTTGAATCTAATTTTTGTAGCGTTGAGCCGTCAAATGTTAGACTACGTTCATTTTTCCAGATCTCTAATTTCTTTCTCCAATGAACCTACTTGAACCTTATACATCTTACGAGCACCTGAGGTAAACACAATTATTTGACCCCCTCAGATATGCAAGGAGTGCGTTCCAGAAAATAAAATGGGGGAGTTGTTATTGGTGCAAAAAAAGATGTCAATATGAGTGTTCAAAAATGTTACAAATGTAGGATTATTTAGTAAGTATGTGCCAAAACTCCACCTTCTGGATTGTGGTTGTGTTTAACTGACTGGTACTGAAGCCAGCAGGGCAGAATGATCTGATATACATCTTGGTAAATACTTACAACCAGTAGTTAAACTTCCCTTGCCTGCAGGAATAAGAAATATGTTGATTCTAGCATAACTATTAATAGCACGACTCAGGATATGACCCAGACGCAGTCACAGGAGGCAGATGGTTCGGTTCTCAGAATATTTATTATCACAAAGAGGCAGGCAAAAAGGGCAGGTCAAGGGTAGGCAGAGGTTCGTAATCCAAGGCAGAGTCAACAAGGGACAGAACGACAGGCAGGCTCAAGGTCAGGGCAGGCAGAATGGTCGGGAAACCGGGAAGACTAGAAAACAAAACTAGAGCGAAGGTAACACACAGAAACACGTTGGGACAACTTGACGAGACAAGACAAACTGACAACAGACAAACAGAAAAGGCAGGTATAAATAAACAGGGGATAATGAAGTAAAATAGGAGACACCTGGTGGGGGGGTGGAGACAAGCACAAGACAGGTGCAACAGATCAGGGTGTGACAGTTATTTAAAAAAATATATATATTATTATTTAACATTTTACTAGGCAAGTCAGTTAAGTACAAATTCTTATTAACAATGACGGCCTACCCCGGCAAAACCCGGACGACGCTGGGCCAACTGAGATGCAGTGACTTAGACCGCTGCGCCAACTCGGGAGTAAAATGTATATTCTTTAACCTTTGGTTGTGAAATCTCCATATGTCTAGAAGTCCAAAATCTTTCATTTCTGCTTTTAACATTTTAGCTGCCTGTGTGAGGATGATACTATTAGAGGAAGATCTATCACTGGAAGGATCCAGTACCAAGTTAAAAATATCCTGCCATCATTATCTCTGATGAGGGGCACCTTAACTTAAAAAAAGATGTCTTGGTACAATGTAGGATCATCATGGTTAGGCCCATACACATTCACAATGGTAATGGGCTCAGTGTTAATGAAGCCTTGAATGATCACAAACCTACCCCCTTTTGTCTTTAATCTGAGATTGGAGTTGAAAGGGGCAATTGTTTATTAATGACAATGGCCGAGAGCTGAAAGATGAATAGTGCACTTGACCCCACCCACTCTCTCTTCAGTTTGTCACGCTCAGAGTCACATCAGGTGTATCTCCTGAAGAAGAGTTACAGTGGGGGGAAAAAGTATTTGATCCCCTGCTGATTTTGTACGTTTGCCCACTGATAAAGAAAGGATCAGTCTATAATTTTAATGGTAGGTTTATTTGAACAGTGAGAGACAGAATAACAACAAAAATATCCAGAAAAGCGCATGTCAAAAATGTTATAAATTGATTTGGATTTTAATGAGGGAAATAAGTATTTGACCCCCTCTCAATCAGAAAGATTTCTGGCTCCCAGGTGTCTTTTATACAGGTAACGAGCTGAGATTAGGAGCACACTCTTAAAGGGAGTGCTCCTAACCGCAGCTTGTTACCTGTAAAAAAGACACCTGTCCACAGAAGCAATCAATCAATCAGATTCCAAACTCTCCACCATGGCCAAGACCAAAGAGCTCTCCAAGGATGTCAGGGACAAGATTGTAGACCTACACAAGGCTGGAATGGGCTACAAGACCATCGCCAAGCAGTTTGGTGAGAAGGTGACAACATTTGGTGTGATTATTCGCAAATGGAAGAAACACAAAAGAACTGTCAATATCCCTCGGCCTGGGGCTCCATGCAAGATCTCACCTCGTGTGGTTGCAATGATCATGAGAACGGTGAGGAATCAGCCCAGAACTACATGGGAGGATCTTGTCAATGATCTCAAGGCAGCTGGGACCATAGTCATCAAGAAAACAATTGGTAACACACTACGCCATGAAGGACTGAAATCCTGCAGCGCCCGCAAGCTCCCCCTGCTCAAGAATACATATACATGCCCGTCTGAAGTTTGCCAATGAACATCTGAATGATTCAGAGGACGACTGGTGAAAGTGTTGTGGTCAGATGAGACCAAAATGGAGCTCTTTGGCATCAACTCAACTCGCCGTGTTTGGAGGAGGAGGAATGCTTCCTATGACCCCAAGAACACCATCTCCACCGTCAAACATGGAGGTGGAAACATGCTTTGGGGGTGTTTTTCTGCTAAGGGGACAGGACAACTTCACCACATCAAAGGGACGATGGACGGGGACATGTACCGTCAAATCTTGGGTGAGAACATCCTTCCCTCAGCCAGGGCATTGAAAATGGGTCGTGGATGGGTATTCCAGCATGACAATGACCCAAAACACACGGTCAAGGCAACAAAGGAGTGGCCCAAGAAGAAGCACATTAAGGTCCTGGAGTGAACTAGCCAGTCTCCAGACCTTAATCCCATAGAAAATCTGTGGAGGGAGCTGAAGGTTCGAGTTGCCAAACATCAGCCTTGAAACCTTAATGACTTGGAGAAGATCTGCAAAGAGGAGTAGGACAAAATCCCTCCTGAGATGTGTGCAAACCTGGTGGCCAATAAACAAGAAACGTCTGACCTCTGTGATTGCCAACAAAGGATTTGCCACCAAGTACTAAGTCATGTTTTGCAGAGGGGTCAAATACTTATTTCCCTCATTAAAATGCAAATCATTTTATAACATTTTTGACATGCGTTTTTCTGGATTTTTTGTTGTTATTCTGTCTCTCACTGTTCAAATAAACCTACCATTAAAATTATAGACTGATCATTTCTTTGTAAGTGGGCAAACGTACAAAGTCAGCAGGGGATCAAATACTTTTCCCCCCTACTGTATATCAACCTGATGTTGTTTAGATCATTCTAGACTGAGCATTTAATACCCCTTAATGTTGTGTTGTAAATGTATAGTTATTTAGGTGCCGACATCTTTAAAGAAAATAAGAAAGAGGGAAAGAGATAAGAGAAACATAATTGCATTGAGGATAATACAAATTGTACAAAATGAAATTATGAAAGTATAAAATAGTCAACATTTCGTGAGCTAATACCATGACCCTAACACAAACCCACCCAACCCCCCTCCCCAACTGAGGGAGTTAAAGAACCCATACCATTAGACGCTAGTCTTTAAGCTAGATGTACCTGCTAGGCATAGCGTTGCCCAAAATAAGTACATTCTAAATTATATGTATATGGCATAAAAGTGCATTCATTGACTGTTCCCTTTAACATGAAAATGTTGTCAGTCGAGTCACTAAATAAAATTTGAATCAAAACAAACAAACATCGGCAACAATAATGACCAGACTATTTAGCCCCACTTGTGTATGTCTCAAATATTATTTTTTAAATAAAAAAACAGAGGATGCATTCATGGTCACCAACAGCGCCTACCCACACATCCTACGCACACATCCTACCCACACATCCTACCCACACATGCTACCCACACATCCTACTCACACATCCTACCACACATCCTACCACACTACCAACACATCCTACCCACACATCCTATGCACACATCCTACCCACACTTCCTACCCACACTTCCTACCCACACATCTACCCACACATCCTACCACACATCCTACCCACACGTCCTACCCACTTATCCTACCCCTTATCCTACCCACACATACTACCACAGATCCTACCCACCCATCCTACCACACATCCTACCCACACATTCTACCACACATACTACCCACACATCCTATCCACAAATCCTACCCCCACATCCTACCGACACATCCTACCCACACATCCTACCACACATCCTACCCACACATCCTAGCCACACATCCTACCACACATCCTACCCACACATCTTACCCACACATCCTACCCACACATCCTACCCACACATTCTACCACACATCCTACTCACACATCCTACCACACATCTACCCACACCTCTAACCCACCCATACTACCACACATGCTACCCACACATCCTACCACACATTCTACCACACATTCTACCACACATACTACCCACATATCCTACCCACACATCCACCCATACATCCTACCACACATCCTACCACACATCCTACCCACACATCCTACCACACATCCTACCCACACATCCTACCACACATTCTACCACACATTCTACCACACATACTACCCACATAACCTACCCACACATCCACCCATACATCCTACCACACATCCTACCACACATACTACCCACACATACTACCACACATCCTACCCACACATCCTACCACACATTCTACCACACATTCTACCACACATACTACCCACATATCCTACCCACACATCCACCCATACATCCTACCACACATCCTACCACACATCCTACTCACACATCCTACCCACACATCCTACCCACATGTTCCTACCCATACGTCCTACCACACATTCTACCCACACATCCTACCCACACATCCAAATGTCAACCAATTGGCATTCCCCTAGGTTGCCATGAAACCTGTGCCACGCAGCGACCCAAGCAATGACCACAAACACACCCGAGCAGCACAGAAAACAAGACATCAAGGTGTGATGGATAAATTAAAACCTTTACCAGACAATAACTATCATCCCTCAAATATGAAATAGGGGCAATTAGTTAATGCACGCACACACATACACACACACACACACACACACACACACACACACACACACACACACACACACTGTAAAGCTATCAGCTAGCTGACAATTAGGCAGCCAGCCAGTGTGTAGCTTATCCCTGCCTCGGTATCGCTAACGCTAGCATCTAACAATAAACAATCCAGCAAATGTAATCGTAGCTGAAATTCCCTGAAGTAATACGAACAACATAGTTAGTCTTGAAACCCAGTCAAAAGCCACATAACTATTTAACCAAACCCAACTGGACCTCTATGAGTAAAATACAGTATGCTGAAAATGTTTTACTACCTGGCATAGTGTGGCTATAGCTATAGTCACACCCTTGTAAACTTAGCGAGCTGGCTAAATAGCACAGACAACGTTAGCTATGATCCAACGTTACCTCACCAGTCATTATCGCGCTAGCCATCTAGCCATCTAGCCAGCCAGCCAGCCGTGCCAGCCCTCTAGCCATCTAGCCATCTAGCCAGCCAGCCGTGCCAGCCCTCTAGCTATCTAGCCAGCCAGCCAGCCAGTCGATCTGATGAGTCATTTCGTTGTATCCTCATGTTCTAACACTATCCACTGTATCCAAGTTTAAAAGACAGTTCCTCATGACGTAGTAGGCGTGAACAAGTCAGGGAGTTCTTTCCTCGTGTATGTTTCAGCCGTCTTCACAGAGTCAAATGTGCGCTCACCATTCTTCGATCCACAAAGTCGCCGGGTAGCTCAGGCCATATGCCAAGCCAGCCTGACGCAGAAGTCTCTTCAGCGAGGAGAAAGCTATCCTCCTATTGTGTAGTATGGGAGAAAGATCCGGAAAGATCATGATTCGCCGTAATTGAGCTCTCCCTTTGCTCAAGCAGCAGAGAGGATGTGGACAGTGTCCTGGTGCCGTAGACATTTTATGACAAAATGCCCTGGGTGCAACCTGGCCAGGCAACCGCGTCCGTAGCGTGCGATGGGCCCTCTCGATTTCCAGTGGGTGCGTGGAAGGGGGTGGTAGATCCAGAATTTTGGGAATCCATTCTTGTAGAATAGAGATGGCGTCTCTTCCCTTCATGGCCTCCGGGAAACCTTGAAATCTCAAATTCGAGCACTTTTGGAAATTTTCGTAATATCTAATTTCTCCTCGAGTTTGAAGATTGCGTCTTCCAACTTCTTGTACTTTTTGATCCACGTCCTCGTGGATGTCCAGGATGGCAGCCTGGTGGTCCGCATGGTCTTTTTCTAACTTTGTCACTTGTCCCTTTGTCACTTTCTGGTCTTTGTGGAGTTTATCGACCATCACATCAATTTTGATGAGGCATTCAGAAAGTGTCTCTTCGATTTTTGTTATACCCTTGTCCAGCTCCAATCAAATCGAATCAAATCATGCTGAACCATGCATCCGCCGAGGCCGAAGAAGGGCTGTCAGAGGGGAGCACTTTTCTATGCCTTGTCTGAGGATTTGCAAGATTGGGCATCTTTTGTTTTGTCGATAAAAGAGATGTTTTAACTTCCACCTCACTATTAAGAACAGGTAAACCATGTCAAAATGCCATAACAGTTTTCAAAAGTTCCAGGATGCTACACAGACACGTCTTCTTAGAGGTTCGCCATTGCCGGAAGTTGTGAAGGAAACTTTCATTTATTGACAATTTTGATACCTTCTGGAAACAAAGCTTGTATTATTAGGAGGATGGGATCCACCCAAGTCATTTGGGTTCCTGCATCCTTTCACAGCACACAGCAAGGCTGCGTTGAGACAATGATTTACCAATGACCCAAGCCCAGCTCAGTTAATCCCTACCATTGTGATGCTGAGTTGTCATAATGCTTCAGCTAATGTACATTATCCCAGGGGCGTTGGAAGACACAATGTAAGTAACAAATTAACAACAGACTTTCACCACACTTATAGGGAATGACATTCAACAAGCACAGCACAACAAACACAAATGACTGATGATTGGCTGAGAGAAGTTGATGATAAAAATATTGTGGTGGCTGTTTTGTTAGACTTCAGTGCAGCTATTGACATTATTGATCATAGTCTGTTGCTGGAAAAACGTATGTGTTATGGCTTTACACCCCCTGCTATATTGCTTGTGTATAAACAGTTACCTGTCTAACAGAACACATGTTATTTTATGGAAGCCTCTCCAACAAAATCCAGGTAGAATCAGGAATTCTCCAAGGCAGCTGTCTAGGCCCCTTACATTTATCAATCTTTACTAACGACATGCCACTGGCTTTGAGTAAAGCCAGTGTGTCTATATATAAGGATGACTCAAAACTATACACATCAGCTACCACAGTGACTGAAATGACTACAACACTTAACAAAGAGCTGCAGTTAGTTTCGGAGTGGGTGGGTGGCAAGGAATAAGTTAGTCCTAAATATTTCAAAAACTGAAAGCATTGTATTTGGGACTAATCATTCACTAAGCCCTAAACCTCAACTAAATTGTGTAATGAATCATGTGGTAATTTAGCAAGTTGAGGTGACTAAACTGCTTGGAGTTACCCTGGATTGTAAACTGTCATGGTCAAAACATATTGATACAACAGTAGCTAGGATGGGGAGAAGTTTTGTTCTGCATTCTTAACAGCACTATCAATAAGGCAGGTCCTACAGGCCCTAGTTTCATCGCACCTGGACTACTGTTCAGTCGTGTGGTCAGGTGCCACAAAGAGGGACTTAGGAAAATTGCAATTGGCTCAGAACAGGGCAGCATGGCTGGTCCTTGGATGTACACAGAGAACTAATATTAATAATATGCATGTCAATCTCTCATGGCTCAAAGTGGAGGAGAGATTGACTTAATCACTACTTGTCCTTGTGAGAGGTATTGACATGTTGAATGCACCGAGCTGTCTGTTTGAACTACTGGCACACAGTTCGGACACCCATGCATACCCCACAAGACATGTCACCAGAGGTCTCTTCACAGTCCCTAAGTCCAGAACAGACTATGGGAGGCGCACAGTACTACATAGAGCCATGACTACATGGAACTCTATTCCACATCAGGTAACTGATACAAGCAGTAAAATTAGATGAAAAAAACAGTTAAAAATACACCTTATGGAACAGCTGGGACTGTGAAGCAATACAAACAGGCACTGGCACATGCATACAGACACATGATAACATACGCACTATGCACACATGGATTTTGTGTTGTAGATAAGTGGTGGTAGAGTAGGGGCCTGAGGGCCACACACTTAATATGTTGTGAAATCTGTTGTGAATGCATTGCAATGTTTAAAAAAATATATAATTCCCTTAAATTTTGTTGGACCCCAGGGATCCATAATAAATACCTTTCAACTGACGACCAAGGTCAGCCTGCAAGTGCTGACGACCAAGGTCAGCCTGCAGCCCACTACAAAGAGCCGCTAGAGCGCGATGATCCAAGTAAAGCCCCCCACGGCCAAACACTCCCCTAACCCGAACGACGCTGGGCCAATTCAGCACCGCCCTATGGGACTCTCGATCACAGCCGGTTGTGTCACAGCCTGGGATCTAACCCGGGTCTGTAGTAATCGCCTCGGGCACATTAGACCGCTGCGCCACTCGGGAGGCCCATGTGATCAATGTTTTGCCCTCAGTATGTTCACACACTCTCTCTGAGCTCAGGCTGACTGGGGGTGTGAGGGGGGAGAGAGAGAGAGAACTGGTGAGGAGAAGAAAATATTCCTGGCTCAGTGGGCTAATACTGTCTTCTGAAGTCACACAGAACAATCACGTTTTGATAGTCAAACACTTTGGTCTTTCGACCTTAAGCTTCATTCTGAATTCTTCCCGTGCACCTCTAGATGCTCTACAGACAAACCTACGAGCTAAAAACACATTCTGAACCCATCCAAAAGCCTTGTTAGTGCCCGATTTCTGGGAGTTCACGTCAAGTAAGTTAAAGGGGTAGTCCAGGAGGTTAATTGTACAATCAACTTTTCTACCTGTCCTTGACTATGGTGATATCATCTACCGAAGTGTAACTGACTCTAAAATCCCTCGATTCTGTTTTATTACATCTGACAGTTTTAATACTCATCACCGCATCCTTTACCCAAAAGCTATCTGGACCTCTTTAAAGACATGTACATCCCATCAATAGTCTATTTTTGTTTATAAAGCACCTACTGAAACAAGCTTCTAACACACTTATTAACATCTGTGTTGAAATGTAGAATTTGAGGTTATAATGCAAGATCACAGGGCTGGTGAACGATGATGACTTCCTTGTTAACCACAGAGTTCGGGAGATGTACTTTTTCATATCAGGCACCTCATGTGTGGAAGAGTCTTCAGTTGGCACTTCGTTTGGATCATTTGGTGTCCCTGGGTGATTTCAGAAATTTGGTTAAGGATTTTTATTGTGATGAATGTGTTTGTTTAATTCGATTATAATGGCTAATGTGTATATTGTGTGTATTTTGTGATTTCATATATAATTCTGTGTGCTGATGTGACTGTTGTTCCCAGGGCACGCTTGTGAATGACACTTAGGTCTAAATGTGTCTCCCGGGTTAAATAAAAGCTAAATAAATAAAAATAAAAATAATACTAAAGGAACTTAAAGGGGAAGTGCAGGACGTTAAAGGGGCAGTGCAGGAAGTTAAAGAGGCAGTGAAGGAGGTTAAAATGGGAAGTGCAGGAAGTTCAAGGGGGAAGTGCAGAAAGTTCAAGGGGGGGTGCAGGAAGTTAAAGGGGGAGTGCAGTCAAAAACGTGATTTCCTGTGTCGTATATACACTACCGTTCAAAAGTTTGGGGTCACTTAGAAATGTCCTTGTTTTTGAAAGAAAAGCACATTTTCTGTCCATTAAAATAACATCAAATTGATCAGAAATACAGTGTAGACATTGTTAATGTTGTAAATGACTATTGTAGCTGGAAACAGCTGATTGTTTATGGAATATCTACATAGGCGTACAGAGGCCCGTTATCAGCAACCATCACTCCTTTGTTCCAATGGCACGCTGTGTTAGCTAATCCAAGTTTATCATTTTAAAAGGCTAATTGATCATTAGAAAACCCTTTTGCAATTATGTTAGCACAGCTGAAAACTGTTGTTCTGATTAAAGAAGCAATAACACTGGCCTTCCTTAGACTAGTTGAGTATCTGGAGCATCAGCGTTTGTGTGTTCAATTACAAACTCAAAACGGCAAGAAACAAAGATCTTTCTTCTGAAACTCATCAGTCTATTCTTGTTCTGAGAAATGAATGCTATTCCATGTGAGAAATTGCCAAGAAACTGAAGATCTTGTATAACGCTGTGTACTACTCCCTTCACAGAACAGCGCAAACTGGCTCTAACCAGAATAGAAAGAGGAGTGGGAGGCCCCGGTGCATGACTGAGCAAGAAGACAAGTACATTAGAGTGTCTAGTTTGAGAAACAGACGCCTCATAAGTCCATAACTGGCAGCTTCATGAAATAGTACCCACAAAACACCAGTCTCAACATCAACAGTGAAGAGGCGACTCCGGGATGCTGGCCTTCTAGGCAGAGAACAAATTCTTATTTACAATAACGGCCTACCCCGGCCAAACCAGGACGACACTGGGCCAATTGTGCACCGCCTAATGGGACTCCCAATCACGGCCGAATGTGATTCAGCCTGAATTCAAACTAGTGACTTTAGTGATGCCTCTTGCACTGTGATGCAGTGCCTTAGACCGCTGCGCCACTCGGGAGCCCCTACTGTATATACAGTATTTTTACACACTATGAGGTTGAAATAATACTGTGAAATTGTGAAAATTATGATAATACCCTTTTAGTGTTTTAAAAAGTCTGCCTGAAATTACATCACCAGGCAGTATAAGTTAATAGACCAATAGTAAAGATAGTTTCAAACTTCTCTGCCAATAACAGCTAGTTTTCAGGTTACATCTCCCTCCCATTAGACTCCTCCAATTAGGTCCCTCACTCAGACAACTCCCATACAGTCCCAGCTAAATTCTGGCTTGAGAAATAGCATTTTTGTAAAGATGATATATTATTAAAATATATATTTTATTTTTTTACTATTTTAATTGAAAACAATCACAGTAAGGTACTTAATTGTTACCAAGAAATAAATAGAAATAAAAACTGCTGCATTGGACCTTTAAAAGTGAAAAGGAAGTGAAAAGGAAGTGAAAAGGAAGTGAAAAGCGTGCCAGAGCTCTAATTGCATGGCCACACTTCCTGGCAGTGGAAAACAGTGATCCAAACAAACTCTAGTAGTTGTTTTCTTTAAAGCCAAGTTGAGGGTGTATAGGATGGAGAGTTTAACAAGCATTATACAGTATAAACTGCATTTTTGCTGATGTGGCCATTTCTCAGATTGCCTTGTCAACATGTGTTGCTTTTACTACCAAGTGGGACCTTCATCACTAGCAGTCTATGTTTGTGTCCCAAATGGCACCCTGTTCCCTATAAAGTGCACTACTTTTTGACCAGCCCTGATCAGAGGTAGTGCACTATACAGAGAATAGGGTACCATTTGGGATCTATAATCTGTTTATTAGCTTTAGTGTAGAGAAATATTTCGGATCAAAGGTCCTTATTTAAACAAGCCTGCAGTGGTACTCTCCTCTAATCACATCCTCTACTTTAAGGTAAATACAAGCAGATAGGCTGTCAGAATCATGTAGCTGAACTAAGCTGGTGGTCGTAGGTATAGTGTGTATGGGGGATGTGTGTGTGTGTGTGTGTGTGTGTGTGTGTGTGTGTGTGTGTGTGTGTGTGTGTGTGTGTGTGTGTGTGTGTGTGTGTGTGTGTGTGTGTGTGTGTGTGTGTGTGTGTGTGTGTGTGTGTGTGTGTGTGTGTGTGGGGCCTCCACCGCGAGTGACCATTGCTACCCAGAGCCAATGGGAGAGAGAGCGAGATAGACAGAGAGTGGGAGAGAGGGATGGAGCAAGAGAGAGTGAGAGTGAGAGAAGGAGAGAGAGCGGGAGAGAGACAGAGAGCAGGAGAGAGGGGCGGAGCGAGTGAGAGTGAGAGACAGAGAGACGGAGGGACAGAGTGAAGGAGAGAAGGATAGAGATAGAGACAGGGAGAGAGTGAGAGTCAGAGAGAGAGGTTCCAAAATTGACCTCTTTAAAGAGCAGCAGCTGAGCAGCAGCTGAGCTCCAACAAATATCGAAATTTACATCATTTTTAGAGTGAAGTACATTGGGAACAAAACGAAAGAAAACTGCAAGACTGAATGGGAGACAAAACAAGCAACAAATGAAGAAAAAGTATATATTTTAAGAAATTGTGCAGTTAGCTTAGCTAGCTGGATTGTTTACCAGTTTCTAAGCAGTTGCTTGTGACTCTCCTCAACGAAGCTAACAGGCTAACCAAAAAAATGCTAGTTAACAACACAATATAAATGACAAAAGATGGACAGAAGACAAAGGACATCAAAGTAAAACAGTTCTCTAAAGACACTAGAGACAATAATACAAGAAATAACACTGTTTTGGAAAGGGTAGGCTTATATTGCAACATTGTAGCCAACATCACCAGAGTTGCTATTGAAATTGTTTACCCACCAGACATCCAGACGACAAAAGCTGAGAAAGGTTTCAAAGGTTTGATAATGGGACAGAACCATGAATGCCTGTTTGCAGATCTTAGCAGTTGCAAAACAAGAGAAAATATTTAATATCAAACGAGGGCACATATGGAAAAGGGTTATTTGCAACCATTTCCCTTTCTCAAAAAAGAGAGGCATCAGCCAAGGCTGTCAGATCAGAATTTTTGAAGATGCTGACCAGAGCAAACAGTCAACTCCTACAATAATGGAACTGTATTGATACAAGGCAATGATTCAAGCCTCCAGGCTTTAGAGTATATGTTTGCTACCCTAAAAGTAGAAGCTGAACTCATCTCAAAAGCTGAGGAAAAAGTCAAGGAGAGAGATGATGGAGAAAGCAGGCCGCAACGGTCTCTGTGGCCAAGCAAGAAGCCCCCCAGTGTCCCTCTACCTACCTCACCGGCAGATAGAGTCAAGGACATGCTTACAACACCAAGAACACCTGCTATGCAACGTTTCCACAACACCCTCTCTCTAGTTGAAGCAGGGGTCATAGAACTCAGAGAGAACACACTTCAGGAGGATGACACTGTCCAGAAACTAAAAGAAGAGATGAAACAGCTCAGGGAGGAATGCAGAGCATCTATTGCTAAATTAAAAAGCAGAATGGACAAACTGAGTCAGACAAATGATTACCTCAGAGACCATCTGAGCACAACAAGAAAGGATCTTGAGCAGAGAGAGAGAGAGATACATTGACCCCCTCAACCAGCAGTTAGTCATTATGTCCTCTGCATCTAGAGAGCATGTCCACCAGCTTGGTACAACACAGGCAGAATCTGAGAAGAACAGATGTTCCAGAGTGTCAGACTCAGCACAGAATGGACTCCCCTCCCCAACAGTAAGATCTAGATGTACCAGATGTATGTTGGTGGCTATGGCTCCATGTATTATCCTCCATTGGAGGTCAGCTGTCCTCTTATCAATAGGCAGTTTATATAAAGACCGCCAACAGCCTTTTGGAGAAGCACCTGGACCACACACACCCGCCCACCTCGTCGATTTTACCCTTTCCAGGGAAGAAGCACGGGACACTTCTACACATATCATGTACAGTACAGCCTTCTTTCCTACCACCTTGAACTCCCCCAGCTCCAGGCTATGGAAGGAAAGCAGCATCCCCACGTCCTCCTCTAACGCCCCCTGCCGCAGCACTAACATTCAGCGCAGGGAACACATCATCCAGACCCTCTGTCCTCCTCTAACGCCCCCACCGCAGCACTAACATTCAGCACAGGGAACACATCATCCAGACCCTCCATCCTCCTCTAATGCCCCCCACTGCAGCACTAACATTCAGCACAGGGAACACATCATCCAGACCCTCCTTCCTCCTCTAATGCCCCCACCGCAGCACTAACATTCAGCACAGGGAACACATCATCCAGACCCTCCATCCTCCTCTAATGCCCCCGTCGCAGCACTAACATTCAGCACAGGGAACACATCAACCAGACCCTCCTTCCTCCTCTAATGCCCCCCACCGCAGCACTAACATTCAGCACAGGGAACACATCATCCAGACCCTCCATCCTCCTCTAATGCCCCCACCGCAGCACTAACATTCAGCACAGTGAACACATCATCCAGACCCTCCATCCTCCTCTAACGCCCCCCGTCGCAGCACTAACATTCAGCACAGGGAACACATCATCCAGACCCTCCATCCTCCTCTAATGTCCCCGCTGCAGCACTAACATTCAGCACAGGGAACACATCATCCAGACCCTCCTTCCTCCTCTAATGCCCCCCACCGCAGCACTAACATTCAGCACAGGGAACACATCATCCAGACCCTCCATCCTCCTCTAATGTCCCCGCTGCAGCACTAACATTCAGCACAGGGAACACATCAACCAGACCCTCCTTCCTCCTCTAATGCCCCCCACTGCAGCACTAACATTCAGCACAGGGAACAGACCCTCCTTCCTCCTCTAATGCCCCCACCGCAGCACTAACATTCAGCACAGGGAACACATCATCCAGACCCTCCTTCCTCCTCTAATGCCCCCCACCGCAGCACTAACATTCAGCACAGGGAACACATCATCCAGACCCTCCATCCACCGATCAGAGTTAGAAGTATCAGTCACATTTTACTGCCGATGAAGTACTGGCAAAGAATCGCAGGCCTCAGCTACGACCTTCCTCAGTAGGCCAGATGATCGTATCCCCGGCTCTTTCTCCCAGCTCCGTCAACGATCCTGCTCCTGCTCTGCATCAGATGACCCGGCTTGGTACACCCCACACCTAACAGGCATGAACGTAGGCTGGCTGAACCCACAGTACAGGACTGGATGACAGTGTTATAAAACAGTGGCTCTTCAAAAAGTCACATCCCTGGTGGTGTGCCGGCCTTACGGGACATGCCGAAAACTCTCCAAGCCTGCATAACAGACTCATAGAATGGAGTCAGGTCAGACAAATCAGCATCCTCTAGCTTTAGGAGGAAAAGGTGCTTGTCTAAGCCCAAACAGCCCTCTCTCCTCATCAATGTATAGGCTGTGTCGACCCAGCTAGAACCGTCACTGTACAACAGTCTCTGGGCTGCTTGAAGCCAGAATGCCATGATCCTAGAAGAAATGTCCACCAGGCCTTGCACACCCTTGTGCTTTCATTGTTTTGAACAAGTGCTGGTGGTTCACAAAAGCCTTCTCCTGATCCAAAGAAAGCAAACCCACATTCATCAGATAGTTTACAAATGTCTAAAACATCTCTTATTAGAAACAAGTTATCAACAATAGAGTGGTCAGGTAGATGGTGTAGCCATCCAAGATGGCATAGCAGTCGGATGTGTATTTGTCTTGTCCCGTCTTGTCCCGTGTACATAGTCGTTTTCCTCGTTTTTTCTCGTATATATTTAGTATATATTTTAATCTCACTTTCCATCTACGGACTGAATATACTTTCCTGCAACCCGCCTCACCCAATGTGGTACGGATCTGCTATTTTTATACTTTAGAATCGGAACCCCGATCAGAAGCTAGCCAGCTAACAAGCTACTAGTAAGTAGTCAGTTAGCCACTGCTAGCGGTCTTCACCGTTAACTCGGACACCAGCCAGCGTCAGCTCGGTCAGTACATGCCAGCCTGCACAGCGCGATATCAACTCAGAGCATATCGGACTGCTTTTCCTCTACCTCATCACCAGATTCCTGCCGCAAGCCCTGGTCCATTACACCGGATCATCGCAGCTAGCTAGCTGCATTCGAGTGGCTACTGCTGGCTAATGCCTCTGTCCCGAAGCAAGCACCAGTTAGCCTTGAACTAGCCTCCAGCTAGGCCCATCTCCCGGCTAGCCGAAGAGGTCTACGAGCTAATTCCTGGGCTACAATACTTATTTTGCCAATTGGCCTGGACCCTTTATTTACTGACACGGAGCCCCGCCAATCCATCACGACTGGTCTGCTGACATAATCGTCCAAGGTGGTTTCAACAGGCCCTTCTGTTGCGATGTCGCCGAAGGCCCATCTGCTAGCCCCGGCCCACTAGCTGTCTGGAGCGCCGTGTCTCTAGCTCACCTAGTGTAGTAGCGACTACTGAACGGCTCCCTGACTCACCTATTACTGCTCATTGGACCCTATGATCACTCGGCTACACATGCCTCTCCCTAATGTCAATATGGCTTGTCTATTGCTGTTTTGGTTAGTTATTATTGCCTTATTTCACTGTAGAGCAGCCAGCCCTGCACAACTTGCCTTAGATAGCCATTTTTTTCCACCCCCCACACATGCTGTGACCTCACCTGGCTTAACTGGTGCCTCCAGAGACAAAACCTCTCTCATCGTCACTCAAGGCCTAGATTTACCTCCACTGTACTCACATCCTACCATACCCTTGTCTGTACATTATGCCTTGAATCTATTCTTCCAAGCCTAGAAATCTGCTCCTTTTACTCTCTGTTCCCAACGAACTAGACAACCAGTTATTATAGCCTTTAGCCGTACCCTTATCCTACTCCTACTCTGTTCCCCTGGTGATGTAGAGGTTAACCCAGGCCCTGCAGCCCATAGCACCACTCCTATTCCCCAGGCGCTCTCATTTGTTGACTTCTGTAACTGTAAAAGCCTTGGTTTCATGCATGTTAACATCAGAAGCCTCCTCCCTAAGCTTGTTTTATTCACTGCTTTAGCACACTCCGCCAACCCTGATGTCTTTGCCGTGTCTGAATCCTGGCTTAGGAAGGCCACCAAAATTCTGACATTTCCATGTCGCTCTTGCTGCTGGTGATTCTCTGATCCACCTCTACGCAGACGACACCATTCTGTATACATCTTCTTTGGACACTGTGTTAACAAACCTCCAAACGAGCTTCAATGCCATACAACACTCCCGTGGCTCCAACTGCTTTTAAATGCTAGTAAAACTACATGCATGCTCTTCAACCGATTGCTGCCCACACCCGTCCACCCGACTAGCATCACTACTCTGGACGGTTCTGACTTAGAATATGTGGACAACTACAAATACCTAGGTGTCTGGTTAGACTGTAAACTCTCCTTCCAGACTCACACTAAGCATCTCCAATCCAAAATTAAATCTAGAATCGGCTTCCTATTTTGCAACAAAGCCTCCTTCACTCATGCTGCCAAACATACCCTCGTAAAACTGACTATACTACCGATCCTTGACTTTGGCAATGTCATTTACAAAATAGCCTCCAACACTCTACTCAGCAAACTGGATGTAGTCTATCACAGTGCCATATGTTTTGTCACCAAAGCCCCATATACTACCCACCATTGCGACCTGTATGCTCTCGTTGGCTGGCCCTCGCTACATATTCGTCGCCAAACCCACTGGCTCCAGGTCATCTATAAGTCTTTGCTAGGTAAAGCCCCGCCTTGTCTCAGCTCACTGGTCACCATAGCAGCACCCACCCGTAGCACGCGCTCCAGCAGGTATATTTCACTGGTCATCCCCAAAGCCAACACCTACTTTGGCCGCCTTTCCTTCCAGTTCTCTGCTGCCAATGACTGGAACGAATTGCAAAAATCACTGAAGCTGGAGACTTATATCTCCCTCTCTAACTTTAAGCATCAGCTATCTGAGCAGCTTACCAATCACTGTACCTGTACACAGCCAATCTGTAAATAGCACACCCAACTACCTCATCCCCATATTGTTATTTATCTTTTTGCTCTTTTGCATCCGAGTATCTCCACTTGCACATCAACATATGCACATCTATCACTCCAGTGTTAATGCTAAATTGTAATTATTTTGCCTCTATGGCCTATTTATTGCCTTACCTTCTTCTACATTTGCACACACTGTACATAGATTTGTATATTGTGTTATTGACTTTGTGTTTGTTTATGTGTAACTCTGTGTTATTGTTTTTGTTGCTTTGCTTTATCTTGGCCACTTCGCAGTGGTAAATAAGAACTTGTTCTCAACTAGCCTACCTGGTTAAATAAAGGTGAAATAAATAAATAAAAAACAGTGAGACTGGTCATTGAGGACCAGTAGCTCTTTCAACCTATTTGAGAGACACTTAGATATAATTTATATTCTGCACACAGCAATGCAACAGGTCACCAGTTTTTTAAAAGAACCAAATCTGCCTTTTTTGGAAACAATGAAAGCACAATTCTCACACCACATCATAAAAATCCCTCCCTAATAGACTCCCAAAAGTGCTTATAAAAGTCAGAGGGTAAACCATCGATGCCAGGGCTCGGCCTAATGAGAGCTGCATAACTGCAGTGGACATCTCTTGAAGAGTAATGTCAGAGTCCAAAGCAACTCTCTGATCAGGACCCAATTGAGGAAGTCCATGTAACGACTGTTCAGCACACAGAGGATCACAATCCTCTGCCTTATAGAGGGCAGAGTAGAAATCTATGGCATGTTGGCGCACCGCCCCGTCATCCGTGGTCACCTTCCCATCAGGGAAACGAAGGCAAACCATCTGTTTGCGTTGAAATGTCGACTATCCTAGGTTGAAAAAAAAATGCTAGGAGCATCCATATCCTTGAGGTTAGCAAATCGAGACTTAATCAAGGCAATCTTTCATGTAAAAACGACCTCAGTTCATGTCTCTTCTCCTGTAAATTCATGACTAGTCCAGGGTCATTCTGAGTGAGCAACTTCAATTCAATAGATTTGATGTCCTGTTCAAGGGCCCTGATAGTCTCTTTAAGTTCAATACTAAACAGAGCAGTATACTGTTGACAAAACACATGTATTTGGGCCTTCCCAACCTCCCACCATTGTCTCAAAGACTCAGAATTCCATTTAATAACACTACATTTTTCCCAAAACAACTAAAACTTTTCCCAAAACATGGTGTCATGTAATACCTTAATATTAAACTACCAGTAAGGTGATGACCTTCGTGGACAGGACAAGTGAATATCAACAGTAACAATATGGGGATCTGAAAAACCCACAGGAGTAATATCACACCGTCCAACCCTACTACAGTAGTGCTCAAATACAGTGTCTTTGGAAAGTATTCAGACCCCTTGACTTTTTCCACATTTTGTTACGTTACAGCCTTATTCTAAAATTGATTAAATCAAATTTAAAATTCTCAGCAATCCACACACAATACCCCATAAATGTCAAAGTGAAAACAAGTTATTATCCATTTTTGCAAATATATTAAAAATGAAAAACAGAAATACCTTGTTGACATAAGTATTTAGACCCTTTGCTATGAGACTTGAAATTGAGTTCAGGTCATCCTGTTTCCATTGATCATCCTCAAGATGTTTCTACAACTTGATTGGAATCCACCTGTGGTAAATTCATTTGATTGGACATGATTTGCAAAGGAACACACCTGTCTATATAAGGTCCCACAGTTGACAGTGCATGTCAGAGCAAAAACCAAGCCATGAGGTCGAAGTAATCATCTGTAGAGCTCCGAGACAGGATTGTGTTGAGGCACAGATCTGGGGAAGGGTACCAAAAATATTCTGCAGCATTGAAGGTCCCCAAGAACACAGAGGCCTCCATCATTCTTAAATGGAAGAAGTTTGGAACCACCAAGACTCTTCCTAGAGCTGGCTGCCCGACCAAACTGAGCAGTCAGGGGAGAATGGCCTTGGTCATGGAGGTGACCAAGAACCCGAGCTCTAGAGAGAACTCTGGAGTTCTTCTGTGGAGATGGGAGAACCTTCCAGAAGGACAACCATATCTGCAGCACTCCACCAATCAGGCCTTTATGGTAGAGTGGCCAGACGGAAGCCACTCCTCAGTAAAAGATATATGACAGCCCGCTTGGAGTTTGCCAAAAGGCACCTAAAGGACTCTCCGACTATGAGAAACAAGATTCCCTGGTCTGATGAAACCAAGATTGAACTCTTTGGCCTGAATGCCAAGCGTCACGTCTGGAGAAAACCTGGCACAATCCCTACAGTGAAGCATGGTGGTGGCAGCATCCTGCTGTGGGGATGTTTTTCAGTGGCAGGGACTGAGAGACTAGACAGGATCGAGGCAAAGATGAATGGAGTAAAGTACAGAGAGATCCTTGATGAAAACCTGCTCCAGACCGCACAGGACCTCAGACTGGGGGCGAAGGTTCACCTTCCAACAGGACATTGACCCTAAGCACACAGCCAAGACAATGCAAGAATGGCTTTGGGACAAATCTCTGAATGTCCTTGAGTGGCCCAGCCAGAGCCCGGACTTGAACCCGATCGAACATCTCTGGAGAGACCTGAAAATAGCTCTGCAGCTACGCTCCCCATCCAAACTGACAGAGCTTGAGAGGATCTGCAGAGAAGAATGTGAGGTGTGCCAAGCTTGTAGCATCATACCCGAAGAAGACTCAATGCTGTAATCGCTGCCAAAGGTGCTTCAACATATACTTATGTAAATGTCATATTTCCGTTTTTTTATTTGTAATAAATTAGCAACAATTTTTTTTTAAACCTGTTTTCAATTTTGTCATTATGGCTATTGTGTGTAGCTTGATGAGGAAAAAATATATTTTATCAATTTTCGACTAAGGTTGTCTGAATACGATCCCAAGGGCACTGTACATTCAACCTGTCTAACCTTCCTGCACTGACACCACCTCCATTAACTTCCATGTTCATTATTATTATTCCGCCTAACTTCTGTATTTCTAACTCTCCACACATCTAAAAACTCATTCTAAGTTAATAGACCAGATTGACAAGTAACTGACCACAGGTGAGGTTCTTCAGTAGTGCGATCAACAGTAAAAATCCACTGTACAGTTCCAGTCCCCCCCCTAAAACCACACACCCTTCTTGGTCACACTGTCTTAAGGTTTCCTTTATTTGATGAAATACAGCAATATGCTCTGTATCGTCATTAGGAGCGTAAACATTTTTTTTAAACAACTGCCTTGACCAATAAAACCCTTGACAATCTCTGTTGTAGATACTACAGTCACCCCAAAGCCTGAGGAAAACAAAATGGCCTCCCCAGCACTGAGATTAGTACCATGACTGAGTATATGCTGCCCCTCCCATCACATACCCCAGTCAACCTCATTTTCCTCATCATTATGTGTCTCCTGTAGAAAAACTACATTAAGCCTTTTCTGTTTTATTACTTCTAACACCCAAGCCCTCTTATTCCTGTCCCTTCCACCGTTAATATTGAGATAACCTACCCTTAGTACCTCCATATAGAAAAGAGAAAGGAAAAGCAGAAGAAACCACAGAGAAACCAGACAAAGAGAAAAAAACACCCTATGAGGCATGATCATCATCATTGTTTTAATTTTCTCTTAACCTGACCAAGTTTCCCACTACCTTTTTCTGCTGTGACAGCAGTAACAAATTTCCTCAAGCGGAAACGCTTCTTCACACTCAACTGGTCTAACCCCACTGTCTTCTGTAACATCACAGCTGACATCACAAACTTATCATCATCCCAAAAAATAAGCCAATTTAACAGATTTCCCAGAAGTCTGATCCAGGAACCCATGTACCTCATCTAGATTGTAAATTGAGTCATCGCCAGCTGCTATCATATCAACAGGGATATTAGAAATGTCCATTTTCTTCTCCTGATCCTCTTCAACTGAGGCCACAGACCCCTGACTCCCCTCTGCCACATCCCTCTCAACACTCCCCATTTGCACCCCATCACTCATAACGGATATCTCCTCCACTGCCTGGGAGACTGGCCCCACCTGAAAAAAGCTACGTCATTTGAATAAACATACCTTTAAGAAGGACACAATACTCAACCAGACGCTCTTCTTTAAGAAAAACCACCAGCGCTTTATTCATCCGTGACGCATAAGCAACATTCTCCTAGCCTACCTTCTCTCCTACGGCGACCAGAAACTCCTCCGCAGTGAGAGTAGCTTCAGTAACACACCTGAAGCCGTGCCGAAGTGACAGGGACGGCTTCCCCATGTGGGTCGCCATCCCCACGAAAGCCAGGGCAATTCCAACAACAAATACAACATACCTAATTCTACAACAAAAAAAACAAAAATGTTAATCATGCAAAGAAAAAGGAAAACCACCAACACAAGGAAACAAAAATAAAACACAAGCGATCTAACTCCAGACACCACTCACACTCGCTCATACAATTCCCAGCATGCACCAACACTCCCAGCATGCAGAGAGAGAGGGGGGGGCACACTATACCACCACATCCTGTTTGACTTGACCTCAGAGGATATTCTTCTTTCTCAAGCAAACAAACCGCTTGCCTTGTGGACGGTACTTACTGTACGTCTGTCTGAGGGGGAAGGAGAGAACGGCAGAAAGGGGGGTCTCTCTTTCTCTCTCTCTCTCTCTCTCTCTCTCTCTCTCTCTCTCTCTCTCTCTCTCTCTCTCTCTCTCTCACTCAATTAAATTTAAGGGGCTTTATTGGCATGGGAAACATATGTTTACATTACCAAAGCAAGTGAAATAGATAATAAACAAAAGTGAAATAAACAATAAAAAATGTACAGTAAACATTACACTCACAAAAGTTCCAAAATAATAAAGACATTTCAAATGTCATATTATGAGCAAATAGCTAAAGTACAAAAGGGAAAATAAATAAACATAAATATGGGTTGTATTTAAAATGGTATTTGTTCTTCACCGGTTGCCCTTTTCTTGTGGCAACAGGTCACAAATATTGCTGCTGTGATGGTACACCGTAGTATTTCACCCAATAGATATGGGAGTTGATCAAAATTGGATTTGTTTTCTAATTCTTTGTGAGTCTGTGTAATCTGAGGGAAATATGTGTCTCTAATATGGTCATACATTTGGCAGGAGGTTAGGAAGTGCAGCTCAGTTTCCACCTCATTTTGTGGGTTAGGGGTTAGGGTTAGGGTTAGGGGTTAAGGGTCAGGGGTCAAGGGCTAGGGGTTAGGGTTATGGTTAGGGTTAGGTTAGGGTTAGGTTAGGGTTGGGGTTAGGTTAGGTTAGGGTCAGGTGTTAGGGTTAGGGTTAGGTTAGGGTTAGGGGTTAAATTGGGGTTAGGGTTAGGGGTTAGTTTAGGATTAGGGGTTAGGTTATGGTTAGGGGTTAAGTTAGGGTTAGGGTTAGGGGTTAGGTTAGGATTAGGGGTTAGGTTATGGTTAGAAATAGGCATGGTCTAATTTATTCAACGAACTAAAACACATAAGTTTAACTTTTTATGAACTACAAATGAAATATTGCTTTCTGGTTGCTTCTCAAAGTCAGCTGGCTAAGTCATTGATGCTGCTTTTAAGTAAACCCCCTTGGACAGAATCAGTAGAACAGACAGTTAGCAGCACAGAGACAGGAGAAAGTATTTGAATGTATACATCTCGTAGAAATCTCGTGTGAAATCTCTGATTGCTGAACCCGCACAGATGAATGAGTATACTGTCTGGACCCTGACTGAGGTCAATCACCTGTTTACAACTCATCCAGTGTCGAGCATTGCCTGTAAAAAAAAAACTTAAGTTATGAACAAATTCTTATTTACAATGACGGCCTACCCCGGCCAAACCAGGAGGACTCTGGGAAAACTGTGAGCCGCCCAATAGGACGGCCGGTTATGATATGGCCTGGAATCGAACCAGGGTCTGCAGTGACTCGTCTAGCACTGAAATGCAGTGCCTCAGACCGCTGCGCCACTCGGGAGCCTAAACGACGCAACATGAAGAATAAAACTTGGTGCTGTTTTTCCCTGCAGTGTTTTTTGGGGCTAGTTTGTAGCACACCTACATTACAACTGTGTGTGTGTGTGTGTGTGTGTGTGTGTGTGCGTGTGTGTGTGTGTGTGTGTGTGTGTGTGTGTGTGTAACATGCAGTGTTGGGCCGGCCAGCAGCAGTGTGGAGACAATGGGATTAGCCCTGCCTACTGACACTAATCCCACTGCGAAGAAGGTTTTACAGGGCTGTATCCACTCAGCACACAACGCTTTCACACACACTCTCTCTCTCTCTCTCTCTCTCTCTCTCTCTCTCTCTCTCTCTCTCTCTCTCTCTCTCTCTCTCTCTCTCTCTCTCTCTCGCTCTCTCACACACACACACACAAACGCACAGAGTCAGCGAGACAACACTCACTCACTCACAACACACACACACACACACACACACACACACGGGACAGAGACTCTACGCCACACACACACAAAGATATTGTGGGTGATGATGTAACCACGCCCACTGCTCAGCTTGTGGGTGATGATGTAACCACGCCCACTGCTCAGCTTGTGGGTGATGATGTAACCACGCCCACTGCTCAGCTTGTGGGTGATGATGTAACCACGCCCAATGCTCAGCTTGTGGGTGATGATGTAACCACGCCCACTGCTCAGTTTGTGGGTGATGTGGTAACCACGCCCACTTCTCAGCTTGTGGGTGATGATGTAACCACGCCAACTGCTCAGCTTGTGGGTGATGATGTAACGACGCCAACTGCTCAGCTTGTGGGTGATGATGTAACCACGCCAACTGCTCAGCTTGTGGGTGATGATGTAACCACGCCCACTACTCAGCTTGTGGGTGATGATGTAATTATGCCCACTGCTCAGCTTGTGGGTGATGATGTAACCACGCCCACTGCTCATCTTGTGGGTGATGATGTAACCACGCCCACGCCCACTGCTCAGCTTGTGGGTGATGATGTAATCACGCCCACTGCTCAGCTTGTGGGTGATGTAACCACGCCCACTGCTTAGCTGGTGGGTGATGATGTAACCATGCCCACTGCTTAGCTTGTGGGTGATGTAACCACGCCCACTGCTTAGCTTGAGGGTGATGATGTAACCACGCCAAATCCTTAGCTTGTGGGTGATGTAACCATGCCCACTGCTTAGGTTGTGGGTGAGGATGTAACCACGCCCACTGCTCAGCTTGTGGGTGATGATGTAACCACGCCCACGCCCACTGCTCAGCTTGTGGGTGATGTGGTAACCACGCCCACTTCTCAGCTTGTGGGTGATGATGTACCCACGCCAACTGCTCAGCTTGTGGGTGATGATGTAACCACGCCAACTGCTCAGCTTGTGGGTGATGATGTAACCACGCCCACTGCTCAGCTTGTGGGTGATGATGTAACCACGCCCACTGCTCAGTTTGTGGGTGATGTGGTAACCACGCCCACTTCTCAGCTTGTGGGTGATGATGTAACCGCGCCAACTGCTCAGCTTGTGGGTGATGTAACCACGCCCACTGCTCAGTTTGTGGGTGATGATGAAACCACGCCCACTGCTCAGCTTGTGGGTGATGATGTAACGATGCCCACTGCTCAGCTTGTGGGTGATGATGTAACCATGCCCACTGCTCAGCTTGTGGGTGATGATGTAACCACGCCCACTGCTCAGCTTGTGGGTGATGATGTAACCACGCCCACAACTCAGTTTGTGGGTGATGATGTAACCATGCCCACTACTTAGCTGGTGGGTGATGATGTAACCATGCCCACTGCTCAGGTTGTGGGTGATGATGTAACCACGCCCACTGCTCACCTTGTGGGTGATGTAACAACGCCCACTGCTCAGCTTGTGGGTGATGTAACCACGCCCACTGCTTAGCTTGTGGGTTATGATGTAACCACGCCCACTGCTCAGCTTGTGGGTGATTATGTAACCACGCCCACTACTCAGCTGGTGGGTGATGATGTCACCATGCCCACTGCTCAGCTTGTGGGTGATGATGTAACCATGCCCACTGCTCAGCTTGTGGGTGATGATGTAACCACACCCACTGCTTAGCTGGTGGGTGATGATGTAACCATGACCACTGCTTATCTTGTGGGTGATGTAACCACGCCCACTGCTTAGCTTGTGGGTGATGGTGTAACCACGCCCACTGCTTAGCTTGTGGGTGATGTAACCACGCCCACTGCTTAGGTTGTGGGTGATAATTTAACCACGCCCACTGATCAGCTTGTGAGTGATGTAACCACGCCCACTGCTTAGGTTGTGGGTGATGATGTAACCACGCCCACTGCTCAGCTTGTGGGTGATGTAACCACGCCCACTGCTCAGCTTGTGGGTGATGATGTAACCATGCCAACTGCTCAGCTTGTGGGTGATGATGTAACCACGCCAACTGCTTAGCTTGTGGTTGATGATGTAACCACGCCAACTGCTCAGCTTGTGGGTGATGAGGTAACCACGCCCACTGCTCAGCTTGTGGGTGATGATGTAACCACGCCAACTGCTCAGCTTGTGGGTGATGTAACCACGCCCACTGCTCAGTTTGTGGGTGATGATGTAACCACGCCCACTGCTCAGCTTGTGAGTGATTATGTAACTATGCCCACTGCTCAGCTTGTGGGTGATGATGTAACCACGCCCACTGCTCAGCTTGTGGGTGATGATGTAACCATGCCCACTGCTCAGCTTGTGGGTGATGATGTAACTATGCCCACTGCTAAGCTTGTGGGTGATGATGTAACCATGCCCACTGCTCAGCTTGTGGGTGATGATGTAACCATGCCCACTGCTCAGCTTGTGGGTGATGATGTAACCACGCCCACTACTCAGCGTGTGGGTGATGATGTAACCATGCCCACTGCTCAACTTGTGGGTGATGATGTAACCATGCCCACTGCTCAACTTGTGGGTGATGTAAACACGCCCACTGCTCATCTTGTGGGTGATGATGTAACCACGCCCACTGCTCAGCTTGTGGGTGATGATGTAACCACGCCCACTGCTCAGTTTGTGGGTGATGATGTAACTACGCCCACTTCTCAGCTTGTGGGTGATGATGTAACCACGCCAACTGCTCAGCTTGTGGGTGATGATGTAACCACGCCAACTGCTTAGCTTGTGGTTGATGATGTAACCACGCCAACTGCTCAGCTTGTGGGTGATGATGTAACCACGCCCACTGCTCAGATTGTGGGTGATGATGTAACCACGCCAACTGCTCAGCTTGTGGGTGATGTAACCACGCCCACTGCTCAGTTTGTGGGTGATGATGTAACCACGCCCACTGCTCAGCTTGTGGGTGATGATGTAACTATGCCCACTGCTCAGCTTGTGGGTGATGATGTAACCACGCCCACTGCTCAGCTTGTGGGTGATGATGTAACTATGCCCACTGCTCAGCTTGTGGGTGATGATGTAACTATGCCCACTGCTTAGCTGGTGGGTGATGATGTAACCATGCCCACTGCTCAGCTTGTGGGTGATGATGTAACCACGCCCACTGCTCAGCTTGTGGGTGATGATGTAACCACGCCAACTGCTCAGCTTGTGGGTGATGATGTAACCACGCCAACTGCTCAGCTTGTGGGTGATGATGTAACCACGCCCACTGCTCAGCTTGTGGGTGATGATGTAACCACCCAACTGCTTAGCTTATGGGTGATGATGTAATCACGCCAACTGCTTAGCTTGTGGGTGATGATGTAGCCACGCCCACTGCTCAGCTTGTGGGTGATGATGTAACCACGCCCACTGCTCAGTTTGTGGGTGATGTGGTAACCACGCCCACTTCTCAGCTTGTGGGTGATGATGTAACCTCGCCAACTGCTCAGCTTGTGGGTGATGATGTAACCACGTCAACTGCTCAGCTTGTGGGTGATGATGAAACCAAGCCCACTGCTCAGCTTGTGGGTGATGATGTAACCACGCCAACTGCTTAGCTTGTGGGTGATTATGTAAACACGCCAACTGCTCAGCTCGTGGGTGATGATGTAACCACGCCCACTGCTCAGTTTGTGGGTGATGATGTAACCGCGCCAACTGCTCAGCTTGTGGGTGATGTAACCACGCCCACTGCTCAGTTTGTGGGTGATGATGTAACCACGCCCACTGCTCAGCTTGTGGGTGATTATGTAACTATGCCCACTGCTCAGTTTGTGGGTGATGTGGTAACCACGCCCACTTCTCAGCTTGTGGGTGATGATGTAACCGCGCCAACTGCTCAGCTTGTGGGTGATGTAACCACGCCCACTGCTCAGTTTGTGGGTGATGATGAAACCACGCCCACTGCTCAGCTTGTGGGTGATGATGTAACGATGCCCACTGCTCAGCTTGTGGGTGATGATGTAACCATGCCCACTGCTCAGCTTGTGGGTGATGATGTAACCACGCCCACTGCTCAGCTTGTGGGTGATGATGTAACCACGCCCACAACTCAGTTTGTGGGTGATGATGTAACCATGCCCACTACTTAGCTGGTGGGTGATGATGTAACCATGCCCACTGCTCAGGTTGTGGGTGATGATGTAACCACGCCCACTGCTCACCTTGTGGGTGATGTAACAACGCCCACTGCTCAGCTTGTGGGTGATGTAACCACGCCCACTGCTTAGCTTGTGGGTTATGATGTAACCACGCCCACTGCTCAGCTTGTGGGTGATTATGTAACCACGCCCACTACTCAGCTGGTGGGTGATGATGTCACCATGCCCACTGCTCAGCTTGTGGGTGATGATGTAACCATGCCCACTGCTCAGCTTGTGGGTGATGATGTAACCACACCCACTGCTTAGCTGGTGGGTGATGATGTAACCATGACCACTGCTTATCTTGTGGGTGATGTAACCACGCCCACTGCTTAGCTTGTGGGTGATGGTGTAACCACGCCCACTGCTTAGCTTGTGGGTGATGTAACCACGCCCACTGCTTAGGTTGTGGGTGATAATTTAACCACGCCCACTGATCAGCTTGTGAGTGATGTAACCACGCCCACTGCTTAGGTTGTGGGTGATGATGTAACCACGCCCACTGCTCAGCTTGTGGGTGATGTAACCACGCCCACTGCTCAGCTTGTGGGTGATGATGTAACCACGCCAACTGCTCAGCTTGTGGGTGATGATGTAACCACGCCAACTGCTTAGCTTGTGGTTGATGATGTAACCACGCCAACTGCTCAGCTTGTGGGTGATGATGTAACCACGCCCACTGCTCAGCTTGTGGGTGATGATGTAACCACGCCAACTGCTCAGCTTGTGGGTGATGTAACCACGCCCACTGCTCAGTTTGTGGGTGATGATGTAACCACGCCCACTGCTCAGCTTGTGAGTGATTATGTAACTATGCCCACTGCTCAGCTTGTGGGTGATGATGTAACCACGCCCACTGCTCAGCTTGTGGGTGATGATGTAACCATGCCCACTGCTCAGCTTGTGGGTGATGATGTAACTATGCCCACTGCTAAGCTTGTGGGTGATGATGTAACCATGCCCACTGCTCAGCTTGTGGGTGATGATGTAACCATGCCCACTGCTCAGCTTGTGGGTGATGATGTAACCACGCCCACTACTCAGCGTGTGGGTGATGATGTAACCATGCCCACTGCTCAACTTGTGGGTGATGATGTAACCATGCCCACTGCTCAACTTGTGGGTGATGTAAACACGCCCACTGCTCATCTTGTGGGTGATGATGTAACCACGCCCACTGCTCAGCTTGTGGGTGATGATGTAACCACGCCCATTGCTCAGTTTGTGGGTGATGATGTAACTACGCCCACTTCTCAGCTTGTGGGTGATGATGTAACCACGCCAACTGCTCAGCTTGTGGGTGATGATGTAACCACGCCAACTGCTTAGCTTGTGGTTGATGATGTAACCACGCCAACTGCTCAGCTTGTGGGTGATGATGTAACCACGCCCACTGCTCAGATTGTGGGTGATGATGTAACCACGCCAACTGCTCAGCTTGTGGGTGATGTAACCACGCCCACTGCTCAGTTTGTGGGTGATGATGTAACCACGCCCACTGCTCAGCTTGTGGGTGATGATGTAACTATGCCCACTGCTCAGCTTGTGGGTGATGATGTAACCACGCCCACTGCTCAGCTTGTGGGTGATGATGTAACTATGCCCACTGCTCAGCTTGTGGGTGATGATGTAACTATGCCCACTGCTTAGCTGGTGGGTGATGATGTAACCATGCCCACTGCTCAGCTTGTGGGTGATGATGTAACCACGCCCACTGCTCAGCTTGTGGGTGATGATGTAACCACGCCAACTGCTCAGCTTGTGGGTGATGATGTAACCACGCCAACTGCTCAGCTTGTGGGTGATGATGTAACCACGCCCACTGCTCAGCTTGTGGGTGATGATGTAACCACCCAACTGCTTAGCTTATGGGTGATGATGTAATCACGCCAACTGCTTAGCTTGTGGGTGATGATGTAGCCACGCCCACTGCTCAGCTTGTGGGTGATGATGTAACCACGCCCACTGCTCAGTTTGTGGGTGATGTGGTAACCACGCCCACTTCTCAGCTTGTGGGTGATGATGTAACCTCGCCAACTGCTCAGCTTGTGGGTGATGATGTAACCACGTCAACTGCTCAGCTTGTGGGTGATGATGAAACCAAGCCCACTGCTCAGCTTGTGGGTGATGATGTAACCACGCCAACTGCTTAGCTTGTGGGTGATTATGTAAACACGCCAACTGCTCAGCTCGTGGGTGATGATGTAACCACGCCCACTGCTCAGTTTGTGGGTGATGATGTAACCGCGCCAACTGCTCAGCTTGTGGGTGATGTAACCACGCCCACTGCTCAGTTTGTGGGTGATGATGTAACCACGCCCACTGCTCAGCTTGTGGGTGATTATGTAACTATGCCCACTGCTCAGTTTGTGGGTGATGTGGTAACCACGCCCACTTCTCAGCTTGTGGGTGATGATGTAACCGCGCCAACTGCTCAGCTTGTGGGTGATGTAACCACGCCCACTGCTCAGTTTGTGGGTGATGATGAAACCACGCCCACTGCTCAGCTTGTGGGTGATGATGTAACGATGCCCACTGCTCAGCTTGTGGGTGATGATGTAACCATGCCCACTGCTCAGCTTGTGGGTGATGATGTAACCACGCCCACTGCTCAGCTTGTGGGTGATGATGTAACCACGCCCACAACTCAGTTTGTGGGTGATGATGTAACCATGCCCACTACTTAGCTGGTGGGTGATGATGTAACCATGCCCACTGCTCAGGTTGTGGGTGATGATGTAACCACGCCCACTGCTCACCTTGTGGGTGATGTAACAACGCCCACTGCTCAGCTTGTGGGTGATGTAACCACGCCCACTGCTTAGCTTGTGGGTTATGATGTAACCACGCCCACTGCTCAGCTTGTGGGTGATTATGTAACCACGCCCACTACTCAGCTGGTGGGTGATGATGTCACCATGCCCACTGCTCAGCTTGTGGGTGATGATGTAACCATGCCCACTGCTCAGCTTGTGGGTGATGATGTAACCACACCCACTGCTTAGCTGGTGGGTGATGATGTAACCATGACCACTGCTTATCTTGTGGGTGATGTAACCACGCCCACTGCTTAGCTTGTGGGTGATGGTGTAACCACGCCCACTGCTTAGCTTGTGGGTGATGTAACCACGCCCACTGCTTAGGTTGTGGGTGATAATTTAACCACGCCCACTGATCAACTTGTGAGTGATGTAACCACGCCCACTGCTTAGGTTGTGGGTGATGATGTAACCACGCCCACTGCTCAGCTTGTGGGTGATGTAACCACGCCCACTGCTCAGCTTGTGGGTGATGATGTAACCACGCCAACTGCTCAGCTTGTGGGTGATGATGTAACCACGCCAACTGCTTAGCTTGTGGTTGATGATGTAACCACGCCAACTGCTCAGCTTGTGGGTGATGATGTAACCACGCCCACTGCTCAGCTTGTGGGTGATGATGTAACCACGCCAACTGCTCAGCTTGTGGGTGATGTAACCACGCCCACTGCTCAGTTTGTGGGTGATGATGTAACCACGCCCACTGCTCAGCTTGTGAGTGATTATGTAACTATGCCCACTGCTCAGCTTGTGGGTGATGATGTAACCACGCCCACTGCTCAGCTTGTGGGTGATGATGTAACCATGCCCACTGCTCAGCTTGTGGGTGATGATGTAACTATGCCCACTGCTAAGCTTGTGGGTGATGATGTAACCATGCCCACTGCTCAGCTTGTGGGTGATGATGTAACCATGCCCACTGCTCAGCTTGTGGGTGATGATGTAACCACGCCCACTACTCAGCGTGTGGGTGATGATGTAACCATGCCCACTGCTCAACTTGTGGGTGATGATGTAACCATGCCCACTGCTCAACTTGTGGGTGATGTAAACACGCCCACTGCTCATCTTGTGGGTGATGATGTAACCACGCCCACTGCTCAGCTTGTGGGTGATGATGTAACCACGCCCACTGCTCAGTTTGTGGGTGATGATGTAACTACGCCCACTTCTCAGCTTGTGGGTGATGATGTAACCACGCCAACTGCTCAGCTTGTGGGTGATGATGTAACCACGCCAACTGCTTAGCTTGTGGTTGATGATGTAACCACGCCAACTGCTCAGCTTGTGGGTGATGATATAACCACGTCCACTGCTCAGATTGTGGGTGATGATGTAACCACGCCAACTGCTCAGCTTGTGGGTGATGTAACCACGCCCACTGCTCAGTTTGTGGGTGATGATGTAACCACGCCCACTGCTCAGCTTGTGGGTGATGATGTAACTATGCCCACTGCTCAGCTTGTGGGTGATGATGTAACCACGCCCACTGCTCAGCTTGTGGGTGATGATGTAACTATGCCCACTGCTCAGCTTGTGGGTGATGATGTAACTATGCCCACTGCTTAGCTGGTGGGTGATGATGTAACCATGCCCACTGCTCAGCTTGTGGGTGATGATGTAACCACGCCCACTGCTCAGCTTGTGGGTGATGATGTAACCACGCCAACTGCTCAGCTTGTGGGTGATGATGTAACCACGCCAACTGCTCAGCTTGTGGGTGATGATGTAACCACGCCCACTGCTCAGCTTGTGGGTGATGATGTAACCACCCAACTGCTTAGCTTATGGGTGATGATGTAATCACGCCAACTGCTTAGCTTGTGGGTGATGATGTAGCCACGCCCACTGCTCAGCTTGTGGGTGATGATGTAACCACGCCCACTGCTCAGTTTGTGGGTGATGTGGTAACCACGCCCACTTCTCAGCTTGTGGGTGATGATGTAACCTCGCCAACTGCTCAGCTTGTGGGTGATGATGTAACCACGTCAACTGCTCAGCTTGTGGGTGATGATGAAACCAAGCCCACTGCTCAGCTTGTGGGTGATGATGTAACCACGCCAACTGCTTAGCTTGTGGGTGATTATGTAAACACGCCAACTGCTCAGCTCGTGGGTGATGATGTAACCACGCCCACTGCTCAGTTTGTGGGTGATGATGTAACCGCGCCAACTGCTCAGCTTGTGGGTGATGTAACCACGCCCACTGCTCAGTTTGTGGGTGATGATGTAACCACGCCCACTGCTCAGCTTGTGGGTGATTATGTAACTATGCCCACTGCTCAGCTTGTGGGTGATGATGTAACCCCGCCCACTGCTCAGCTTGTGGGTGATGATGTAACTATGCCCACTGCTCAGCTTGTGGGTGATGATGTAACTATGCCCACTGCTCAGCTTGTGGGTGATGATGTAACCACGCACACTGCTCAGCTTGTGGGTGATGTAACCACGCCAACTGCTTAGCTTGTGGGTGATGATGTAACCACGCCAACTGCTTAGCTTGTGGGTGATGATGTAACCACGACCACTGCTCAGCTTGTGGGTGATGATGTAACCACGCCAACTGCTCAGCTTGTGGGTGATGATGTAACCAGGCCAACTGCTCAGCTTGTGGGTGATGTAACCACGCCCACTGCTCAGTTTGTGGGTGATGATGTAACCACGCCAACTGCTCAGCTTGTGGGTGATGTAACCACGCCCACTGATTAGCTTGTGGGTGATGATGTAACCACGCCCACTGCTTAGCTTGTGGGTGATGTAACCACGCCCACTGCTTAGGTTGTGGGTGATAATTTAACCACGCCCACTGATCAGCTTGTGGGTGATGTAACCACGCCCACTGCTTAGGTTGTGGGTGATGATGTAACCACGCCCACTGCTCAGCTTGTGGGTGATGTAACCACGCCCACTGCTCAGCTTGTGGGTGATGATGTAACCACGCCAACTGCTCAGCTTGTGGGTGATGATGTAACCACGCCAACTGCTTAGCTTGTGGTTGATGATGTAACCACGCCAACTGCTCAGCTTGTGGGTGATGATGTAACCACGCCCACTGCTCAGCTTGTGGGTGATGATGTAACCACGCCAACGGCTCAGCTTGTGGGTGATGTAACCACGCCCACTGCTCAGTTTGTGGGTGATGATGTAACCACGCCCACTGCTCAGCTTGTGAGTGATGATGTAACTATGCCCACTGCTCAGCTTGTGGGTGATGATGTAACCACGCCCACTGCTCAGCTTGTGGGTGATGATGTAACTATGCCCACTGCTCAGCTTGTGGGTGATGATGTAACTATGCCCACTGCTAAGCTTGTGGGTGATGATGTAACCATGCCCACTGCTCAGCTTGTGGGTGATGATGTAACCATGCCCACTGCTCAGCTTGTGGGTGATGATGTAACCACGCCCACTACTCAGCTTGTGGGTGATGATGTAACCACGCCCACTGCTCAGCTTGTGGGTGATGATGTAACCACGCCCACTGCTCAGCTTGTGGGTGATGATGTAACCACGCCCACTGCTCAGCTTGTGGGTGATGATGTAACCACGCCCAATGCTCAGCTTGTGGGTGATGATGTAACCACGCCCACTGCTCAGTTTGTGGGTGATGTGGTAACCACGCCAACTGCTCAGCTTGTGGGTGATGATGTAACCACGCCCACTACTCAGCTTGTGGGTGATGATGTAATTATGCCCACTGCTCAGCTTGTGGGTGATGATGTAACCACGCCCACTGCTCATCTTGTGGGTGATGATGTAACCACGCCCACGCCCACTGCTCAGCTTGTGGGTGATGATGTAATCACGCCCACTGCTCAGCTTGTGGGTGATGTAACCACGCCCACTGCTTAGCTGGTGGGTGATGATGTAACCATGCCCACTGCTTAGCTTGTGGGTGATGTAACCACGCCCACTGCTTAGCTTGAGGGTGATGATGTAACCACGCCAAATCCTTAGCTTGTGGGTGATGTAACCACGCCCACTGCTTAGGTTGTGGGTGAGGATGTAACCACGCCCACTGCTCAGCTTGTGGGTGATGATGTAACCACGCCCACGCCCACTGCTCAGCTTGTGGGTGATGTGGTAACCACGCCCACTTCTCAGCTTGTGGGTGATGATGTACCCACGCCAACTGCTCAGCTTGTGGGTGATGATGTAACCACGCCAACTGCTCAGCTTGTGGGTGATGATGTAACCATGCCCACTGCTCAGCTTGTGGGTGATGATGTAACCACCCAACTGCTTAGCTTGTGGGTGATGATGTAATCACGCCAACTGCTTAGCTTGTGGGTGATGATGTAACCACGCCCACTGCTCAGCTTGTGGGTGATGATGTAACCACGCCCACTGCTCAGTTTGTGGGTGATGTGGTAACCACGCCCACTTCTCAGCTTGTGGGTGATGATGTAACCGCGCCAACTGCTCAGCTTGTGGGTGATGTAACCACGCCCACTGCTCAGTTTGTGGGTGATGATGAAACCACGCCCACTGCTCAGCTTGTGGGTGATGATGTAACGATGCCCACTGCTCAGCTTGTGGGTGATGATGTAACCATGCCCACTGCTCAGCTTGTGGGTGATGATGTAACCACGCCCACTGCTCAGCTTGTGGGTGATGATGTAACCACGCCCACAACTCAGTTTGTGGGTGATGATGTAACCATGCCCACTACTTAGCTGGTGGGTGATGATGTAACCATGCCCACTGCTCAGGTTGTGGGTGATGATGTAACCACGCCCACTGCTCACCTTGTGGGTGATGTAACAACGCCCACTGCTCAGCTTGTGGGTGATGTAACCACGCCCACTGCTTAGCTTGTGGGTTATGATGTAACCACGCCCACTGCTCAGCTTGTGGGTGATTATGTAACCACGCCCACTACTCAGCTGGTGGGTGATGATGTCACCATGCCCACTGCTCAGCTTGTGGGTGATGATGTAACCATGCCCACTGCTCAGCTTGTGGGTGATGATGTAACCACACCCACTGCTTAGCTGGTGGGTGATGATGTAACCATGACCACTGCTTATCTTGTGGGTGATGTAACCACGCCCACTGCTTAGCTTGTGGGTGATGGTGTAACCACGCCCACTGCTTAGCTTGTGGGTGATGTAACCACGCCCACTGCTTAGGTTGTGGGTGATAATTTAACCACGCCCACTGATCAGCTTGTGAGTGATGTAACCACGCCCACTGCTTAGGTTGTGGGTGATGATGTAACCACGCCCACTGCTCAGCTTGTGGGTGATGTAACCACGCCCACTGCTCAGCTTGTGGGTGATGATGTAACCACGCCAACTGCTCAGCTTGTGGGTGATGATGTAACCACGCCAACTGCTTAGCTTGTGGTTGATGATGTAACCACGCCAACTGCTCAGCTTGTGGGTGATGATGTAACCACGCCCACTGCTCAGCTTGTGGGTGATGATGTAACCACGCCAACTGCTCAGCTTGTGGGTGATGTAACCACGCCCACTGCTCAGTTTGTGGGTGATGATGTAACCACGCCCACTGCTCAGCTTGTGAGTGATTATGTAACTATGCCCACTGCTCAGCTTGTGGGTGATGATGTAACCACGCCCACTGCTCAGCTTGTGGGTGATGATGTAACCATGCCCACTGCTCAGCTTGTGGGTGATGATGTAACTATGCCCACTGCTCATCTTGTGGGTGATGATGTAACCACGCCCACTGCTCAGCTTGTGGGTGATGATGTAACCACGCCCACTGCTCAGTTTGTGGGTGATGATGTAACTACGCCCACTTCTCAGCTTGTGGGTGATGATGTAACCACGCCAACTGCTCAGCTTGTGGGTGATGATGTAACCACGCCAACTGCTTAGCTTGTGGTTGATGATGTAACCACGCCAACTGCTCAGCTTGTGGGTGATGATGTAACCACGCCCACTGCTCAGATTGTGGGTGATGATGTAACCACGCCCACTGCTCAGCTTGTGGGTGATGTAACCACGCCCACTGCTCAGTTTGTGGGTGATGATGTAACCACGCCCACTGCTCAGCTTGTGGGTGATGATGTAACTATGCCCACTTCTCAGCTTGTGGGTGATGATGTAACCACGCCCACTGCTCAGCTTGTGGGTGATGATGTAACTATGCCCACTGCTCAGCTTGTGGGTGATGATGTAACTATGCCCACTGCTTAGCTGGTGGGTGATGATGTAACCATGCCCACTGCTCAGCTTGTGGGTGATGATGTAACCACGCCCACTGCTCAGCTTGTGGGTGATGATGTAACCACGCCAACTGCTCAGCTTGTGGGTGATGATGTAACCACGCCAACTGCTCAGCTTGTGGGTGATGATGTAACCACGCCCACTGCTCAGCTTGTGGGTGATGATGTAACCACCCAACTGCTTAGCTTATGGGTGATGATGTAATCACGCCAACTGCTTAGCTTGTGGGTGATGATGTAGCCACGCCCACTGCTCAGCTTGTGGGTGATGATGTAACCACGCCCACTGCTCAGTTTGTGGGTGATGTGGTAACCACGCCCACTTCTCAGCTTGTGGGTGATGATGTAACCTCGCCAACTGCTCAGCTTGTGGGTGATGATGTAACCACGTCAACTGCTCAGCTTGTGGGTGATGATGAAACCAAGCCCACTGCTCAGCTTGTGGGTGATGATGTAACCACGCCAACTGCTTAGCTTGTGGGTGATTATGTAAACACGCCAACTGCTCAGCTCGTGGGTGATGATGTAACCACGCCCACTGCTCAGTTTGTGGGTGATGATGTAACCGCGCCAACTGCTCAGCTTGTGGGTGATGTAACCACGCCCACTGCTCAGTTTGTGGGTGATGATGTAACCACGCCCACTGCTCAGCTTGTGGGTGATTATGTAACTATGCCCACTGCTCAGCTTGTGGGTGATGATGTAACCCCGCCCACTGCTCAGCTTGTGGGTGATGATGTAACTATGCCCACTGCTCAGCTTGTGGGTGATGATGTAACTATGCCCACTGCTCAGCTTGTGGGTGATGATGTAACCACGCACACTGCTCAGCTTGTGGGTGATGTAACCACGCCAACTGCTTAGCTTGTGGGTGATGATGTAACCACGCCAACTGCTTAGCTTGTGGGTGATGATGTAACCACGACCACTGCTCAGCTTGTGGGTGATGATGTAACCACGCCAACTGCTCAGCTTGTGGGTGATGATGTAACCAGGCCAACTGCTCAGCTTGTGGGTGATGTAACCACGCCCACTGCTCAGTTTGTGGGTGATGATGTAACCACGCCAACTGCTCAGCTTGTGGGTGATGTAACCACGCCCACTGATTAGCTTGTGGGTGATGATGTAACCACGCCCACTGCTTAGCTTGTGGGTGATGTAACCACGCCCACTGCTTAGGTTGTGGGTGATAATTTAACCACGCCCACTGATCAGCTTGTGGGTGATGTAACCACGCCCACTGCTTAGGTTGTGGGTGATGATGTAACCACGCCCACTGCTCAGCTTGTGGGTGATGTAACCACGCCCACTGCTCAGCTTGTGGGTGATGATGTAACCACGCCAACTGCTCAGCTTGTGGGTGATGATGTAACCACGCCAACTGCTTAGCTTGTGGTTGATGATGTAACCACGCCAACTGCTCAGCTTGTGGGTGATGATGTAACCAGGCCCACTGCTCAGCTTGTGGGTGATGATGTAACCACGCCAACGGCTCAGCTTGTGGGTGATGTAACCACGCCCACTGCTCAGTTTGTGGGTGATGATGTAACCACGCCCACTGCTCAGCTTGTGAGTGATGATGTAACTATGCCCACTGCTCAGCTTGTGGGTGATGATGTAACCACGCCCACTGCTCAGCTTGTGGGTGATGATGTAACTATGCCCACTGCTCAGCTTGTGGGTGATGATGTAACTATGCCCACTGCTAAGCTTGTGGGTGATGATGTAACCATGCCCACTGCTCAGCTTGTGGGTGATGATGTAACCATGCCCACTGCTCAGCTTGTGGGTGATGATGTAACCACGCCCACTACTCAGCTTGTGGGTGATGATGTAACCACGCCCACTGCTCAGCTTGTGAGTGATGATGTAACTATGCCCACTGCTCAGCTTGTGGGTGATGATGTAACCACGCCCACTGCTCAGCTTGTGGGTGATGATGTAACTATGCCCACTGCTCAGCTTGTGGGTGATGATGTAACTATGCCCACTGCTAAGCTTGTGGGTGATGATGTAACCATGCCCACTGCTCAGGTTGTGGGTGATGATGTAACCACGCCCACTGCTCAACTTGTGGGTGATGATGTAACCATGCCCACTGCTCAACTTGTGGGTGATGTAAACACGCCCACTGCTCAGCTTGTGGGTGATGATGTAACCACGCCCACTGCTCAGATTGTGGGTGATGATGTAACCACGCCAACTGCTCAGCTTGTGGGTGATGTAACCACGCCCACTGCTCAGTTTGTGGGTGATGATGTAACCACGCCCACTGCTCAGCTTGTGGGTGATGATGTAACTATGCCCACTGCTCAGCTTGTGGGTGATGATGTAACCACGCCCACTGCTCAGCTTGTGGGTGATGATGTAACTATGCCCACTGCTCAGCTTGTGGGTGATGATGTAACTATGCCCACTGCTTAGCTGGTGGGTGATGATGTAACCATGCCCACTGCTCAGCTTGTGGGTGATGATGTAACCACGCCCACTGCTCAGCTTGTGGGTGATGATGTAACCTCGCCAACTGCTCAGCTTGTGAGTGATGATGTAACCACGTCAACTGCTCAGCTTGTGGGTGATGATGAAACCAAGCCCACTGCTCAGCTTGTGG
Source organism: Salmo salar (assembly GCF_965601325.2). Lineage (NCBI taxonomy): Eukaryota > Metazoa > Chordata > Actinopteri > Salmoniformes > Salmonidae > Salmo > Salmo salar. Next base: position 91,135,294 of record NC_138296.1, on the reverse strand, counting down.
GTGATGATGTAACCACGCCAACTGCTTAGCTTGTGGGTGATTATGTAAACACGCCAACTGCTCAGCTCGTGGGTGATGATGTAACCACGCCCACTGCTCAGTTTGTGGGTGATGATGTAACCGCGCCAACTGCTCAGCTTGTGGGTGATGTAACCACGCCCACTGCTCAGTTTGTGGGTGATGATGTAACCACGCCCACTGCTCAGCTTGTGGGTGATTATGTAACTATGCCCACTGCTCAGCTTGTGGGTGATGATGTAACCCCGCCCACTGCTCAGCTTGTGGGTGATGATGTAACCACGCACACTGCTCAGCTTGTGGGTGATGTAACCACGCCAACTGCTTAGCTTGTGGGTGATGATGTAACCACGCCAACTGCTTAGCTTGTGGGTGATGATGTAACCACGACCACTGCTCAGCTTGTGGGTGATGATGTAACCACGCCAACTGCTCAGCTTGTGGGTGATGATGTAACCAGGCCAACTGCTCAGCTTGTGGGTGATGTAACCACGCCCACTGCTCAGTTTGTGGGTGATGATGTAACCACGCCAACTGCTCAGCTTGTGGGTGATGTAACCACGCCCACTGATTAGCTTGTGGGTGATGATGTAACCACGCCCACTGCTTAGCTTGTGGGTGATGTAACCACGCCCACTGCTTAGGTTGTGGGTGATAATTTAACCACGCCCACTGATCAGCTTGTGGGTGATGTAACCACGCCCACTGCTTAGGTTGTGGGTGATGATGTAACCACGCCCACTGCTCAGCTTGTGGGTGATGTAACCACGCCCACTGCTCAGCTTGTGGGTGATGATGTAACCACGCCAACTGCTCAGCTTGTGGGTGATGATGTAACCACGCCAACTGCTTAGCTTGTGGTTGATGATGTAACCACGCCAACTGCTCAGCTTGTGGGTGATGATGTAACCACGCCCACTGCTCAGCTTGTGGGTGATGATGTAACCACGCCAACGGCTCAGCTTGTGGGTGATGTAACCACGCCCACTGCTCAGTTTGTGGGTGATGATGTAACCACGCCCACTGCTCAGCTTGTGGGTGATGATGTAACTATGCCCACTGCTCAGCTTGTGGGTGATGATGTAACCACGCCCACTGCACAGCTTGTGGGTGATGATGTAACTATGCCCACTGCTCAGCTTGTGGGTGATGATGTAACTATGCCCACTGCTTAGCTGGTGGGTGATGATGTAACCACGCCCACTGCTTAGCTGGTGGGTGATGATGTAACCATGCCCACTGCTCAGCTTGTGGGTGATGATGTAACCACGCCCACTGCTCAGCTTGTGGGTGATGATGTAACCACGCCAACTGCTCAGCTTGTGGATGATGATGTAACCACGCCAACTGTTCAGCTTGTGGGTGATGATGTAACCACGCCCACTGCTCAGCTTGTGGGTGATGATGTAACCACGCCCACTGCTCAGCTTGTGGGTGATGATGTAACCACGCCCACTGCTCAGCTTGTGGGTGATGATGTAACCACGTAAACTGCTCAGCTTGTGGGTGATGATGTAACCACGCCCACTGCTCAGTTTGTGGGTGATGTGGTAACCGCGCCCACTTCTCAGCTTGTGGGTGATGATGTAACCACGCCAACTGCTCAGCTTGTGGGTGATGATGTAACGACGCCAACTGCTCAGCTTGTGGGTGATGATGTAACCACGCCCACTGCTCAGCTTGTGGGTGATGATGTAACCACGCCCACTGCTCAGCTTGTGGGTGATGATGTAACCACGCCCACTGCTCAGCTTGTGGGTGATGATGTAACCACGTAAACTGCTCAGCTTGTGGGTGATGATGTAACCACGCCCACTGCTCAGTTTGTGGGTGATGTGGTAACCGCGCCCACTTCTCAGCTTGTGGGTGATGATGTAACCACGCCAACTGCTCAGCTTGTGGGTGATGATGTAACGACGCCAACTGCTCAGCTTGTGGGTGATGATGTAACCACGCCAACTGCTCAGCTTGTGGGTGATGATGTAACCACGCCCACTACTCAGCTTGTGGGTGATGATGTAATTATGCCCACTGCTCAGCTTGTGGGTGATGATGTAACCACGCCCACGCCCACTGCTCAGCTTGTGGGTGATGATGTAACCACGCCCACTGCTCAGCTTGTGGGTGATGTAACCACGCCCACTGCTTAGCTGGTGGGTGATGATGTAACCATGCCCACTGCTTAGCTTGTGGGTGATGTAACCACGCCCACTGCTTAGCTTGTGGGTGATGATGTAACCACGCCCAATCCTTAGCTTGTGGGTGATGTAACCACGCCCACTGCTTAGGTTGTGGGTGAGGATGTAACCACGCCCACTGCTCAGCTTGTGGGTGATGATGTAACCACGCCCACGCCCACTGCTCAGCTTGTGGGTGATGTGGTAACCACGCCCACTTCTCAGCTTGTGGGTGATGATGTAACCACGCCAACTGCTCAGCTTGTGGGTGATGATGTAACCACGCCAACTGCTCAGCTTGTGGGTGATGATGTAACCACGCCCACTGCTCAGCTTGTGGGTGATGATGTAACCACCCAACTGCTTAGCTTGTGGGTGATGATGTAATCACGCCAACTGCTTAGCTTGTGGGTGATGATGTAACCACGCCCACTGCTCAGCTTGTGGGTGATGATGTAACCACGCCCACTGCTCAGTTTGTGGGTGATGTGGTAACCACGCCCACTTCTCAGCTTGTGGGTGATGATGTAACCACGCCAACTGCTCAGCTTGTGGGTGATGATGTAACCACGCCAACTGCTCAGTTTGTGGGTGATGATGAAACCACGCCCACTGCTCAGCTTGTGGGTGATGATGTAACCACACCAACTGCTTAGCTTGTGGGTGATTATGTAACCACGCCAACTGCTCAGCTTGTGGGTGATGATGTAACCACGCCAACTGCTCAGTTTGTGGGTGATGATGTAACCGCGCCAACTGCTCAGCTTGTGGGTGATGTAACCACGCCCACTGCTCAGTTTGTGGGTGATGATGAAACCACGCCCACTGCTCAGCTTGTGGGTGATGATGTAACTATGCCCACTGCTCAGCTTGTGGGTGATGATGTAACCATGCCCACTGCTCAGCTTGTGGGTGATGATGTAACCACGCCCACTGCTCAGCTTGTGGGTGATGATGTAACCACGCCCACAACTCAGTTTGTGGGTGATGATGTAACCATGCCCACTACTTAGCTGGTGGGTGATGATGTAACCATGCCCACTGCTCAGGTTGTGGGTGATGATGTAACCACGCCCACTGCTCACCTTGTGGGTGATGTAACAACGCCCACTGCTTAGCTTGTGGGTGATGTAACCACGCCCACTGCTTAGCTTGTGGGTTATGATGTAACCACGCCCACTGCTCAGCTTGTGGGTGATTATGTAACCACGCCCACTGCTCAGCTGGTGGGTGATGATGTCACCATGCCCACTGCTCAGCTTGTGGGTGATGATGTAACCATGCCCACTGCTCAGCTTGTAGGTGATGATGTAACCACACCCACTGCTTAGCTGGTGGGTGATGATGTAACCATGACCACTGCTTAGCTTGTGGGTGATGTAACCACGCCCACTGCTTAGCTTGTGGGTGATGGTGTAACCACGCCCACTGCTTAGCTTGTGGGTGATGTAACCACGCCCACTGCTTAGGTTGTGGGTGATAATTTAACCACGCCCACTGATCAGCTTGTGGGTGATGTAACCATGCCCACTGCTTAGGTTGTGGGTGATGATGTAACCACGCCCACTGCTCAGCTTGTGGGTGATGATGTAACCACGCCCACTGCTCAGATTGTGGGTGATGATGTAACCACGCCAACTGCTCAGCTTGTGGGTGATGTAACCACGCCCACTGCTCAGTTTGTGGGTGATGATGTAACCACGCCCACTGCTCAGCTTGTGGGTGATGAGGTAACTATGCCCACTGCTCAGCTTGTGGGTGATGATGTAACCACGCCCACTGCACAGCTTGTGGGTGATGATGTAACTATGCCCACTGCTCAGCTTGTGGGTGATGATGTAACTATGCCCACTGCTTAGCTGGTGGGTGATGATGTAACCACGCCCACTGCTTAGCTGGTGGGTGATGATGTAACCATTCCCACTGCTCAGCTTGTGGGTGATGATGTAACCACGCCCACTGCTCAGCTTGTGGGTGATGATGTAACCACGCCAACTGCTCAGCTTGTGGGTGATGATGTAACCACTCCAACTGCTCAGCTTGTGGGTGATGATGTAACCACGCCCACTGCTCAGCTTGTGGGTGATGATGTAACCACCCAACTGCTTAGCTTGTGGGTGATGATGTAATCACGCCAACTGCTTAGCTTGTGGGTGATGATGTTACCACGCCCACTGCTCAGCTTGTGGGTGATGATGTAACCACGCCCACTGCTCAGTTTGTGGGTGATGTGGTAACCACGCCCACTTCTCAGCTTGTGGGTGATGATGTAACCTCGCCAACTGCTCAGCTTGTGGGTGATGATGTAACCACGTCAACTGCTCAGCTTGTGGGTGATGATGAAACCACGCCCACTGCTCAGCTTGTGGGTGATGATGTAACCACGCCAACTGCTTAGCTTGTGGGTGATTATGTAACCACGCCAACTGCTCAGCTTGTGGGTGATGATGTAACCACGCCCACTGCTCAGTTTGTGGGTGATGATGTAACCGCGCCAACTGCTCAGCTTGTGGGTGATGTAACCACGCCCACTGCTCAGTTTGTGGGTGATGATGTAACCACGCCCACTGCTCAGCTTGTGGGTGATTATGTAACTATGCCCACTGCTCAGCTTGTGGGTGATGATGTAACCCCGCCCACTGCTCAGCTTGTGGGTGATGATGTAACTATGCCCACTGCTCAGCTTGTGGGTGATGATGTAACCCCGCCCACTGCTCAGCTTGTGGGTGATGATGAAACCACGCCCACTGCTCAGCTTGTGGGTGATGATGTAACTATGCCCACTGCTCAGCTTGTGGGTGATGATGTAACCATGCCCACTGCTCAGCTTGTGGGTGATGATGTAACCACGCCCACTGCTCAGCTTGTGGGTGATGATGTAACCACGCCCACAACTCAGTTTGTGGGTGATGATGTAACCATGCCCACTACTTAGCTGGTGGGTGATGATGTAACCATGCCCACTGCTCAGGTTGTGGGTGATGATGTAACCACGCCCACTGCTCACCTTGTGGGTGATGTAACAACGCCCACTGCTCAGCTTGTGGGTGATGTAACCACGCCCACTGCTTAGCTTGTGGGTTATGATGTAACCACGCCCACTGCTCAGCTTGTGGGTGATTATGTAACCACGCCCACTGCTCAGCTGGTGGGTGATGATGTCACCATGCCCACTGCTCAGCTTGTGGGTGATGATGTAACCATGCCCACTGCTCAGCTTGTGGGTGATGATGTAACCACACCCACTGCTTAGCTGGTGGGTGATGATGTAACCATGACCACTGCTTAGCTTGTGGGTGATGTAACCACGCCCACTGCTTAGCTTGTGGGTGATGGTGTAACCACGCCCACTGCTTAGCTTGTGGGTGATGTAACCACGCCCACTGCTTAGGTTGTGGGTGATAATTTAACCACGCCCACTGATCAGCTTGTGGGTGATGTAACCACGCCCACTGCTTAGGTTGTGGGTGATGATGTAACCACGCCCACTGCTCAGCTTGTGGGTGATGATGTAACCACGCCCACTGCTCAGATTGTGGGTGATGATGTAACCACGCCAACTGCTCAGCTTGTGGGTGATGTAACCACGCCCACTGCTCAGTTTGTGGGTGATGATGTAACCACGCCCACTGCTCAGCTTGTGGGTGATGAGGTAACTATGCCCACTACTCAGCTTGTGGGTGATGATGTAACCACGCCCACTGCACAGCTTGTGGGTGATGATGTAACTATGCCCACTGCTCAGCTTGTGGGTGATGATGTAACTATGCCCACTGCTTAGCTGGTGGGTGATGATGTAACCACGCCCACTGCTTAGCTGGTGGGTGATGATGTAACCATTCCCACTGCTCAGCTTGTGGGTGATGATGTAACCACGCCCACTGCTCAGCTTGTGGGTGATGATGTAACCACGCCAACTGCTCAGCTTGTGGGTGATGATGTAACCACTCCAACTGCTCAGCTTGTGGGTGATGATGTAACCACGCCCACTGCTCAGCTTGTGGGTGATGATGTAACCACCCAACTGCTTAGCTTGTGGGTGATGATGTAATCACGCCAACTGCTTAGCTTGTGGGTGATGATGTTACCACGCCCACTGCTCAGCTTGTGGGTGATGATGTAACCACGCCCACTGCTCAGTTTGTGGGTGATGTGGTAACCACGCCCACTTCTCAGCTTGTGGGTGATGATGTAACCTCGCCAACTGCTCAGCTTGTGGGTGATGATGTAACCACGTCAACTGCTCAGCTTGTGGGTGATGATGAAACCACGCCCACTGCTCAGCTTGTGGGTGATGATGTAACCACGCCAACTGCTTAGCTTGTGGGTGATTATGTAACCACGCCAACTGCTCAGCTTGTGGGTGATGATGTAACCACGCCCACTGCTCAGTTTGTGGGTGATGATGTAACCGCGCCAACTGCTCAGTTTGTGGGTGATGTGGTAACCACGCCCACTTCTCAGCTTGTGGGTGATGATGTAACCTCGCCAACTGCTCAGCTTGTGGGTGATGATGTAACCACGTCAACTGCTCAGCTTGTGGGTGATGATGAAACCACGCCCACTGCTCAGCTTGTGGGTGATGATGTAACCACGCCAACTGCTTAGCTTGTGGGTGATTATGTAACCACGCCAACTGCTCAGCTTGTGGGTGATGATGTAACCACGCCCACTGCTCAGTTTGTGGGTGATGATGTAACCGCGCCAACTGCTCAGCTTGTGGGTGATGTAACCACGCCCACTGCTCAGTTTGTGGGTGATGATGTAACCACGCCCACTGCTCAGCTTGTGGGTGATTATGTAACTATGCCCACTGCTCAGCTTGTGGGTGATGATGTAACCCCGCCCACTGCTCAGCTTGTGGGTGATGATGTAACTATGCCCACTGCTCAGCTTGTGGGTGATGATGTAACTATGCCCACTGCTCAAATTGTGGGTGATGATGTAACCACGCACACTGCTCAGCTTGTGGGTGATGTAACCACGCCAACTGCTTAGCTTGTGGGTGATGATGTAATCACGCCAACTGCTTAGCTTGTGGGTGATGATGTAACCACGCCCACTGCTCAGCTTGTGGGTGATGATGTAACCACGCCAACTGCTCAGCTTGTGGGTGATGATGTAACCACGCCAACTGCTCAGCTTGTGGGTGATGTAACCACGCCCACTGCTCAGTTTGTGGGTCATGATATAACCACGCCAACTGATCAGCTTGTGGGTGATGTAACCACGCCCACTGCTTAGCTTGTGGGTGATGATGTAACCACGCCCACTGCTTAGCTTGTGGGTGATGTAACCACGCCCACTGCTTAGGTTGTGGGTGATAATTTAACCACGCCCACTGATCAGCTTGTGGGTGATGTAACCACGCCCACTGCTTAGGTTGTGGGTGATGATGTAACCACGCCCACTGCTCAGCTTGTGGGTGATGTAACCACGCCCACTGCTCAGCTTGTGGGTGATGATGTAACCACGCCAACTGCTCAGCTTGTGGGTGATGATGTAACCACGCCAACTGCTTAGCTTGTGGTTGATGATGTAACCACGCCAACTGCTCAGCTTGTGGGTGATGATGTAACCACGCCCACTGCTCAGCTTGTGGGTGATGATGTAACCACGCCAACTGCTCAGCTGGTGGGTGATGTAACCACGCCCACTGCTCAGTTTGTGGGTGATAATGTAACCACGCCCACTGCTCAGCTTGTGAGTGATGATGTAACTATGCCCACTGCTCAGCTTGTGGGTGATGATGTAACCACGCCCACTGCTCAGCTTGTGGGTGATGATGTAACTATGCCCACTGCTCAGCTTGTGGGTGATGATGTAACTATGCCCACTGCTAAGCTTGTGGGTGATGATGTAACCATGTCCACTGCTCAGCTTGTGGGTGATGATGTAACCATGCCCACTGCTCAGCTTGTGGGTGATGATGTAACCACGCCCACTACTCAGCTTGTGGGTGATGATGTAACCACGCCCACTGCTCAACTTGTGGGTGATGATGTAACCATGCCCACTGCTCAACTTGTGGGTAATGTAAACACGCCCACTGCTCAGCTTGTGGGTGATGATGTAACCACGCCCACTGCTCAACTTGTGGGTGATGATGTAACCACGCCCACTGATCAGTTTGTGGGTGACGATGTAACCACGCCCACTTCTCAGCTTGTGGGTGATGATGTAACCACGCCAACTGCTCAGCTTGTGGGTGATGATGTAACCACACCAACTGCTTAGCTTGTGGTTGATGATGTAACCACGCCAACTGCTCAGCTTGTGGGTGATTATGTAACCACGCCCACTACTCAGATTGTGGGTGATGATGTAACCACGCCAACTGCTCAGCTTGTGGGTGATGTAACCACGCCCACTGCTCAGTTTGTGGGTGATGATGTAACCACGCCCACTGCTCAGCTTGTGGGTGATGATGTAACTATGCCCACTGCTCAGCTTGTGGGTGATGATGTAACTATGCCCACTGCTTAGCTGGTGGGTGATGATGTAACCACGCCCACTGCTTAGCTGGTGGGTGATGATGTAACCATGCCCACTGCTCAGCTTGTGGGTGATGATGTAACCACGCCCACTGCTCAGCTTGTGGGTGATGATGTAACCACGCCAACTGCTCAGCTTGTGGGTGATGATGTAACCACGCCAACTGCTCAGCTTGTGGGTGATGATGTAACCACGCCCACTGCTCAGCTTGTGGGTGATGATGTAATCACGCCAACTGCTTAGCTTGTGGGTGATGATGTAACCACGCCCACTGCTCAGTTTGTGGGTGATGTAGTAACCACGCCCACTTCTCAGCTTGTGGGTGATGAAGTAACCTCGCCAACTGCTCAGCTTGTGGGTGATGATGTAACCACGTCAACTGCTCAGCTTGTGGGTGATGATGAAACCACGCCCACTGCTCAGCTTGTGGGTGATGATGTAACCACGCCAACTGCTTAGCTTGTGGGTGATTATGTAACCACTCCAACTGCTCAGCTTGTGGGTGATGATGTAACCACGCCCACTGCTCAGTTTGTGGGTGATGATGTAACCGCGCCAACTGCTCAGCTTGTGGGTGACGTAACCACGCCCACTGCTCAGTTTGTGGGTGATGATGTAACCACGCCCACTGCTCAGCTTGTGGGTGATTATGTAACTATGCCCACTGCTCAGCTTGTGGGTGATGATGTAACTATGCCCACTGCTCAGCTTGTGGGTGATGATGTAACTATGCCCACTGCTCAGCTTGTGGGTGATGATGTAACCACGCACACTGCTCAGCTTGTGGGTGATGTAACCACGCCAACTGCTTAGCTTGTGGGTGATGATGTAACCACGCCAACTGCTTAGCTTGTGGGTGATGATGTAACCATGCCCACTGCTCAGCTTGTGGGTGATGATGTAACCACGCCAACTGCTCAGCTTGTGGGTGATGATGTAACCACGCCAACTGCTCAGCTTGTGGGTGATGTAACCACGCCCACTGCTCAGTTTGTGGGTGATGATGTAATCACGCCCACTGCTCAGTTTGTGGGTGATGTAGTAACCACGCCCACTTCTCAGCTTGTGGGTGATGAAGTAACCTCGCCAACTGCTCAGCTTGTGGGTGATGATGTAACCACGTCAACTGCTCAGCTTGTGGGTGATGATGAAACCACGCCCACTGCTCAGCTTGTGGGTGATGATGTAACCACGCCAACTGCTTAGCTTGTGGGTGATTATGTAACCACTCCAACTGCTCAGCTTGTGGGTGATGATGTAACCACGCCCACTGCTCAGTTTGTGGGTGATGATGTAACCACGTCAACTGCTCAGCTTGTGGGTGATGATGAAACCACGCCCACTGCTCAGCTTGTGGGTGATGATGTAACCACGCCAACTGCTTAGCTTGTGGGTGATTATGTAACCACTCCAACTGCTCAGCTTGTGGGTGATGATGTAACCACGCCCACTGCTCAGTTTGTGGGTGATGATGTAACCGCGCCAACTGCTCAGCTTGTGGGTGACGTAACCACGCCCACTGCTCAGTTTGTGGGTGATGATGTAACCACGCCCACTGCTCAGCTTGTGGGTGATTATGTAACTATGCCCACTGCTCAGCTTGTGGGTGATGATGTAACTATGCCCACTGCTCAGCTTGTGGGTGATGATGTAACTATGCCCACTGCTCAGCTTGTGGGTGATGATGTAACCACGCACACTGCTCAGCTTGTGGGTGATGTAACCACGCCAACTGCTTAGCTTGTGGGTGATGATGTAACCACGCCAACTGCTTAGCTTGTGGGTGATGATGTAACCATGCCCACTGCTCAGCTTGTGGGTGATGATGTAACCACGCCAACTGCTCAGCTTGTGGGTGATGATGTAACCACGCCAACTGCTCAGCTTGTGGGTGATGTAACCACGCCCACTGCTCAGTTTGTGGGTGATGATGTAACCACGCCAACTGCTCAGCTTGTGGGTGATGTAACCACGCCCACTGCTCAGTTTGTGGGTGATGATGTAACCACGCCCACTGCTCAGCTTGTGGGTGATGATGTAACTATGCCCACTGCTCAGCTTGTGGGTGATGATGTAACCACGCCCACTGCTCAGCTTGTGGGTGATGATGTAACTATGCCCACTGCTCAGCTTGTGGGTGATGATGTAACTATGCCCACTGCTTAGCTGGTGGGTGATGATGTAACCACGCCCACTGCTTAGCTGGTGGGTGATGATGTAACCATGCCCACTGCTCAGCTTGTGGGTGATGATGTAACCACACCCACTGCTCAGCTTGTGGGTGATGATGTAACCACGCCAACTGCTCAGCTTGTGGGTGATGATGTAACCACGCCAACTGCTCAGCTTGTGGGTGATGATGTAACCACGCCAACTGCTCAGCTTGTGGGTGATGTAACCACGCCCACTGCTCAGTTTGTGGGTGATGATGTATCCACGCCCACTGCTCAGCTTGTGGGTGATGATGTAACTATGCCCACTGCTCAGCTTGTGGGTGATGATGTAACCACGCCCACTGCTCAGCTTGTGGGTGATGATGTAACTATGCCCACTGCTCAGTTTGTGGGTGATGATGTAACCACGCCCACTGCTCAGCTTGTGGGTGATGATGTAACAATGCCCACTGCTCCACTTGTGGGTGATGATGTAACCATGCCCACTGCTCATCTTGTGGGTGATGATGTAACCACGCCCACTACTCAGCTTGTGGGTGATGATGTAACCACGCCCACTGCTTAGCTGGTGGGTGATGATGTAACCATGCCCACTGCTCATCTTGTGGGTGATGATGTAACCATGCCCACTGCTCAGCTTGTGGGTGATGTAACCACGCCCACTGCTTAGCTGGTGGGTGATGATGTGACCATGCCCACTGCTCAGCTTGTGGGTGATGTAACCACACCCACTGCTTAGCTGGTGGGTGATGATGTAACCATGCCCACTGCTCAGCTTGTGGGTGATGTAACCACGCCCACTGCTTAGCTGGTGGGTGATGATGTGACCATGCCCACTGCTCAGCTTGTGGGTGATGTAACCACACCCACTGCTTAGCTGGTGGGTGATGATGTAACCACGCCCACTGCTTAGCTGGTGGGTGATGATGTAACCATGCCCACTGCTCAGCTTGTGGGTGATGATGTAACCATGCCCACTGCTCAGCTTGTGGGTGATGATGTAACCACGCCCACTGCTCAACTTGTGGGTGGCGAGAAAACCATGCCCACTGCTCCGCTGGGGGTGATGTAACCACGCCCACTGCTCAGCTTGTGGGTGATGATGTAACCACGCCCACTGCTTATCTTGTGGGTGATGTAACCACGCCCACTGCTTAGCTTGTGGGTGATGTAACCACGCCCACTGCTCAGTTTGTGGGTGATGATGTAACCACGCCCACTACTCATCTTGTGGGTGATGATGTAACCACGCCCACTACTCATCTTGTGGGTGATGATGTAACCACGCCCACTGCTTAGCTTGTGGGTGATGTAACCAGGCCCACTGCTCAGTTTGTGGGTGATGATGTAACCACGCCCACTACTCATCTTGTGGGTGATGATGTAACCACGCCCACTACTCATCTTGTGGGTGATGATGTAACCACGTCCACTGCTTAGCTTGTGGGTGATGATGTAACCATGCCCACTGCTCAGCTTGTGGGTGATGATGTAACCACGCCCACTGCTCAGCTTGTGGGTGATGATGTAACGTATAAAAAGTGTAATCGTTAAACCTTGCTGTGTCCTGAATCAGGAGAAGGTTGATATCACTGATCAAAATGAGGCCATCTAACAGGGAATTAAGATACATTATTGAGCAGCCTATTGCTTATTGATGTCAAACAAAACACACTCGTAGTTTTGTCTTAAGCGTTGGGTTTGGGTTTGAGGTTGAGCGTCTATAGAATGTTTTGTTATCAACATGTGTTGCTGGTTGAGCGTCTCTAGAATGTTCTTTTTATAAACATGTGTTGCTGGTTGAGCGTCTATAGAATGTTTTGTTATAAACATGTGTTGCTGGTTGAGCGTCTATAGAATGTTTTGTTATCAACATGTGTTGCTGGTTGAGCGTCTATAGAATGTTCTGTTATCAACATGTGTTGCTGGTTTAGGGTCTATAGAATGTTTTGTTATAAACATGTGTTGCTGGTTGAGCGTCTATAGAATGTTTTGTTATAAACATGTGTTGCTGGTTGAGCGTCTATAGAATGTTCTGTTATAAACATGTGTTGCTGGTTTAGGTTGAGCGTCTATACTGGTATGCGATCTTTCAAACATCATGTAGTTATTTAACCTCTTATAAAACCCCAGGAGGTCTCCACTCATCTACATTCTCCATTTCCAGCATGTTTCATTAATTCAATCTGGGAGCATTACCAAACCGTGTTAACAAACTGTCGTTGCGTCTAAAATGTATACTTGGTATCTTGACTAGGGCCCAGTAGGATTCTGGTCAAAAGTAATGCACTATATAGAGAGAATATAGATAGGGTGCCATTTCAATTGCAGCCTGTGTTTCAAGAACGTTAACATCGTAGGATGCCGTAGTAGCTCTAATTTAGCACTTTTTATCCAGTTCAGGTGGTTCTACTGTCGAAGCGAGAATCTTCAGCCTATAGAGTAGAAGACTAATGTGTGTTTCCATAGTTACCAGTGTCGAGTTCTGTATGAGCCAGTGAAATGTATGCCACCTTTACTGCTCTTTGGAAAGTGAGAATGGCAGTGATACTCTACTCAAAATGTTGAAATGGGATCTCATTTCCAACTGTTTCCAATGTATTTTTGTGACCAGTTTATGAAAATCCCTTAAAACCAATTGCCTTCATAGGAGGCATTTGATCCATTGTTTTCGTATTTTTGTTGGTGGTCCATTCCACTCTTTGATGTCATGTACATTTTACACAGTACGACTAACCTCACTTTTTAAGATTCATAGCTAAGGAGCCGAGTACTGAGTAATTACTTGGTTCTGCCAGAAGTTTGTTAACCCATTTAAGCACTCTCTTTTTTGTTGGTGGCCCACTTTTACGTATGTGTATTAGTGACACAAAGCAATCTTTAATTTTTTTCCAGCTAAGATTCATAACTTAAAAGCTACATGGGTTTATCAATTCTGTCAGAAGGTTTAGGGGCTGGTTAGTGGTGATTATGACCTCACCAGCGGAGGCTGCTGAGGGGAGGACTGCTCATAGTAATGGCTGGAATGGAGTCAATGGAGTGGCATCAACCACATGGAAACCATATGTTTGATACCATTCCATTCACTTCATTCCAGACATTTTTATGAGCCGTCCTCCCCTCAGGAGTCTCCGCTGGACCTCACCCTGACTCCCCCTCCCTTCTGACAGTTCCACGTATCACAGCTTCACCAAAACACAGTAAAAAACACCCACAAATCTAGTTGTTTCAACAAATTATTATTAGGAAGCTGTTGTTTTGTTTACTCAACCTTTCGGTCAAAGTGTTATCTGAACTTAACATTTTTAGTTGTGACAAACTTAGCTCCAACATGAGGAAATCAAGGCAAAATTTTCTGTCAACTTAAAATGATGTATTTGCTAAATTCGTCTCAGATGTTCATTCAACTAGAAATGACCATTTTGGCATCTTACCTAAAAAAAACTGCTGTGGAATTAGTTAAAAACACACACAGCGCTTTGAACATACAATGTTTTAAACAGGGACATGTCCCCATCCACATTCTGAAATTGCATTTTTGTCCACCCCCCAGTTTAATCATTGGAATGTGATACAAAACGATGCAACTGTGAGCTTTAGGACCACGCAGACGCCTCCGATTGGCCGGGTAGGCTGTTTGGAGTGTTTATCCGACTGGATAAAAAATAAAAAGTATGTCCCCCTCTCCCTTCTAAAACCAAAGTTGCACATTTAGTTTTCAGCTTACATATTTGACACATGTGAACATAGAGTACAGGATTAGATTGCAGATGTTCAATTATACAGTAATTATTATGCAACACATCCTCACCTGGGACTTGAACTCATAAACCTCTTGGTTCACTGCATGCTGATCTCCCTGCTTCACCACCATGTCTATGTAAATTATCAGTCAATCTGACTATTCTCTCATCATTGATTTGATGTAATTATTTAAGCTGTTTTAGTTGCCTAATGCTGGTGGGACATATTAACCTGTTTTAATGTTACTCTTTAATCACTATGATAAATATAATTGTTTTTCTTGAGTGTACTTTTAACAGAGCAGAGATTTATTTTGATGTGCAAAGTGTAGCAATACAGGTGAAATCAGTTATTGACACTGAGATGGTGACATAACAGGAAGATTGGACTGCTGGGAACCAAGAGGTTGTGAGTTCAAGTCCCAGATGAGGACATATTCAACAATGATGACTGTATAAACAAACATGCACAATGTGATCATGTATGATGAAAGTAGTTCCACAGCAATTTTTTTAGGTAAGATGCCAAAATAACACTTTCTAGTTGAATGAACATATAAGACAAATTGAGCAAACACATCATTTTAAATTGACTGCATTTTTGCCTACATTTTCTCATGTTACAGCTAAGTTTGGGACGAAAAGTTGAGTAAACAATAAAAAGTCTGTAGAACCAGTTGCTTAATAATATTTACTTGATACAACAACAACGTTACAGTGCCGCTATGGCCGGCCGTTCGTGTTGCCAGTGTTCTAGTGAAGGAGAAAGACTGTTCATGTTGCCAGTATTCTAGTGAAGGAGAAAGACTGTTCATGTTGCCAGTGTTCTAGTGAAGGAGAAAGACTGTTCATGTTGCCAGTGTTCTAGTGAAGGAGAAAGACTGTTCATGTTGCCAGTATTCTAGTGAAAGAGAAAGACTGTTCATGTTGACAGTGTTCTAGTGAATGAGAAAGACTGTTCATGTTGCCAGTGTTCTAGTGAAGGAGAAAGACTGTTCATGTTGACAGTGTTCTAGTGAAGGAGAAAGACTGTTCATGTTGCCAGTGTTCTAGTGAAGGAGAAAGACTGTTCATGTTGCCAGTGTTCTAGTGAAGGAGAAAGACTGTTCATGTTGCCAGTGTTCTAGTGAAGGAGAAAGACTGTTCATGTTGCCAGTATTCTAGTGAAGGAGAAAGACTGTTCATGTTGCTAGGGAGAAAGACGGTTCATGTTGCCAGTGTTCTAGTGAAGGAGAAAGACTGTTCATGTTGACAGTGTTCTAGTGAAGGAGAAAGACGGTTCATGTTGCCAGTGTTCTAGTGAAGGAGAAAGACTGTTCATGTTGACAGTGTTCTAGTGAAGGAGAAAGACTGTTCATGTTGCCAGTATTCCAGTGAAGGAGAAAGACTGTTCATGTTGCTAGGGAGAAAGACTGTTCATGTTGCTAGTGATCGAGTGAAGGAGAAAGACTGTTCATGTTGCTAGTGTTCTAGTGAAGGAGAAAGACTGTTCATGTTGCCAGTATTCTAGTGAAGGAGAAAGACTGTTCATGTTGCCAGTGTTTTAGTGAAGGAGGAAGACTGTTCATGTTGCCAGTATTCTAGTGATGAAGGAAGACTGTTCATGTTGCCAGTGTTCTAGTGAAGGGGGAAGACTGTTCATGTTGCCAGTGTTCTAGTGAAGGAGAAAGACTGTTCATGTTGCTAGTGGGAAAGACTGTTCTTGTTGCCAGTGTTCTAGTGAAGGAGAAAGACTGTTCATGTTGCTAGTGGGAAAGACTGTTCATGTTGCCAGTGTTCTAGTGAAGGAGAAAGACTGTTCATGTTGCCAGTGTTCTAGTGAAGGAGAAAGACTGTTCATGTTGCCAGTATTCTAGTGAAGGAGAAAGACTGTTCATGTTGCCAGTGTTCTAGTGAAGGAGAAAGACTGTTCATGTTGCTAGGGAGAAAGACTGTTCATGTTGCCAGTGTTCTAGTGAAGGAGAAAGACTGTTCATGTTGCCAGTGTTCTAGTGAAGGAGAAAGACTGTTCATGTTGCCAGTGTTCTAGTGAAGGAGAAAGACTGTTCATGTTGCCAGTGTTCTAGTGAAGGAGAAAGACTGTTCATGTTGCCAGTGTTCTAGTGAAGGAGAAAGACTGTTCATGTTGCTAGGGAGAAAGACTGTTCATGTTGCCAGTATTCTAGTGAAGGAGGAAGGCCAAAGAACTCTCCTGGTACTACTGCTGTTGACACTAAACACAACGCACAGAGAGGTAGGAAAGTTCCAAAACAGGTACAGACGGTATACAGACTATACAGGCCAGCATTCAGCCTGTGGAGAGACAGGGCTTTCTGACTGATTCTTAAGAGTATGACCATGCTCTTATGGAAAGATAAATATCATAAAGAGGAAAGTTGTCCTGTGAATGAGACATTTATCATCCAGTAGGCAAATGGGATGGATTTTACACTTGCACTTAATCTCTTTCTATGAAGGTCAATATTGGGTGTAGTTAAAGGAACTCCTTTCCATACGGTGGCCCCAGAGGGACAGTGAACGTCTAAAGTCAGGGGTTTGAAACCAGAGGCTAGGGTGTTAAACCCGTCTGAACCTGTTACCGCTGGGTCTGAGAGCCACGTCGTAAATCCGTCCAACCAGACTTCTATCTCCAACATCAGGGTCAATCTGCTCCAACATCCAACATATTGGCCTCCCCTCGCTTAAATCAAGATTTACTATACTTTTACGGCCGGGCCCATCTGGACATGAACACAAGCACGGACACACAAGGGGGGGTCGCACACACACACACACACACACACACAGACACACAATGAGCGGGAGAAGCCACAGAGAGCAAATATGGCCTGATCAATGTAACAGGTGGTCTATCACAGATAGAAGTCGATCCAGTCAAGTGTAGACATTGGGTAGACAATGATCGTCGTCAATATACAATATAGATGATATCTGACTAATAACTATTCTAATAATTATTCTCACTACAATCATGTTTTATATTAGATAGCCTACTTCCCCTTCATGGAAGAAAAGCAACACGTCATGTGGCCTATTGTTTAATTCTGCAGCATTCCACATATATCTCTGACAACAATAAATATTCTACTGTCCTTATGCGTCCCAAATAGCTGTCTATTCCCTATGTAGTGCACTAGGGCACTTGTAAAAAGTAGTGCACTATGTCTGGAACAGCCTGGACGGGGCACGACACAGACCCTTTGTTCTGGGTTTGGTTATTTCTTCTTCTTTTCTTAGAGCTTGTTATTTCAAGACGACTGTCTGTGAGTCTCTGAGACAGGAGCGAGAGGAGGCGAGATATGTACCAAGGAAACTGGAACAGACACGGAAGGGTCTATGCTTGCCGCAATCTCTCCCCGTCTTCCCCCATCCTCCCCCGTCTTCCATCTCCCCCCGTCTCTCCTCATCTCCCCTCTCCCCCTGTCTCCCCTCTTCTCCCCTCTCCCCCCATCTCCCCCCGTCTCTCCTCATCTCCCCTCTCCCCCTGTCTCCCCTCTTCTCCCCTCTTCTCCCCTCTCCCCCCATCTCCCCCCAGTCTCCCCTCTACTCCCCTTCTACTGCAAGCCAACAGAAGACCAGAGGAAGTCCACCAGGAACTGAGGTCTGGTTAGAGAGAAACCCTGTTGTGATGATGGGAAGAGGTGGTGTGTTTGTGTGTGTGTCCTTGATGGAAAGGAGGACTTTGATCGGAGGTCTCAATCCATACAGGAACAATAGAAAACTCTCTCTCTCTCTCTTTCTCTCTCTCTCGTTCTCTCTTTCTCTGTCTTTTTCTCTATCTTTCTCCCTCTCTCTCTTTCTCTCTCTTTCTCTCTCTCTCTCTCTCTCTCGTTCTCTCTTTCTCTGTCTTTTTCTCTCTCTTTCTCCCTCTCTCTTTCTTTCTCTCTCTTTCTCTCTCTTTCTCCCTCTCTCTCTTTCTCTCTCTTTCTCCCTCTCTCTCTTTCTCTCTCTTTCTCTCTCTTTCTCCCTCTCTCTTTCTCTCTCTTTCTCTCTCTTTCTCCCTCTGTCTCTTTCTCTCTCTTTCTCCCTCTCTCTCTTTCTCTCTCTTTCTCTCTCTTTCTCCCTCTCTCTCTTTCTCTCTCTTTCTCTATTTCTCTTTCCCTCTCTTTCTCTATTTCTCTCTCTCTCTCTCTCTCTCTCTCTACATAGAATACTAGAGTCTGTGGTTTGGTGGTGGAGGTCAAGATAGACCCTTGGCATGAACATTGGGTTTATTTTGGATCCAATTGATCTCGTCAAGTTGCGTAACAATGTAATAATACAATACCGTGTCAGTACATGTAATTACAAACAGAATGCAATAGAACGAGACAGAACATGTGTTGAAAGCTAATCAAAATCTCCCCTTTGATCGTGTTTGTTAGGGTGGACATACAGGCATTTCCGAGTAAGTGTCTGGGATCTTATAAAACATGTCATAACAGTTATTCAATACAGATACACAACTAATACCTACATGAAACAATGATGAGCTGGTAACCATGGTAACAGACAGAACCCCATAGGCCATGGTAACAGACAGAACCCCATAGGCCATGGTAACAGATAGAACCCCATAGGCCATGGTAACAGACAGAACCCCATAGGCAATGGTAACAGACAGAACCCCATAGGCCATGGTAACAGACAGAACCCCATAGGCCATGGTAACAGACAGAACCCCATAGGCCATGGTAACAGACAGAACCCCATAGGCAATGGTAACAGACAGAACCCCATAGGCCATGGTAACAGACAGAACCCCATAGGCCATGGTAACAGACAGAACCCCATAGGCCATGGTAACAGACAGAACCCCATAGGCCATGGTAACAGACCCTGACAAGATTATAGTTAACTGCATCTCAAATGGTACCCTATTCGTTACATAGTGCACTACTTTTGACCAGAGTCCTATGGGCCCTCCCTGGCCCCATATGGGTTCCCTCTGGTCAGAAGTAGTGCACTATAAAGGGAATAGGATGCCATTTAGGACGTAATCTACATAATAAACCATAGCTGGCCTCAGGGATTGTTTCAGCTGCCTAGCAGACTCTCGCAGGACAATTTACTGTTATCAGCTGGGCTCACTTGTTAAACCTTCCCCTATAAGCTGCAATTGTCACACTTTTTATTGCATTTTTATGTGGGCTGGATTGGAGACATATGGCCCGAGAGGCAGATAAGAGAGGGTGATATTTGTCATTAGAGAACATAATGACCATTATACAACAGACCTAGCTATAAACACTGGAAACCATAGAATCAGAGTAATGGTCAACAACACCATATTGTTGGGGGGGGGGGGGGGGGTGGTATAACTAGAAAACACAAAACAACATAGCATTAAACAGGTTGCTACAGCGGAGACAAAGTGGAACAAGTGAAACACGTAAAACCAACTGTGTAGGATAGCCGATGCATTTCCCACGGAGCAATACTATTCTTTTTTAGCAGCCAAATGTATCATTATAGGAAACGGTAAATGAACCATAACCTATATTGTGATGAAAAAGAAAGTCATGGATATCAGAGTTAGGCAAATAGACACAGAGAGAGATTGTCATGACACCCACGCGTTGTGAGCTTTGAGTTTTGTGTGTCTTTACAGGCCAGACAGGTGTGTCAATATATCATGTGCAGAGAGGGAATTCAAATTCACCATGTCTTGGCTCCCTGTAAACACTATCTACACAAATACTGTGTGCTCACCATTATCAGTATTCTCTGCAACACACACACACACACACACACAGCTACCATCTGAAAGAGAAGAGAATAGATTGAACGTAAAAAGTAAAGAGGTCAAAGGAATAAAATAGAATATTAGTATACTGCCTCATAGAAAAGACTATTGTACACATCAAATCCTATCAATTCAAACTTCAAACTAAAATTCAAGAATCCAAAACCATAACTTTCTGATTGATATTGCAAGAAATCCCTTTTTGTTGAAAATGTAGCTGCTGAAAATGGAAAACATGAGGGCCTCTGAAAGCTTTTCTGGTTTTGGTTAGTGGTTTACTATTACATCTATTGAAACCCCACAGTCAGCTAGTCATTTCCACACAGAGCATTTTACTCTGAAACCAGTTTGAAAAACCCCTGTGAGAGCATTTTACTCTGAAACCAGTTTGAAAACCCCCTGTGAGAGCATTTTACTCAGAAACCAGTTTGAAAAACCCCTGTGAGAGCATTTTACTCTGAAACCAGTTTGAAAAACCCCTGTGAGAGCATTTTACTCTGAAACCAGTTTGAAAAACCCCTGTGAGAGCATTTTACTCTGAAACCAGTTTGAAAAACCCCAGTGAGAGCATTTTACTCAGAAACCAGTTTGAAAAACCCCAGTGAGAGCATTTTACTCAGAAACCAGTTTGAAAAACCCCTGTGAGAGCATTTTACTCAGAAACCAGTTTGAAAAACCCCAGTGAGAGCATTTTACTCTGAAACCAGTTTGAAAAACCCCAGTGAGAGCATTTTACTCAGAAACCAGTTTGAAAAACCCCAGTGAGAGCATAATGGGCTGTTATAAAATACAAAGCAGGAACAACAGCGGCTTTCCTCCTTTCTTTCTCCTTTAGGATATAATAGGACCATTAGAGATTATAGGCTGCTTTCTTTGTGTTTCCATAACTGTGGAGGCGGAGGAGTGTTGGGGTGTTTCTTCATTATAAAACTAATGTGGTCAGTGAGAATAGCATGAAGAAAGGCCAACCTCTCTCTCTCTCTCTGTGTGTGTGTGTGTGTGTGTGTGTGTGTGTGTGTGTGTGTGTGTGTGTGTGTGTGTGTGTGTGTGTGTGTGTGTGTGTGTGTGTGTGTGTGTGTGTGTGTGTGTGTGTGTGTGTGTGAGTGCGTGCGTGCGTGCGTGCGTGTGTTTACTTGATAGCTACCTACACAAATAGCTAGCTAGAACAAAATGTTAATAAGATAAAAATTCATTAAAAAGATTTAAAGGCAATACAAATAAGTGTGTGTGTGTGAGTGCATGCAAAGTGTGCCACAGAGAGATTTTGTTGGAATAATTATTAATCAAACTACATCATTATAACGCAATTAATGTTTACATGCCTATAGTTTTTCAAACTATTATTACCAACTTTACCAAATGTTAATAGGTTTAAATGAAAGAGACCTCCCCTAACCGTGCACAGACCGTGGAAGTCAGTCTCTGTCTCCAGCCAGATGGTTCATGGGGAAAGCCACGAGCGCAGCGCAGTGGACCAATCAGATGATCACAAACACCTTTGGCTACTTGCAAAACATCGACTACAATTAATAGTCGGACAAGTGTTGAAAAACAGCCTCTAGACTAGATACACTTCGAAGTATCCTCCGTGTGCGCACACACGCACGCATACAAGCATGCACAAACGCACGCAAACACACACATACACATGTTAGAAAATGTTAGAAAATATATAATACGTTTCGAATAACAAATATTTTGGCACTAGCTTTGCACTCTTATTTCTGCATTATTGGCTTCTTGCAAAGGGGACTATTTTAATAATAGTGAGGCTTATGTTGTATGTGTATAATAGGCCTAAATTATAAAACAACTTTCGACAAAATAAAATTACTTAACGTAGCCTAGATGGTTTTTTTTATGGTTGTTCAGTCATGTTTTATGTGTAGGCCTAATTTGCTATAACAAAAATGACCTAGCCTACATTTTGGGATGCGTGCTAAGTGAAATAATGACATGGCAATTTGGAAAGGGAGCACTTAGGAATGATATTATTCTTCATATTTTCGGCGTCACCCTTGAATTTTGGATTTAGGCCATCACATTTATGCGGTGAGGTATTAGTCCATTAGTCCTATCCTACCGTGGGAGAGTCGGTCGTAAAAGGGTATTGAGGAATAAACCAATTTTACGGGTGCTGAAGAGACGGAGAGAGAGCCAGAGAGACAGAGAGAGAGAAAGAGAGAGAGACAGAGAGAGAGAGAGAGAGAGAGACAGAGAGAGAGAGAGAGCTCATTAGCATACAGCTGAATAGTTACGCTACCCGCATGGGCTCGAGGGCACGCGTCCCAACAATAGGAGGCACGCTGCGGTTGAGTTGTAAAAAACACCGGGCTGGCAGGGCGGCACGCGCCACGGAGAATAGAACGAATCAAACTCGAAAGGCAAACAAAATATATTTACTTTGGTCTTGATTATTATTTATTTTTTTGAAGATATAGGCCTATACAGAAAGCACTATAGGCCCTGTGTACTAAATGTTAATGTGCCTACAAAGAAACAGTGCAGTTAGGGTGTCGGTAGTCTTATGATTTCTAAATAAATTGAATGTCGTGCCTGTAAAATAAGCAATAACGAAATGGTCCTTTGGAGACTTTAGAGCGATGCTGTCGTGTGCTTACAGATCCAATCAAATTAAACCACTTAACAAAACATTATTATGGTGTAGTCCTAAAGTTATGGACAAATTCCATAATGTGTTTATAACGAAATAATACAAAAAAAATGTATTGCCTCTGGACCTTTTATATGCACACTGAGAACACATAAGCACGCTTAGGTCTACCCCTCGAGCCCAGCCAAGCGGGTCAGGAAATGACCCTTTGGTGCATGCACGCGCACCCTGCCAATTAGGTGTAACACAATTAACCGTGAAATTGAGTGGGACCGGGCCTATGGGAAACCGGGTGGATGGAGGTTAGGGGCAGTAATTGAATTTCTGCTTTTCATTATAAAGTTTCAGCTTTCCTGTCAATGATAACATTGGGGAAACATTTGTGTGTATAGAAGTGCCATATGCAACCTGTCCTCCTCTTGCGCTACAAATACGTCAACGGATGCCGTGTCTTTTTAATAGTCGCTTGCTCCTTTGGTGGTCGTTCCGTCAGCCAGCCAGTCAGCCAGTCAGCCAGCCAGCCAGTCAGCCAGGCTCAGCGCTGGACTTGTGGGTATTACAATCTGGATATCATTGTTGTTGAAGAGAGGAGGAGGGAGGAGAAGGGGGTGAATAGTGGGCGGTGTTTAGTCTTGATTGACAGTTTATGTAATGAGCAGCGCAGCGCGAGTCTATAAATTGGGGGAGACGTCACTCCAAGTGTTCATTCACGAGTAATAAGACGAATGGTGAGCGGAGATCCACGAGCGCAGCGCAAAAGTTAAGCACCAAAACAAGTCAATGGTGTGGCATCGTCCTACACGCTCACACACCGACGCTCACAACCACTGAGGAGTGCTGTACTGTCCTACTGTGGAGAGCGTGGAAGACAGCAGCCCGAGCACAAAGAGAGAGAGAGGTACCGATATTGGATTTTGATGTTAAACCTTCATCTCTGTGGATAACCTGGGGATTCTAAAACGGTTCCTTTGGCAGTTTGGAACATCCCACACGGATTCTAAAAACGGAAAAACAACGAAGTGGAACTCGAGGAAGGATTTATATTTTATCTTTTCTTTTTTATATCCTTTTTGTACCCCCCCCCCCCCCCAACACTTTGGAATAGGGGGCTTTGGAATAAAGGGGATATATTGGCGGGTGACGCGGCTGCCCAGGACAAGCGAGAAGGATGGCAGCTTGGTTCACGTTTATCATCGCATTCAGCACCACGATACTGACACAGGTAAAGAGGAATCCGCTAGATACCCCGCAGGAGAATGATCACTCAAAGTAGCCAATTCCAAGCAAAGGGTCTTTTGACTTTACCGTGTGCGTAATGGTGTTTTAAAACCATCTCTTCTCTTCTTTTTAGGTATTTGGATCCGGGGTTTTTGAGCTCGATCTACATGAATTTACAAACAGCAAAGGATTTCTGGCGAATGGCAACTCTTGTAGGCTCAACTGTAGAACTTTCTTTCGAGTCTGTCTAAAAAACTACCAGGCAGTAGTGTCGCCAGGTGACTGTATCTTTGGGAGTGCCGTGACACCGGTCCTGGGGACCAACTCTTTTAGCGTGAAGAACGGAGGCACTTTTAGCAGACCCATCCGACTGCCTTTCAACTTTGGATGGCCGGTAAGACAGATAGCCTAGGTCTGGTCCACATTATTAGTTTAATGTATGCCATGCCAAGGTCAATGTGTTGTTGTGCAGGCGGGCGGGCGTGCAGGAGAGTTGTGATTGGTTTGGAGAGAGAGCGCACCAGATATTGGTGATGACATAAACCATCCCCGTAGCCTAATGTAAGAGCCATGTATTTAGAGAGTTAGAACACGGAGGTTTCTGCATTATGATGTATTTACATGACACTACAACATTCTATAACATTCGATAATCCATCATTAGGTAATGCTGCAGGCCTTTATATATCAGCAGATTGTGGATTGACACACGACGTTGTTTATTTCAAAATGCACCACACCACTTTAGGTTTTGGGCTCCCTAGTGGCGCAGCGGGTCTAAGGCACTGTATCTCAGTGCTAGAGGCGTCACTACAGACCCTGGTTTGATTCCAGGCTGTATCACAACCGGCCGTGATTGGGAGTCCCATAGGGCGGCGCACAATTGGCCGGGGTAGGCCGTCATTGTAAATACGAATTTGTTCTTAACTGACTTGCCTAGTTAAGTAAAGGTAAAATATTGTTGTTGTTTTTTTAAATAAAGTTTACTAGGCCTATATCACCTTTGCCTCCGTATGACATACATTTTAGAATCCTAAATGATATAGCCATTCATAAACAGACCTACAGTTAGTTGAGTGAAAGTACCCACTGGGCACAGACGTCAGTCAATTCGACGTCTATTCCACGTTGTTTCAACGTAATATCATTTCAGTGACGTGGAAACAACGTTGACTAAACCAGTGTGTATTTAAATTGCGCTCCATTTAAAGTGTGATTATGCATATCGTTAGACATTTTTTTATATTGCCTTTTATGAAATGTGTTTTATATAATATTTCTAACGCCTGAATGCGTTGTGCTCTTAGGGATCGTTTTCAATGATAATTGAAGCCTGGTATTCACCTTCAGCGGATCTACCTGTAGGTAAGTCGATCTATTCAACGCCACAAGAGGGTACCCTTTATGCACATTTCACCAATAGGTCCCCGTTAACTAACGCACCTTTTAATAAACACCTAAAAAGGTCAAACCTTATCAATAATCAGTATCTTCTCACTATTATAGATTCATTGCCTCCCAATAGTTAATTTGTTCCCTTTACTCAGCCTTTGTTGCTCAGCTGCAAAACACCTTTTTCATTCTTGTGCTCCAACACAATGTGACTTCCTGCGGTGTATTTCTGGCGTGGGAACGAGTTGAGGGCTTTGGTGAGAACACACAGAGGCTGTATGTGACTACATCTTCCTGTATTTAACACCTAGCTCTGTTCCGCCCATTGGAAGTGGCCTGGGAAGGTTTTCGCTGACAGAAAGGAAGAGGACATTTCAATCTGAGTTTATTCTCCATCTGAACCATTATGGTTGTTATTATGTGAGTCGATAAGAAGCCATCTGTGTAAGGCCGGGCTGCTTGGCAGGCAGTCGGCCCGACACATATTTAAATCAGGCCCAGGGAAAGGGGCATACATGATATTTCACATGGAATAGGATATTTCAATCATATGATATGAGATATGACACAAGATAAAATATTCAATGTTAGAACAATGGACGATAGAGAATACCATAACAGGTGTCCTTAGACCATGTTAATTATTTATATGGCCGAATGGAACATGTTTGCAATGCAGACTACTACATGTTTCTAACATGTCTGTAATAAAACTGACCGACAGCAACCACAACCGTACCTTATGTATCTAGTCTTCTCTCTCTAAACCCCTTGTCTTTTCTCTCTGTCTCTCTCTGTCTCTCTCTGTCTCTCTGTCTCTCTGTCTCTGTTTCTCTCTGTCTCTCTCGCTCTCTCTCTCTCTCTAATCTCTCTCTCTCTCTCTCTCTCACGCTCTCTCTCTCTCTCTCTCTCTGGATCTATTGTTTTCTCTCTGTCCTTCCCTTGCAGACACCAGCAACCCAGAGATGTTGATTAGTTTCTTTGCCATCCAGAGACAGCTGGGTGTAGGGGCCGCCTGGTCTCAGAACATTGAGAGCGGCCGACAGACGGAGTTAAGGTATTCTTACCGCTTCATCTGCAATGACAATTACTACGGAGAAAGTTGTTCCAAAATATGCACGCCAAGGGACGACCGTTTTGGCCACTACACCTGCGACCGGGATGGCCAGTTGTCCTGTCTGCCCGGCTGGAAGGGGGAATACTGCGAAGAACGTAAGCAAACTGAGAGAAACCAACCGTTACCGAACCACACGGAACCACACGGAACCACAACTCAACCCCCACTGACCTATCAGAGATAACTGGGGATTGTTTGACTGATTGATTGATTGATTGATTGATTGTCTCCATCCATGTCACACATGTCTTTTACCAATATGTTGGATATACAATCACCATGTCTTCAATGATTACGTTTTTATTCTAGCATGCTTGGTAGGCCTATAGTTTTATTCTAGCATGCTTGGTAGGCCTATAGTTTTATTCTAGCATGCTTGGTAGGCCTATAGTTTTATTCTAGCATGCTTGGTAGGCCTATAGTTTTATTCTAGCATGCTTGGTAGGCCTATAGTTTTATTCTAGCATGCTTGGTAGGCCTATAGTTTTATTCTAGCATGCTTGGTAGGCCTATAGTTTTATTCTAGCATGCTTGGTAGGCCTATAGTTTTATTCTAGCATGCTTGGTAGGCCTATAGTTTTATTCTAGCATGCTTGGTAGGCCTATAGTTTTATTCTAGCATGCTTGGTAGGCCTATAGTTTTTTTATGAACTTTGGCTGCTCTGTTTCTTCAACAAGTTTTTAGAGCTTGAGGTGTTGGTACATCGTTTTTCAGTGAGCGAGTGAAAGGAATAGGTGTAGCTTCCTTGTATATCGGTAGTCTGTGACCTCTGCTAAGAGGTTTGGTTCTTAAATGTGAGACGAGGTAGTTCACTTACCCTGCAACTGTAGGGTCACTGGTTCAAGCTTGCTTTGATTGTTCCTCCTCAATCGCTGCGTTGGTGGCAGCAGCGAGATGACACCACAGCTTATCACGTTTTTGTTGAAATCTTGTCCTGATGCATTTGGGGCTGGCGAGAGAGACACAGATAGATAGATAGATAGATAGAGAGAGAGAGAGAGAGAGAGAGAGAGAGAGAGAGACTGTTTTTTTTTGCACGTAAAAAGGGCCACAGAAATAGCAGTGTGAATATGAGAACATTGTTGCCATGCAACATTGGTTGAGGAGGTTATATCTGAGAGCTACAGAAGGTGAGAATTCAGCTTGTTATATTAGTAGGACTACTTGTACGGAAGTTGTATTTCTGTGTTTAGGCCCTATAGGGTAAAAAGAGATGTCTGTTTCTGTTAGAGAAGGCCGACTGCACTGAGCATGTGGACAAGAAAAGTAGTTGAGCTAAAACCCACAATATGCCTAATCACAGTGTTAGTTCACTACGACCACAACAACAAAAAAGAATCTGTTCTCTCTGTTTTGGACCAGAAGTGAATGAACTCCTACTACAAGGAGAACAGCCAATTGGCAGTAGGACTCATACTCATTACTAGTCAAGAGGTTGATATGTTGTGGCTCTTTCACCAAAACAAATGACTCAAAGATTGCAGAGAAAACATTGTAAAAAAAATCATTGTTACCATGTGCCAGAGTCAGTTAGTAAGTGCAGTGTGACAAGGGATCTGTCATCTTCTATTCTGACTGTGGCACCAATTCCTGATCAGGGGCTTCGATCACGTTACGTATCCATCTATTGTCGTAGTATAGAAAGATCTCTCTCTCTCTCTCTCTCTGTCTCTCTCTCTCTCTCTCTCTCTCTCTCTCTCTCTCTCTCTCTCTCTCTCTCTCTTCTCTCTGTCTCTCTCTGTCTCTCTGCTCTCTGCTCTCTCTTCTCTCTGCTCTCTCTCTCTTCTCTCTCTCTGCTCTCTCTCTCTCTGCTCTCTCTGCTGCACGGACTAACCTCCTGCTTATCGCCTGTCTGCTATTGGGCTTCTGTTCAGGACTATCCAACCAGAATCAGTGATACACACACACAGATATGGGGCCTTGTAGACCACAACACAAATACAGATATGGGGCCTTAGAGACCACAACACAAACACAGATAGGAGTCTGATAGACCACAACACAAACAGAGATAGGAGTCTGATAGACCACAACACAAACACAGATAGGAGTCTGATAGACCACAACACAAACACAGATATGGGGCCTTAGAGACCACAACACACACACAGATAGGAGTCTGACAGACCACAACACAAACAAGCCGTAAATGACCCGGCTTACTCTTGGCCTGTAGCAGTTGGGTGGTGTGACAGGTTCAGTTTGAGCTTGTGTCTGTCCTGTGTACAATCACTGTTGCTGAAGTGAATCGATTTGATGAAAAGGGAGGTATGCTATTAAAGCTTTTACAATGTAGCCTATAATGCCACTAATGGTTTCATTCTGGCTTCGTATAGCAGATGTGAGCTCGTAGTTCATTGTAGTAGTGGTGGTGGTGTGTGTGTGTGTGTGTGGGGGGGGGGGGGTTATGATTGAGACCAATGTTTTAGTGAAATAATATTGAATGATGTAGAGCCTAGAGCCTAAGATAGAATCTGAACATTGTGGTTTCATAAATCCATAATTCATATCAGTAGCCTGTAAAATTGCAGCTAATTTGATGCACATGAGATACTGTGTTATGATGGCATAGCTTGCGTATAATGTCTACTGTATGAATGATGTTTGAGACACTATAACTAACCCCTATAACCTACACTATAATTAACCCCTATAACCTACACTATAATTAACCCCTATAAACTACACTATAACTAAGCACTATATAATATACACTATAACTAACCCCTATAACCTACACTATAATTAACCCCTATAACCTACACTATAACTAACCACTATAACCTACACTATAATTAACCATTATAACCTACACTATAATTAACCCCTATAATCTACACTATAACTAACCCCTACACTATAACTAACCACTATAACCTACACTATAACTAACCCCTATAACCTACACTATAATTAACCCCTATAACCTACACTATAACTAACCACTATAACCTACACTATAATTAACCTCTATAACCTACACTATAACTAACCCCTATAACCTACACTATAATTAACCCCTATAACCTACACTATAACTAACCACTATAACCTACACTATAATTAACCCCTATAACCTACACTATAATTAACCCCTATAACCTACACTATAACTAACCCGTATAACCTACAATATAATTAACCACTATATAATATACACTATAATTAACCCCTATAACCTAAACTATAACTAACCACTATAACCTACACTATAACTAACCCCTATAACCTACACTATAACTAACCCCTATAACCTACACTATAACTAACCCCTATAACCTACACTATAACTAACCCCTATAACCTAAACTATAACTAACCCCTACAATCTACACTAACCCATGTAACCTACACTATAACTAACCCCTGTAATCTACACTATAATTTACCCCTATAACCTACACCATAACTAGCCCCTGTAATCTACACTATAACTAACCCCTATAACCTACACTATAATTAACCCCTATAACCTACACTATAACTAACCACTATAACCTACACTATAACTAACCACTATAACCTAAACTATAACTAACCACTATAACCTACACTATAACTAACCACTATAACCTACACTATAACTAACCACTATGACCTACACTATAACTAACCACTATAACCTACACTATAACTAACCCCTATAACCTACACTATAACTAACCCCTATAACTTAAACTATAACTAACCACTATAACCTACACTATAACTAACCACTATAACCTACACTATAACTAACCCCTATAACCTACACTATAACTAACCCCTACACTATAACTAACCCCTATAACCTACACTATAATTAACCCCTATAACTTACACTATAACTAACCCCTACACTATAACTAACCACTATAACCTACACTATAACTAACCCCTATAACCTACACTATAATTAACCCCTATAACCTACACTATAACTAACCCCTATAACCTAAACTATAACTAACCACTATAACCTACACTATAACTAACCCCTATAACCTACACTATAACTAACCACTATAACCTACACTATAACTAACCACTATAACCTACACTATAACTAACCCCTATAACCTACACTATAACTAACCCCAAAAACCTACACTATAACTAACCCCTATAACCTCCACTATAACTAACCCCTATAACCTAAACTATAACTAACCCCTACAATCTACACTAACCCATGTAACCTACACTATAACTAACCCCTGTAATCTACACTATAATTTACCCCTATAACCTACACCATAACTAGCCCCTGTAATCTACACTATAACTAACCCCTATAACCTACACTATAATTAACCCCTATAACCTACACTATAACTAACCACTATAACCTACACTATAACTAACCACTATAACCTAAACTATAACTAACCACTATAACCTACACTATAACTAACCACTATAACCTACACTATAACTAACCACTATAACCTACACTATAACTAACCACTATAACCTACACTATAACTAACCCCTATAACCTACACTATAACTAACCCCTATAACTTAAACTATAACTAACCACTATAACCTACACTATAACTAACCACAACCTACACTATAACTAACCCCTATAACCTACACTATAACTAACCCCTATAACCTACACTATAACTAACCCCTACACTATAACTAACCCCTATAACCTACACTATAATTAACCCCTATAACTTACACTATAACTAACCCCTACACTATAACTAACCACTATAACCTACACTATAACTAACCCCTATAACCTACACTATAATTAACCCCTATAACCTACACTATAACTAACCCCTATAACCTACACTATAACTAACCACTATAACCTACACTATAACTAACCCCTATAACCTACACTATAACTAACCACTATAACCTAAACTATAACTAACCCCTATAACCTACACTATAACTAACCCCTATAACCTACACTATAACTAACCCCTATAACCTACACTATAACTAACCACTATAACCTACACTATAATTAACCCCTATAACCTACACTATAACTAACCACTATAACCAACACTATAACTAACCACTATAACCTACACTATAACTAACCACTATAACCTACACTATAACTAACCGCTATAACCTACACTATAACTAACCCCTGGATATCTGCTGATCTCTGTGTCTTACAGCCATCTGCCTGGTGGGTTGCAGTGAAGGGAATGGAAACTGCTCCAGACCTGGCGAGTGTGTGTAAGTAATACTGAAATTATGAAAAATGTGTAAGGACACCGGAACGTGTGTGTGTGTGTGTGTGTGTGTGTGTGTGTGTGTGTGTGTGTGTGTGTGTGTGTGTGTGTGTGTGTGTGTGTGTGTGTGCTGATATTTCTCCAAGATGCTCCAATATTCCATGTGATGTCACCAGTGGGATCTAATCTACCGTCGCTCTCTATAACTCTAAAACAGTCTTTCTCCTTCCTCTCACTCACTTTCTGTAAGAAACACCTCTTAATCCTATTTCTCTCCCTTCCACACACAATTCTCTCTATCTCCCTCTTACTCTCTTTTTTCCCTCTATCCCCCTTACTCTCTATCTCCCTCTATCCCCCTTACTCTCTATCTCCCTCTCTTCCCCTTACTCTCTATCTCCCTCTATCCCTCTTACTCTTTATCTCCCTCTATCCCCCATACTCTCTATCTGTCTCTCTCTCTTTCTCTGTCTGTCTCTCTGTATCTGTCTCTCTCTGTCTCTGTCTCTGTATCTGTCTCTCTCTGTATCTGTCTCTCTCTCTCTCGCTCTCTCTCTCTCTCTCTCTCTCTCTCTCTCTCTCTCTCTCTCTCTCTCTCTCTCTCTCTCTCTCTCTCCCATCCTGCTGAAGTAGCAACTCATCCCTGTTGTTGGGAACATGAGAAAAGAGAGAGCCATTTGAAATAGATGTGTTGTTTACAGGACCTAAAGTCTTTGTGACTACAGTGACACAGTTTCTCTGTTTGTGGATATAGTATAGTAATTACCAGAATGGGTTTGTGTGGAAATTCATTGTATAGTTTGGTACTGTGGACTGTGTGGTTATTAAATGATGGTCAAGACGTTATGGTCAGTCGGTCTATGCATTCGAAAAAAGTATGAAACAAAAAAAAGTAAGAATTGACTCTCTCTGGATATTTTTATACAGG
>NC_138296.1:91090000-91097500 GCF_965601325.2 Salmo salar | reverse complement strand
TTCACTGGACCCCGCTGTCAGTTCGTTGCAGTGACCCTGCCAGTCGGTGGTGAGAGGATCAACGGAGAGAGCCAAGATGGCTTCCAGTGGGCGGCAGTTTCCCTGGCTGTAGGGCTGGTTGCGTTTCTGGTGCTGCTATGCATGGTGGGGCTGGCTCTAAGACACATCCACAGGCAGATGGGCAGGGACAGAGGAGACCGGGAGACCATGAACAACCTATCAGACGTACAGAAGGATAACCTTATCCCCGCCTCCCAGCTGAAGAACACCAATCAGAAGGTGCTACTGGAGGTGGACTGCGAATCAGAGAAGTCAAATTTTATCCACAAGAACTATCACTTGGACTATAGTAACGCAAAGTCAAAGGAGTTCAAGGATGATAAGTCGCAAGAGGATAAAAGACTAAATCACATCTACGACAAGTGTTTAGAAGAGAAAATACCGATGAGTGGAATGTACAGGTAAAAGAATGTACATGTTTCTATAAATTAAGGTTTCTATCTTGATCTACAAACATGGCGATATACCTTGAGACCTATGGCTAGGCTACTTATAGCGCTTGGTATCATTGCTACACTAACACTCCAGGAAACTGTTTCCGTACATGTGTGAAAGGTGAAAGGTCATGCGTTCTGGATATTATTTCTATAGGCTGTAAGTCTGTTCTGTTTACTGTGAGAAGGAAAACGATCTCATTCATTTTGTCAGTCGCACCAGGACCTGAATACAATGGTTTAAACCCTGCCACTACTCTCCCTACTTTAACGTAGACGCTGGGAGTCAAGAAATAGTTTAATATCACAAAGAACATGGAACGATACAACGTAGGAGTAGCGTCTAGATGTGAACAAACAGAAACAATACTGCCTGGGGAAGGAACCTAAGCGGGGTGCCAGATAAAGGGGAGGTAATGGAGTCTAGGTGCGCATAATGATGATTGCCAGGACCGGTGGTTAGTATCCCGGCAACATCGAACGCCGGAGGGAAGGAGCGGGAGTAGACGTGACAACCCCATACAGATGTCGGATCTTAATTTGATCACTCTTATATTGCTGAGAATTGCAGGAAATGCAAACTTGTAGTCTTTTTGAGTTTGTTACTTCCACTTTGACATTTCAGACTTGAGTCACCCTAACAAAAAATGTCTCAACCTCAACAAAAAAATGTCCAGTAATTATAATCCACATAATAATCCACATTTCCTGTCGCTGCAGGATTATTTTCCTGCTGTAGCAAACTTGCACAAATTAAGATCCTACATCTGTACCCATAGGAAATGTGGATTATTATGTGGAATGTGGATTATTATGTGGATTATAATTACTGGAAATTTCTTTTGTTGAGGTTGATACATTTTTTGTTAGGGTGACTCAAGTCTGAAATGTCAAAGTGGAAGTGACAAACTCAAAAAGACTACAAGTTTGCATTTCCTGCAATTCTCAGCAACATAAGAGTGATCAAATTAAGATCTGACATACACACGTACACCTCCAGGTACACAGACACACACACACACACACACATGCCTCCACTCACACACACACACTCTTGATCCGATCCCACACGGGACCCGAATGATCAACATCCAGGTCCGAAGCCCAACCATAACCCCCAATCCACCCACATGCACCCACAGCAAGCCCCTATACAGCAGGATCCTAATGAGTTCAAAATGCTCTTTTAATCTCATAAAGACCACTAACAACAGACCCAACCAACAGGCTCCTTGGAAAAGGCAGTAACTGTTCATTTGGTCGAAAATGAGTTAATGTCATTCTTGCAACATTAAATACAAGCTTAATCATGTGGACAAGTATCCTGCCTCTATTGCATTGTGTTTTGGAGAAATTGGGGGTCATGTTAGCAGTAACTGTATAAAGTTACTGTAAAACCAAGGTAAATAAAAGCTGTTTTTCTCAGTTCCACGCTATGAGCAGTTGCTAGTCAGAATACTGGGCATCGTTTACATTCGACTGTTGCTGAGCCATACTTCACCCCCATCAGTAGGCTACACACACGCACGCATACACACACACACGCACGCATACACACACAGAGAGACAGACACAGTTTAGCCATATACTTCTACTTTGTGGTGTTAAGGTAGGCTAACAGTGTGTGTTGACTTGTGTGTCGTTAAGGTAGGCTAACAGTGTGTGTTGACTTGTGTGTCGTTAAGGTAGGCTAACAGTGTGTGTTGACTTGTGTGTTTTGCAGTGAAAAGGAGGAGTGTAGGATATCAACGATATGTTCCCCTCGAGACTCTCAGATCTACCAGTCTGTCTTTGTTATAGGAGAAGAGAAGAGGGAGTGCGTCATAGCAACAGAGGTAAGACAAGAAAAATACAACAGCAACAAAAAATGTACTTATCTGAAGTATTTCATGTCACTCCTATAGTATCAATGATATTTATGGTTGGTGATGTTTCCTTTTTTTACACATTGTACTACACATTATTTGACATAAAAATAAGCCAGGGCAAGATCCTGTAGGCCTATATAGCAGGGACTTCAGAAAGCATTCACACCCCTTGACATTTTCCACGTTGTGTTGTCTTACAGCCAGAATTTAAAATGGATTACATTGAGATGTTGTGTCACTGGCCTACACACAATACCCCTTAATGTCAAAGTGGAATTATGTTTTTCCAAATTAATATTTTTTTTTAAGATGAAACATTTTAAGTTAGTAAGTATTCAACCTCTTTGCTATGGCAAGCCTAAATAAGTTGAGGAGTAAACATTTGGTTAACAAGTCACATAAATTGCATGGACTGTGTGCAATATTGTTTAACATGATTTTTGAATGACTACCTCATCTCTGTACCCCACACATACAATTATCTGTAAGGTCCCTCAGTTGAGCAGTGAACTTCAAATACAGATTCAACCACAAAGACCAGGGAGGTTTTCCAATGTCTCGCAAAGAAGGGGACGTATCGGTTGATGGGAAGAAAAAAAGCAGACATTAAATATCCCTTTGAGCATGGTGAAATTATTAATTACACTTTGGATGATGTATCAATACACCCAGTCACTACAAAGATACAGGCGTCCTTCCTAACTCAGTTGCCGGAGAGTAAGGAAACCGCTCAGGGATTTCACCATGAGGCCAGTGGTGACTTTAAAACAGTTACAGAGTTTAATGACTGTGATAGGGGAAAACTGAGGATGGATCAACAATATTGTAGATACTCCACAATACTAACCTAAATGACAGAGTGAAAAGAAGGAAGCCTGTACAGAATACAAATATTCCAAAACCTGCATCCTGTTTGCAACAAGGCACTAAGAAATACTGCAAAAAATGTGGCAAAGCAATTAACTTTTTGTCCTGAATACAAAGTGTTATGTTTGGGGCAAATCCAATAGAACACATTACTGAGTAACAATATCTATATTTTCAAGCATAGTGGGGGCTGCCTCATGTTATGGGTTTGCTTGTAATCGTTAAGGATTGGGGAGTTTTTCAGGATAAAAAAAAACCTAATGCCACAGGAAAAATCCTAATGGAAAACCTGGTTCACTCTGCTTTCCACCAGACACTATGAGATTAACTTGGCCACTCAGGAACATTCACTGTCTTCTTGGTAAGCAATTCCACTGTAGATTTGACCTTGTGTTTTAGGTTATTGTCCTGCTGTCAGGTGAATTCAAGTTTTGACTTAAATCTACTTGAAAATCTATGGCAAGACCTGAAAACTGTTATCAAGCAATCAACAACCAATTTGACAGAGCTTGAAGAATTTTGAAAAGAATAACGGGCAAATATTTCTGTATTTACTTTTTTCTTCTTCAAAAAGCATGTTTTCACTTTGTAATTGTGGGGTATTGTGTGTAGATGGGTGAGATTTTCTGGTTTTTTAAACCCTTATTTTACCAGGTAAGTTGACTGAGAACGCATTCTCATTTACAGCAACGACCTGGGGAATAGTTACAGGGGAGAGGGGGGATGAATGAGGCAATTGGAAGCTGGGGATGATTAGATGGCCATGATGGTATGAGGGTCAGATTGGGAATTTAGTCAGAACACCGGGGTTAACACCCCTACTCTTACAATAAGTGCCATGGGATATTTAGTGACCACAGAGAGTCAGGACACCCGTTTAACGTCACATCCGAAAGACGGCACCCTACAGTGACAAAAAAATCCCAATTTAATCCATTTTGAATTCAGGCTGTAACACAAAATGTGGAATAAGTCAAGGGGTATGAATACTTTCTGATGGGACTGTCTGCCAAGTCAGTATAGATGGAGTAATCTTATAATGCTCTCTCTAAACTAGAAAATCACTATTCTTCAAACTGACAATTTGATGGTCTAAGAAGGGGATACGTTTTTGTTCAAGTACAGGAATATGGTTTTGATACCTTTTAAGCAGCTTTACTGTGTCTCTCAAACCCTATGTCTTAAAGGCCCAGTGAAGTCAAAAACGTGATTTCTCTATGTTTTATGTATATTTCCACACTATGAGTTTGGAATAATACTGTGAAATTGTGAAAATGATGATACTACTCTTTGAGTGAAAAAGCGCTTTGAAAAGACCGCCTAAAATTTCTGCTTGTTTCAGTGGGATGAAGTTTTGGCCTGCCTGGTGACATCACCAGGCAGTGAACTAGTTAATAGACCAATAAGATTTTAAAAAAAAGTTCCAAACCTCTCTGCCAATAAGAGCTCATTTCTAGTTTTTTTTTTCTGTTTCCACTCAGACCACTCCCAGGCAACTCTAGCTAAGTTCTTGCTTGAGAAATTTCCCTTTGCCAAGAAGCTATTTTTTATTTCGTTTTTGACCATTTTAATTGAAAACAATCACAGTAAGGTACTTAATTAT
Organism: Salmo salar; assembly: GCF_965601325.2. Classification (NCBI taxonomy): domain Eukaryota; kingdom Metazoa; phylum Chordata; class Actinopteri; order Salmoniformes; family Salmonidae; genus Salmo; species Salmo salar. The sequence continues at coordinate 91,092,668 of NC_138296.1, read as the reverse complement.
TACACAGAAATGATTTGATATTGAGATAAAAATGGCAGCATATTGGACTTTTAACACCGAGGTGCTGAGTGGAATTGAGGGAGGATGTTGCCTAGCAAAACACAATTGCGATAGTATATCAGCAAGAATAGCTTACATAACTTTTGTGATTGGTTTATATGAGTGTTATTATCTTGGGATATGTGTGCAGTTTCCCAGTTCATAGCGAAAATGGGAATGACGGCTCACTGTTTTCCCCAGTCCTCGCTGCTTACCTCTAATCTGTTCTTCTTCTCTTCCTCCCAGGTATAAAGCTGTGTGAGGTAGAAAAGCGAGGGAGCAAGAACGCGGAGGAGAAAGGCAATCGAAGGCAGAAAATATTTTTCTGGATTGTTTACACAAAGACCTGAGGAGAGACTGAAGACCTGTTTTCTGACGTCACTGCTGCTCTGGAGCACTAGAGAGAAGGGACCATAGAGAAAAACAGAGAGACAGAGAGGAGAGCGGAATCTCTCCTCTGTGAAAAATGAAAAAATGAACACTCTAGACTGAACTTTACTGAACTTTAACATTGACCAAGTGTTTGTACAAAAAACATGTACAGTTCACAGTCATGGACCTATTAACTTCTGGGAACAAATGGTTAAATGAACTGTTAAATGAACTGTTAAATTAACTGACTGAACTGCACTGGGTGTGGAGGGGACTGGTGGAGTGTCATTAAGCAAAACAATGACCCTGAACTGAACTCATCTGTCCTTGGCAGCGATTGGAGGAGAGAGTAGGTAAAACAGGAAAAATGTCCGTAGCTCGTAGTTGAACCCTGAGCACTCAGTTGACCCTTGACTTATCTCCAGGGATAATCATGGTGACTAACGACAGCCAACTAATCAAAATGGAGGTGCCTGAGATTCGACTGATCTTTAACCCTTAGCCAGCATCATTGACCAGCTATGGGTGGAGCTAACTCAATGAAACTCACCCACTGACCACCACGACCGACCAGCAGTCGAAACCACAACAAACACACTGAGAACGATGAATGTCTGACTGAACAAACAAACAAACAAACAAACAAATGTCTCATCGTTCAATCTCTAGAAACAAAATACCTGGTTGGACTTTTCCGGACTTTTCCATTTCATGCAAAATGGTGAAAAGATTGTATGTCCAAAATTACTAGAAGCCTAAAAGAGTGTGTTTGGATGCTAAAAACGAAACCCTTGTCTTTTCATGGAGCATTTGACCTACAAAAATAAAAACAGAGGTGGAAAATACACTTTTTTAATCAACAGTAATGTGGAGGTTGTGTGCACTAAATAGGGTATATACATTTAAGACGCAACAAATAAATCACAGAAGCGCAATACTCAGTTCTGTGCCAGCAGTAGTCCAAGAAAACAGGAAGGAAACTGACGGACAAGTTTATATTTACCACAAACTGCGTCCCAAATGGCACTCTATTCCCTATATAGTGCACTACTTTTGACCAGAGCCTTGGTCAAAAGTAGTGCACTAAGTAGGGACCTAGGGTGTAATTTGGGACATAGACAATAACAGCCCTGAAATAAAGAGACACAAAAGGATTCATAAAAGACATTGTCATACCACTGCCTGCCTATAATGACTTTCTGAAATTACAGAACCAATAATGTACATTTTTTTAAATGATGATTATTTCCAGAGTTTAATTTAAATATTGATGAATGCTACAACTGCTCTTTATATGTTTTATAATATTATTTTGTATATAAGGACCAAACTTCTGAAGAATAAAACACTTTAATTCCTTGTTAATATTTTGATGCCAGTGAATGAAAAGTGAGATTATTTTATGTGGTGTTTTTTAATAATGAAGAAAATATTACTGATGCTTTGTTGTTTCTTCTATTGTTTTTCACCAAAGTGATTATACATTTTAAAGGGAGCGGTAGAACCACAGAGATCCTATTACAAGACATATTACATTCCATTTCTAATATGTAACTCTATGGATAGAACGACCAAAACTGTTAGACTTGACCATACACAAAACCTACATTCTCTAACTCATCTCAAACACACAGTCAACAACCTTACCAAACGTGACAACAACTAAATGCTGAGTCTATAAAATAACTTACCTAGATATGGAGCTGGCTGTATACAGTAACTTATCTAGTTATGGAGCTGGCTATATACAGTAACCTAACCAGATATGGAGCTGGCTGTATACAGTAACTTATCTAGTTATGGAGCTGGCTATATACAGTAACTTAACCAGATATGGAGCTGGCTATATACAGTAACCTAACCAGATATGGAGCTGGCTATATACAGTAACTTAACCAGATATGGAGCTGGCTATATACAGTAACTTAACCAGATATGGAGCTGGCTATATACAGTAACTTAACCAGATATGGAGCTGGCTATTTACAGTAACTTAACCAGATATGGAGTTGGCTATATACAGTAACTTACCTACATATGGAGCTGGCTATATACAGTAACTTAACCAGATATGGAGCTGGCTATATACAGTAACTTAACCAGATATGGAGCTGGCTATTTACAGTAACTTATCTAGATATGGAGCTGGATATTTACAGTAACTTAACCAGATATGGAGCTGGCTATATACAGTAACTTATCTAGATATGGAGCTGGCTATATACAGTAACTTATCTAGATATGGAGCTGGCTATAT
>NC_138296.1:90815000-91087500 GCF_965601325.2 Salmo salar | reverse complement strand
TGGTCTCTGGTTGAAAGTAGTGCACTATTTAGGGAACAGGGTGCTATTTGGGATGTAATCATAATCTTAGCCTGAGGTAAATGGCCAGAGAAGAGATTAACCTTCAAAGGTTAATTGACTTCATCAAATCAACTCGAGAGTCTGTGAATCGAGAGTCTGGGAGAGTAAAATCGGCCTCACCTTTCAAGCAAGTCAAGGGGTTGGGACGTTGAGAGAGTGAAGTTGGCCTCCTCTCCTCATGCGACAGCTCATTCAGCTGCCTAACGTCATCCTTCAGAGACTTTGAGATCCGTATTCATATAACTTGGATTAACTCATGCAGTCTCTCATTATAAATCATGTTCAGATTTTGTCAATGGGAGATTTTTAGGAAAAGTTCAGATGAATAGATCTCCAGGTAGTTCAGACTTGGCCCTGAATGGATAGTAACGGTACAGCTGAATGGATAGTAACGGTACAGCTGAATGGATAGTAACGGCACTCTCCTCGGGGACCCCCAGGCTTTTAACTATTCCACGGCTATCACACCTGATTCAGATTGTCAACGAATCATCAAGCCCGTGACTAGGTGAGTTAGTTCAGGACTACAACAGAATTGTGAAACGTCTGGCAGTCCCCCCTCACGAGGAGAGGATTTTGAGAACCACTGATCTAGAGAGTAGGGTGTCATTGGAGAGGCAGACATCCTGTTGACGTGTGTGAAAAGAGGATGGAATAGAAGCAGCCTGGATCACTAGGTGTAGAGAGGGATGTTTCCCCGGCCGGACCGAGAGGAAAAACCCCTATCACAGCCGTTAGTCATCTGGTAAAACCTTCCACTGTTACTGCTCACACACAGCGTTCTACCTGTTACCCTGACAACTGCCCGCCCGCACCGAGGGACTGTGGAACCCTGTCTCCTCTCACACACGGACTTACTCACACACACACAACACATTCTCATAGACACACTTACAGTACATACAGTATGCACACACATACACACAGTACACACAGTACACACACATACACACACACAGTACACACAGTACACACATTCACACACGCACAGTACACACAGTACACACACACGCACACAGTACACAGTCACAGTGTACTATAGGGCTTGGCCTCTGGCCTCTGGCCTCTGGGTCTCCATAATGTGGCCAAACATTCTCATTGTATTATAATCACAGCATCCTGTTTGTGACCTAGTGACATCACTTCCTACTTCCTGCCTGATTAAAACAAATGCAGAACATGCCGGCGGAGGCCAATCGCTTTTCTCACGCATCTCTCCCTGAGATTGCAAATCTGAATTCCAAATGGCTCCATATTGACTTATATAGCGCACAGGGCTCTGGTCTATAGTAGTGCGCTATATAGGGAATAGGGCTCTGGTCTATAGTAGTGCACTATATAGGGAATAGGGCTCTGGTCTATAGTAGTGCACTATATAGGGAATAGGGCTCTGGTCTATAGTAGTACCACTATATAGGGAATAGGGCTCTGGTCTATAGTAGTGCACTATATAGGGAATAGGGCTCTGGTCTATAGTAGTGCACTATATAGGGAATAGGGCTCTGGTCTATAGTAGTACCACTATATAGGGAATAGGGCTCTGGTCTATAGTAGTGCACTATATAGCGCACAGGGCTCTGGTCTATAGTAGTACCACTATATAGGGAACAGGGCTCTGGTCTATAGTAGTGCACTATATAGGGAATAGGGCTCTGGTCTATAGTAGTGCACTATATAGGGAATAGGGCTCTGGTCTATAGTAGTGCACTATATAGGGAATAGGGCTCTGGTCTATAGTAGTACCACTATATAGGGAATAGGGCTCTGGTCTATAGTAGTGCGCTATATAGGGAATAGGGCTCTGGTCTATAGTAGTGCACTATATAGGGAATAGGGCTCTGGTCTATAGTAGTACCACTATATAGGGAATAGGGCCCTGGTCTAAAGTAGTGCACTATATAGGGAATAGGGCTCTGGTCTAAAGTAGTGCACTATGTAGGGAATAGGGCCCTGGTCTAAAGTAGTGCACTATATAGGGAATAGGGCTCTGGTCTAAAGTAGTGCACTATGTAGGGAATAGGGCCCTGGTCTAAAGTAGTGCACTATATAGGGAATAGGGCTCTGGTCTAAAGTAGTGCACTATGTAGGGAATAGGGCCCTGGTCTAAAGTAGTGCACTATATAGCGAATAGGGCTCTGGTCTAAAGTAGTGCACTATGTAGGGAATAGGGCCCTGGTCTAAAGTACTGCACTATATAGGGAATAGGGCTCTGGTCTAAAGTAGTGCACTATGTAGGGAATAGGGCTCTGGTCTAAAGTAGTGCACTATGTAGGGAATAGGGCTCTGGTCTAAAGTAGTGCACTATATAGGGAATAGGGTCCCATAGGCCTCTGGTCAATAGTAGTGCGCTATATAGGGAATAGGGCTCTGGTCTAAAGTAGTGAGCTATATAGGGAATAGGGCCCTGGTCAATAGTAGTGCACTATATAGGGAATAGGGTGCCATTTGGAACGTAGTCCTGTGATTTGCGGTCAGCCATGTACACTTCTGGCGTTGCGTGGTGGAAGCATGGGCTTTTCAGGAAACGACGGCCACACATACGGGACAGGGAAACAAACATTCCTAATCAACTCGATTTATTCTGTTAAGGGAAAACAGGGCAATCTCTGTGTTGATGTCATTGGTTGGGAATGAGGAAACATGGTTTCTGACTATCTGCTGTTCAATCTCTTTATGTAACCCTAAATATGTGGCATGTCATATTCTCAAGAGATCCCCAAACATGGATAGAAATTCCGTTGGCAATATTGTCTTACTCATTGAAGGAATTCTGTTTATACAGTCATAAAACAATGGTTTACACAACAGAAGTTTTCACAAGCCGTACAAAAGCCAAGTAACAAACCACCAACACAGAACAATAAGGCAAATAAAAAGTTTTGACAAAGGCACAAAGACATGTAATGGTATGAATGAAAGAAAAACACTAATCAATCTGCAAATATCAGACATAAATACATAGAAATTTCTCACAGTGCAGTGCAGTGTGTTGCCCATTTCTCACAGTGCAGTGTGTTGCCCATGTCTCACAGTGCAGTGCAGTGTGTTGCCCATGTCTCACAGTGCAGTGCAGTGTGTTGCCCATGTCTCACAATACAGTGCAGTGTGTTGCCCATGTCTCACAGTGCAGTGCAGTGTGTTGCCCATGTCTTACAGTGCAGTCCAGTGTGTTTCCCATGTCTTACAGTGCAGTGCAGTGTGTTGCCCATGTCTCACAGTGCAGTGCAGTGTGTTGCCTATGTCTCACAGTGCAGTGCAGTGTGTTGCCCATGTCTCACAGTGCAGTGCAGTGTGTTGCCCATGTCTCACAGTGCAGTGTGTTGCCCATGTCTCACAGTGCAGTGCAGTGTGTTTCCCATGTCCCACAGTGCAGTGCAGTGTGTTGCCCATGTCTCACAGTGCAGTCCAGTGTGTTGCCCATGTCTTACAGTGCAGTGTGTTTCCCATGTCTCACAGTGCAGTGCAGTGTGTTGCCCATGTCTCACAGTGCAGTCCAGTGTGTTGCCCATGTCTTACAGTGCAGTGTGTTGCCCATTGAGTGCTACAGTCAGAGCCTTCTTCTCCTGGGCAGATGGGCCCTGATTCCGACCCGAGTTAAGTTGCATACAAAGGGAATGTAGCGGAGCGCAGAACAAGCTGTAAAAGTTTGAACCCGATGCATGGCGGAAATACTTGGCCATGTCATCACATAGTTCCATGGTTAGTGCAGGAAATAGACAAGGGTATAGCCTACTATTGTACACTATTCTCCATATTATAATTCCATGTACACTAATCTTCCAACATTACCATGGGTTAAAGAACTGAATGTGGCCATTTTCTGAATGAATAAAACCGATGTATTTTTGATTCATCAATATATTTTGTGTTTAAAGGCTCTCCAAAATGTTTTTTTTTTAATGATTCATACATACTTTCATAACCCAAAAATGTGCCTAAATAATCTACAAAATCTGAGTATTTTTTTAATCCACCAGTTGGTGTTGAAACATATATTTAGAATATACATATATTTAAATGTCTTTCTTTAATTGATCCCTATTTTCTGAACCCGTGTTCTCTCTCGATGTATTCTAGTCTGTCGACAAAATTCGATTTAAAGGTACACCGTATTTAAAGGGATGGCTTAAGATAAATGTACTGAAAACCATATTCAATGAAAACTCCACGAGAAAATCTGTTGGCCAACAAGTGGGAGGGTTTTCAGCTGTTGAATTACATTTATTCAGCGCTCGCAAGAGAATCACGCCTGCAAAACTCGTTATGCACCAGCATAAGATAAGTCTAAATACCAACTACTGAGAAATGCGTAGGAAAGGAGTGCATGAGAAAGGTGTAGTTTCCTAAATCGGAATCGGGCCCAAGTGCATACAGCTGGCCTTCCTAATCTGTGGTTATAGTTCCACTAATTAACACTAGGTGTCAGTAAAACGCTCCCTGACCGTCAGTCACTGTAGCCAGAACCGTCAAGCAACTCTGTTGTGCACAGGTGATGAACTTATTCCTTATGGTTCAGTCTTGTTTTCTATCAAGAAACAGAAAAGGCATATAAATCCTATTGTTTCAATAATCTTAAAGTTGGGTTTTACATCATTGAGGAGAGATCAAGCAAAGTCATGTCACTATTTCAGATCTTTATCTCTGAAATGGACCGAATAATAAACAACCAGTCACATTACAGAGCTGAGACTATTACTGAGAAACACTGCACCATACCAGGGATAGAACAGGTGAGGCCGTCTGAATCCTAACGAGAAACACCATACCAGGGATAGAACAGGTGAGGCCGTCTGAATCCTAACGAGAAACACCATACCAGGGATAGAACAGGTGAGGCCGTCTGAATCCTAACGAGAAACACCATACCAGGGATAGAACAGGTGAGGCCGTCTGAATCCTAACGAGAAACACCATACCAGGGATAGAACAGGTGAGGCCGTCTGAATCCTAACGAGAAACACCATACCAGGGATAGAACAGGTGAGGCCGTCTGAATCCTAACGAGAAACACCATACCAGGGATAGAACAGGTGAGGCCGTCTGAATCCTACGAGAAACACCATACCAGGTGAGTTTTGTATTTCTATTTATTATGGATCCCCATTAGTTCCTGCCAAAGCATCAGCTACTCTTCCTGGGGTCTGGCCGAAGTAAGGCAGTTTATACAATTGTAAAAACATTACAAAACATGAATTACAGAATGCACAACACACTGTGTGCCCTCAGGCCCCTACTCCACTACCACATATCCACAACACATAATCCATGTGTATGTGTGTATAGCACGTATGTTATCGTGTGTGTGTGTATGCATGTGTCTGTGTCTATGTTTGTGTTACTTCAGAGTCCCCGCTGTTCCATAAGGTGTATTTTTACCATGCTTTTCAAATCTGATTCTACTGCTTGCATCAGTTACCTGATGTGGAATAGAGTCATGGATCTATGTATCTATGTAGGACTATGCGTCTCCCATAGTCTGTTCTTGACTTGGGGATTGTGAAGAGACCTCTGGTGGCATGTCTTGTGGGGTATGCATGGGTGTCTGAGCTGTGTGCCAGTAGTTTAGACAGAAAGCTCAGTGCATTCAACATGTCAATAGCTCTCACAAATACAAGCAGTGAGGAAGTCAATCTCTCTTCCACTTTGAGCCATGAGAGATTGACATGCATGTCATTAATGTTAACTCCCTGTGTATATTTAAGGTCCAGCCGTGCTGCCCTGTTCTGGGCCAGCCGTGCTGCCCTGTTCTGAGCTAGCCGTGCTGCCCTGTTCTGAGCCAACTACAATTTTCCTAAGTCCCTCTTTATGGTTCCTGACCACACGACTGAACAGTAGTCCAGGTGCGACAAAACTAGGGCCTGTAGGACCTGCCTTGTTGATAGTGCTGTTAAGAAGGTAGAGCAGCGCTTTATTATGGACTTACTTCTCCCCATCTTAGCTACTGTTGAATCATTATGTTTTGACCATGACAGTTTACCAACCAGGGTAAATCCAAGCAGTTTAGTCACATCAACTTGTTCAATTTGCACATTATTCATTATGAGATGTAGTTGAGGTTTAGTGAAAGATTTGTCCCAAATACAATGCTTTTAGTTTAGGAAATATTTATGACTGACTTATTCCTTGTTACCCATTCCAAAACTAACTGCAGCACTTTGTTGAGTGTTGCAGTCATTTCAGTCACTGTAGTAGCTGACGTATATAGTGTTGAGTCATCTGCATACATAGACAGCAAGGGGCCTAAACAGCTACCCTGGGGAATTCCTGCTGCTACTTGGATTATGTTTGAGAGGCTTCCATTAAAGAACACCCTCTGTGTTCTGTTAGACAAGTAAGTCTTTATCCACATTATAGCAGGGGGAGTAAAGCCATAACACATCAGTTTTTCCAGCTGCAGACTATGATCAATAATGTTAAAAGATGCACTGAAGTATAACAAGACAGCCCCAACAATCATTTTATCATCAGTTTCTCTCAGCCAATCATCAGTCATTTGTGTAAGTGCTGTGCTTGTTGAGTGTCCTTCTCTATGCGTGCTGAAAGTCTGTTGTCAATTTGTTTACTGTGAAATAGCATTGTGGTTTACTAAGAGTTGGTAACAGGCTGATTGGTTGACTTGATTTGAGCCAGTAAAGGGGGCTTTACTATTCTTGGGTAGCGGAATGACCTCAATAATTTTTTCACCTCTTCCACACTGACTTTACGGAATTCAAAATTACAATTCTTGTCTTTCATGATTTGGTCAGATATACTTGGATGTGTAGTGTCAGCGTTTGTTGCTGGCATGTCATCCCTATGTTTGCTTATCTTGCCAATGAAAAACGAATTAAAGTAGTTGGCAATGTCAGTGAGTTGAGGCCATCTGGATCCTATGCCACTTGGTGCTGTCCTACTAACCCAAGACCGTGAAGCAGCAAGGAATGTTTTGGTCAGACCAGACCCCTAAACGAGACAGCAACTGTTGTCTTTTAAAAAAATACTATGGAGAAATACCATACTGTTCAGGGATGTGCATGTGAGGTAGGGTCCACCTGGATTCGTGCCCACTTTTGGTCCTGTACCCCCTACATTGCTCTGCTCTGTCCCACTGACCCCTGACCTTGACCCAGGACAGATCCTAAAGGAGACAGCAATCGTAGCCTTTCCTGGTTTAGAGTGGTCAAGTGTTGCTTGACTTTGCTCTTAAAGTAGGCCAGCAATAGGGAATGCTTTATGTCCATACGTCAGCATTGCAGATTACAATATGTTACAAATCTCCAATGACTGATAAACATGGAAATAGGCCTACCAATGGGAATTGTTCTAACCAGGGCTTGATGACCTCAAGGTACCTTGTGTTGCTTTGGTTAACTTTTCCAAGTCATGAGTAACAGTGTATTCTACTGACAAGAGAAACTCACTCTCTCTCTCTGCCATGTGTCTCTCTGTCCTTCAGCTTTCAGGTTTACATCAGTGTTCCTGGCCCTTATCAACTTAACTGAATAACAACACTATAGTGGGATTAAGAGGGAGAAATTCACATTTACAGTGCATTCAGAAAGTATTCAGACCCCTTCCCCTTTTCCACATTTTGCTACGTTACAGCATTATTCTAAAATGGATTAAATACATTTTTCCCCTCTTCATTCTACACACAATACCCCATAAAGACAAAACAAAAACAGGTTTTTAGACATTTTTGCTATTTTATATATATTTTTTAAACAGAAATACCTAATTTACATAAGTATTCAGACCCTTTGCTATGAGCGCAGGTACATCCTATTTCCATTGATCATCCTTCAGATGTTTCTACAGCTTGATTGGAGTCCACCTGTGGTACATTAAATTGATTGGACATGATGTGGAAAGGCACACACCTGTCTATATAAGGTCCCACAGTTGACAGTGCATTCCAGAGCAAAAACCAAGCCATGAGTTCGAATGAATTGTCCGTAGAGCTCCGAGACAGGATTGTGTCGAGGCACATATCTGGGGAAGGGTACCAAAAAATGTCTGCAGCAGTGAAGGTCCCCAAGAACGCAGTGGCCTCCATCATTCTTAAATGGAAGAAGTTCGGAACCACCAAGACTCTTCCTAGAGCTGGCCGCACGGCCAAACTTAGCAATCGGGGGAGAAGGGCCTTGGTCAGGGAGGTGACCAAGAACCCATTGGTCACGCTGACAGAGCTCCAGAGTTCCTCTGTGGACATGGGAGAACCTTCCAGATGGACAACCATCTCTGCAGCACTCCACCAATCAGGCCTTTATGGTAGAGTGGCCAGACGGAAGCCACTCCTCAGTAAAAGGCACATGACAGCCCGCTTGGAGTTTGCCAAAAGGCACCTAAAGACTCTCAGAACATGAGAAAAAAGATTCTCTGGTTGGATGAAACCAAGATTGCAATCTTTGGCCTGAATGCCAATTGTCACAACTGGAGGAAACCTGGCGCCATCCCTACGGTGAAGCATGGTGGTGGCAGCATCATGTTGTGGTGATGTTTTTCAGCGGCAGGGACTGGGAGACTAGTCAGGATCGAGGAAAAGATGAACGGAACAAAGTGGCTTCGGGATAAGTCTCTGAATGCCCTTGAGTGGCCCAGCCAGAGGCCGGACTTTAACCTGATCGAACATCTCCTCATCCAACCTGACAGAGCTTGAGAGGATCTGCAGAGAAGAATGGGAGAAAAAAGACTCAAGGCTGTAATCGCTGCCAATGCTGCTTCAACAAAGTACTGAATAAAGGGTCTGAATAATTATGTAAATGTGATAGTTCAGTTGTTTATTTTTTATACATTTGCAAACATTTCTAAAAACCAGTTTTTGCTTATGAGGTATTGTGTGTAGATTGATGGGGGGGAAAACTATTTAATCAATTTTAGAGAAAGGCTGTAATGTAACAAAATGTGGAAAAAGTCAAGGGGTCTGAATACTTTCCGAATGCACTACACGTATCTGAAACACTAAGAAAATAATTGAATCAATAAATATTCAATGAATATTTATTTAATATTCCTTCATTGGTTCATCAGGTTGGCATTATTATGTGAACTTGAACAAGGCCTGGGCTCTTTTTAGAAACATAATTGGGGGGGAACAATCTCAATCGACATTGAAAGGACTAAAACCCAATCAAAATGTTGTAGAAATTACAATGAACCTACATTTACAGTCTGTTCACTCTGTCCAGCATGATGACAGTCAATGAAAGCTAGACAGTCAGGGGATGGACTATTTTGTTGCCGTGAAAATATAATCAATTTAAAGTGCGGACCTTTGTGAAGACCGAATGCGGCAAAACAGCCCTGAACTAGGCTTAATACAGTACATTGAGAGGAAGTGGATGGATCTGACTCAATCCTTGAAAGGCATGGCTGGTGTGATAGGAGATTTACATTGACTGTACAAAACGAGGTGTCGAAAGCATTCCACGTGGATGCTGGCCCATATTGACTCCAATGCTTCCCACAGTTGTGTCAAGTTGGCCGGATGTCCTTTGGGTGGTGGACCATTCTTGGATACACACAGAAAACTGTTGAGTGTAAAAAACCTAGCAGCGTTGGAGTTCTTGACACAAACAGGCACCTACTACCATACCCCGTTCAAAGTCATTTAAATCTTCTGTCTTGCCCATTCACCTTCTGAATGGCAGACATACGCAATGCATGTCTCAATTGTCTCAATGCTTTAAAATCCTTCTTTAACCTGTCTCCTCCCCTTCATCTACACTGAGTGAAGTGGATTTAACAAGTGACATCAATGAGGGATCATAGCTTTCACCTGGATTCACCTGGTCAGTCTATGTCACGGAAAGAGCAGGTGTCCTTAATGTTTTGTCCACTCGGTGTAAATCTCTGCAGAGGAAAGGCTTGTACACAGTAGACTTATAATAAACAGCTGACACAGAGGTCTGAATCGTATCATACAAGCTAATGCCAAGCTATTTATATATAATCTTGTATTAAGATTCTCCTGCTTGATACAACTCATGGATCGACTATAGTAACTAACATGGCTTTTGTTTAATTTAAGCTAGTCTGGAGCTCGTCCAGACAGTTATTCTCATCAGTTTCATGGTGCTTGCAGCAGTGAAGTACAGTACAGTGTGAAGGAAGGCACATCCTGTATATTACAGTAGACCTATAGGCTACTTGTCTAGGCAGATTTGAACAATGTCTAGCCCACAGCCTAGAGTGCACCATAGACTTATATAATTGGAGTGCACGTGGCTTTTACAGCTAGCTGAGTGAAAGAGGAAAGAGGGAAGGAGGATACAGTACGTGGTGTTGGCCTTGGTTCGTGCCATTGGATATTTGAGTTGAGTATACAGTAGGCTAGGTTACAGTACTGCACCATGGCCCCGGTGTAAACCAACATGTATGACGCAGAGGAAGCGCACTCTGATGTCACAGGCACATTAATAAACCCCCCTCCCCATCCTCAATCACACACACACGCTCCGTCGCACACACACACACATCTGCGAATGCATACCCAGACACAGACAAACGTAGGCCGAATTGCATGCATGTATAGGCTACCATAAACACGATCCAAACAAGTCCCTCAAGAACACTCTGATTTGGCTCATTCCTTATTTTCTAGGGATAGGCCTCCAATCATTCAAAATCTAATTTAGGCCTAAACCTTCATTGACCTTTCACTATTTGTCCACTTGACTTTATTAGTATATTTTCCATGTTAAAAGATAAGATTGTTCAACTCCCCCAATTTGAGAGGCTTGTTATCTACTATGAATCTGATGCAATGTCTCGGGCTATTGACTGGCCTGAAACGCTGAAGTAAATTGCATCAGCCAGTCATGGATAATGAGATGCATAGTTGTCTGGAGTGACAGTATAAAAGTACCCAATCAGAGGTTAGTCTGTTATGATTGATGCTTTACAAGCTAATCGCTGCAAGGCATGGGCGTGTTTTAATTTTAGCCTCAACGCCAATAGAATTTGAGCATGGTTTGCGAATTCCCTACGTATTTGGGACACGCATCTCTGATTCGCTACCAGCTCGTGAAAATCAGCCTCTCTGAGATATAATTGGTTGAAAACGTAGTCCTGTTGTCAAACACATTTAGACTCTTGGCTATAAAGCTTCCGTGAGAATACGCCATTTGCTAGCGAGAGAACGACTACACGACTGAGGGTAAAGCTTTCTCCGAAGAAACCTCAAGAACAACTCCTTTTTTTATTTTTTAAAACGGTTTTTATAAATAAATTCTCGGTTCGTCGTAAACTACCGGCTGGCTTGGATAGCTAGCCAAACGGTTTTTGCCTGTTTTATTTTGATACGAAAAGCTAGCCAAGCGGCTACTATGGATTTTTAAGTCAGTATGCGGCGAAACTAATGCATCGGCATGCATCGTGCAAGGCAAAACGGACTCCGATACTCCATCTTCACAACTGCCAAGCAGTTGGGCTCAAATACCGTCCGCGGTATCACTGTGAGCCAACCGATACCGCTCCTCCTTGATCGAAGGAAGCTAACATTACCTAGTTAGCTAATAAATTGAATCATCAACCCAATTATTCTTCAATTATATATATATTTTTTTTTACCGTCGCTTCATTTGAAAATCAATTAGTTCCCGACCAAAATGAAGCCTAAAGATATCATCGCCGGTAAGACCAGCCTGACTAGTCTGTGGATCTTCGGGTACGGCTCTCTGGTGTGGAAGCCTGACTTCAAATACAAGAGTAGCAAGGTAGGCTACATCCATGGCTACAAGAGACGCTTCTGGCACGGAGACAACTTCCATCGTGGAAATGATGACCTAGTAAGATGAATATCAATATTTACTATGACCATAAAGTATTGTTTCGTGTACAGTTTGATACCACGCCCTGATGTGGCCGCTGTGCTACATGGTTAACTATTGCTTTAGTCTATGTTGTTGCTGACCTATTTTTCTCTCCTACGTAGCCCGGAAGAGTGGTGACGCTGATTGAGGATGATGACGTAAGTGGAACTTCCTCCTAAATGATGCCTTTTAGGGTTATGTACTTTCCATACAACTCAAAACCTTATCACTCATTTCCATATTTATTAATGCAAAGTATCCACTTCTTTGAATGACCTGTCTAACAGACATCTCTAGCTGTTCTTCTAGACAAAATGTCAGCTTGAATGAAGTGTCTAATGATGTTTTGCTTCCAATAGGCAACTACCTGGGGCGTGGCCTTCGAGGTGACCGGTTCCCAGGTCGAGGAGGCCCTTAAGTATTTGAATGTGCGCGAGGCCGTGTGCGGCGGTTACGTCACCAAGCTCGTTGACTTCATCCCCGAGGATGACCAATCGAACCAGACCCGACAGGCTCTCCTCTACATTGCTACCCCAGACAACCCACTCTACCTGGGGCCCGCCAGCCCTGAGGTGATAGGGCACCAGATTGCCACCAGGCAGGGCAAGACGGGTCACAATCTGGAGTACCTTCTCCGCCTGGCTGAGTTCATGAGGAGGCGCTGCCCTCACGTGGACGACCCACACCTGTTCTCCATCGAGGCTGCTGCTCTGGCCCTAGTGCCATACCTGCTAGGGGCCCAGTAGACCGTACCCTTCCATCTATACTACCATTAGGGCTCCTATAGGTACCCTAGTACATATGGTGAATTAGTGCCTGATGTAGGGAATAGGGTGCCATTTGGGATATATCCTTAGTGTAAATGTGTTATCTGTAACAGGCTAGCCCAGTCCGTCTCTAAACTCCTAGAAACGGATGTGCTCCAGTCCTTTGTATTTGTAAAACCTGTAATGGTGTAGCTTGTCTTATCCCATCCACTGTTAACCTGAGGCCATAAAGGACTGACTTGAAGAGGTACAAAGGGAAGCATGCACTTTGAGTTGAGTGCCTGCCTGCCTCATTATTCATTTTTTTTTTTTACCCGAGCATGAATATTACGTTGGTGTGAAGTTACTTTGTCAAGCCAGACAACTTAGGGGAATCTATGTACTAGATGTCACTGACCAAACGGTTCTATCTGTTCAGTTCTGGTTTAGGCACTACTGTATTTTTCAGTCTTAAATGGGACACTGCTTTAATGGTTGTCAATTTCATGTCCATGAATGAAATACTGATGTAGCTACTGTCATTTGAACTATAGTCACTCATTTACCAACTGGCTGATATGTTACACCTTTGTTGTAAAAGGTTGCTTTTAGTGAAGTTAAATCCAGTCGATTAACAGATCGCACCAATAAATGGTCAAAACAGCCTTTGTTATGTTTTCATTCCTAATCATGGTCCATAGCTGTAAGTAGGCAGTGTGCCGATCTACCCAAAAAGAACTGTCTTCCACCAACCATAGTGTCATCTCAACTTGGTATGTGGCTGTACCAGCACTCCTATACAACCACTGCAGTAGACTGAAATACGACAAGTTGAGGTGAGAAACCCATTGGCTCCATGTTTGGATAAACATGAACTACACCCTGCTGAATGTTGACTGAGGGAACATACAGTACTCATGACAAGGTGTCAACCAAATGCATACTTACACAGAGCACTCCCAAACATCTCACCAGAACACACTTCAGAGTACAACACACAGTGCTCCCATTGGCTGGCACATGTCCTTTTGGGTGTGACACAAATCAGACTATAGGTCCAGTCTTGCGTAACCTGTTACCGGGGGTGACGGTGGCTCCCTGGAAGTCCTGTGGTTGGAATCTGCAGCTCTCTGATAGGTAAAAAAAAAGCATCCGGAAGGACATGGAGACACATCAACAACACCTGAAGCCAATACTCCAGTAGAACATTAACAGAACATAGAGGGAACCTCATACGGTTTCTAGAACACTTTAGATAAATTAATTCTCTCTTTAGAAGAATTGCCATAACGGAAGGAGGCAGAAGATGTAAAATTGAGGAAGACTGAACAACAATCATTGTATATGGTAAAAACAGGTACACGTGTAAACATTGAGGAAATCCTCTTAACTTCACCATTCCAAGAATGACCATAGTGTACGATAAAGGATTTTGGAATTGACCAATGACATCACTTATAAGGGCCACTGACCAACTAAGCCATCTTGGGGGTTTCGTAACAGTCCATCAGTGTTCAGTTCATCTAATTGGTATCCTCGAGATCATTTACAACCATGCTTGAGTGTGACACACTGGACAAACCCTTCCACTCCTCTGAAAGAACATTACAAATAATAACCCTTCCACTCCTCAAAGAACATTAAAGAATAACCCTTCCACTCCTCAAAGAACATTACAAAGAATAACCCTTCCACTCCTCAAAGAACATTACAAAGAATAACCCTTCCACTCCTCAAAGAACATTACAAAGAATAACCCTTCCACTCCTCAAAGAACATTACAAATAATAACCCTTCCACTCCTCAAAGAACATTACAAAGAATAACCCTTCCACTCCTCAAAGAACATTACAAAGAATAACCCTTCCACTCCTCAAAGAACATTACAAAGAATAACCCTTCCACTCCTCAAAGAACATTACAAATAATAACCCTTCCACTCCTCAAAGAACATTACAAAGAATAACCCTTCCACTCCTCAAAGAACATTACAAAGAATAACCCTTCCACTCCTCAAAGAACATTACAAGAATAACCCTTCCACTCCTCAAAGAACATTACAAAGAATAACCCTTCCACTCCTCAAAGAACATTACAAAGAATAACCCTTCCACTCAAAGAACATTACAAAGAATAACCCTTCCACTCCTCAAAGAACATTACAAAGAATAACCCTTCCACTCCTCAAAGAACATTACAAAGAATAACCCTTCCACTCCTCAAAGAACATTACAAAGAATAACCCTTCCACTCCTCAAAGAACATTACAAAGAATAACCCTTCCACTCCTCAAAGAACATTACAAAGAATAACCCTTCCACTCCTCAAAGAACATTACAAAGAATAACCCTTCCACTCCTCGAAAGAACATTACAAAGAATAACCCTTCCACTCCTCTGTAAAGAACATTACAAAGAATAACCCTTCCACTCCTCGAAAGAACATTACAAAGAATAACCCTTCCACTCCTCTGTAAGAACATTACAAAGAATAACCCTTCCATTCCTCTGTAAGAACATTACAAATAATAACCCTTCCATTCCTCTGTAAGAACATTACAAAGAATAACCCTTCCACTCCTCTGTAAGAACATTACAAAGAATAACCCTTCCACTCAGAAGAACATTACAAAGAATAACCCTTCCACTCCTCTCAAAGAACATTACAAAGAATAACCCTTCCACTCCTCAAAGAACATTACAAAGAATAACCCTTCCACTCCTCAAAGAACATTACAAAGAATAACCCTTCCACTCCTCTGTAAGAACATTACAAAGAATAACCCTTCCACTCCTCAAAGAACATTACAAAGAATAACCCTTCCACTCCTCAAAGAACATTACAAAGAATAACCCTTCCACTCCTCAAAGAACATTACAAAGAATAACCCTTCCACTCCTCTGAAAGAACATTACAAATAATAACCCTTCCACTCCTCAAAGAACATTACAAATAATAACCCTTCCACTCCTCAAAGAACATTACAAAGAATAACCCTTCCACTCCTCAAAGAACATTACAAAGAATAACCCTTCCACTCCTCAAAGAACATTACAAAGAATAACCCTTCCACTCCTCAAAGAACATTACAAAGAATAACCCTTCCACTCCTCAAAGAACATTACAAAGAATAACCCTTCCACTCCTCAAAGAACATTACAAAGAATAACCCTTCCACTCCTCTGAAAGAACATTACAAATAATAACCCTTCCACTCCTCAAAGAACATTACAAATAATAACCCTTCCACTCCTCTGTAAGGATAGAGTTCAATAACATTACCAAGAGATCTACTGTACTCTTTCTCACCCTGGACATCAACACCCAAAGGTCAGACTACTGCATTACATAATATGACCAGTTTCATCACTGTGTCCAGTACATTCTGCTCTGATTTCAACACTGTGTCCAGTACATTCTGCTCTGGTTTCATCACTGTGTCCAGTACATTCTGCTCTGATTTCATCACTGTGTCCAGTACATTCTGCTCTGGTTTCATCACTGTGTCCAGTACATTCTGCTCTGGTTTCATCACTGTGTCCAGTACATTCTGCTCTGGTTTCATCACTGTGTCCAGTACATTCTGCTCTGGTTTCATCACTGTGTCCAGTACATTCTGCTCTGGTTTCATCACTGTGTCCAGTACATTCTGCTCTGATTTCATCACTGTGTCCAGTACATTCTGCTCTGGTTTCATCACTGTGTCCAGTACATTCTGCTCTGGTTTCATCACTGTGTCCAGTACATTCTGCTCTGGTTTCATCACTGTGTCCAGTACATTCTGCTCTGATTTCATCACTGTGTCCAGTACATTCTGCTCTGGTTTCATCACTGTGTCCAGTACATTCTGCTCTGATTTCAACACTGTGTCCAGTACATTCTGCTCTGATTTCATCACTGTGTCCAGTACATTCTGCTCTGGTTTCATCACTGTGTCCAGTACATTCTGCTCTGATTTCAACACTGTGTCCAGTACATTCTGCTCTGATTTCAACACTGTGTCCAGTACATTCTGCTCTGATTTCATCACTGTGTCCAGTACATTCTGCTCTGGTTTCATCACTGTGTCCAGTACATTCTGCTCTGATTTCATCACTGTGTCCAGTACATTCTGCTCTGGTTTCATCACTGTGTCCAGTACATTCTGCTCTGGTTTCATCACTGTGTCCAGTACATTCTGCTCTGGTTTCATCACTGTGTCCAGTACATTCTGCTCTGATTTCATCACTGTGTCCAGTACATTCTGCTCTGATTTCATCACTGTGTCCAGTACATTCTGCTCTGATTTCATCACTGTGTCCAGTACATTCTGCTCTGATTTCATCACTGTGTCCAGTACATTCTGGTCTGGTTTCAACACTGTGTCCAGTACATTCTGCTCTGATTTCATCACTGTGTCCAGTACATTCTGCTCTGGTTTCATCACTGTGTCCAGTACATTCTGCTCTGATTTCATCACTGTGTCCAGTACATTCTGCTCTGGTTTCATCACTGCGTCCAGTACATTCTGCTCTGATTTCATCACTGTGTCCAGTACATTCTGCTCTGGTTTCATCACTGTGTCCAGTACATTCTGCTCTGATTTCATCACTGTGTCCAGTACATTCTGCTCTGGTTTCATCACTGTGTCCAGTACATTCTGCTCTGATTTCATCACTGTGTCCAGTACATTCTGCTCTGGTTTCATCACTGTGTCCAGTACATTCTGCTCTGATTTCATCACTGTGTCCAGTACATTCTGCTCTGGTTTCATCACTGTGTCCAGTACATTCTGCTCTGATTTCATCACTGTGTCCAGTACATTCTGCTCTGGTTTCATCACTGTGTCCAGTACATTCTGCTCTGATTTCATCACTGTGTCCAGTACATTCTGCTCTGGTTTCATCACTGTGTCCAGTACATTCTGCTCTGATTTCATCACTGTGTCCAGTACATTCTGCTCCGATTTCACAGATTTCACCACTGTGTCCAGTACATTCTGCTCTGGCTTCACATCCCAAACGGTAACCTATTCCCTTTATAGTGCACTACTCTTGACCAGGGCTTTTAAGGCTCTGGTTCAATGTAGTGCACTATATTTAGAATAGGGTGTCATTTTGGACTCTCACTTGGCTAGACCATAGGACCACAGTGCTGCACTAGCCGCCTTTACAAAAACCTGCTACAAAGATGACCAGCAGCCAACACTCCCACGGGGACAGACTGTACGACTAAAAACAAACCTCTGCAGGGCTATATGAGATGCAGTAAATGGTTGCGTAATATGTGAAAGTCAAGAGCAGCTGAAATAGCACAGTGAACTGAGGTATTCATTCAAACTCTCCTTGGTTGAAGTGTGTCTATGCTTGCATCGGTTTGTATCTGTAGTAAACCGTTTGAATATTTATGACCTTTCTGAAGGAAAAAAACCCCTAGTTTTCTGACCTAAGAAATGTTTTACAGTAGGCCTACTGTACATGTCCAGTGGATCTATACCGTTAAACGCATCATCACAACACAAGTTGATTAATCAATCTTTTATTTTGAATTGGCTTCTCCGGTTAGTAAAATGACAGCTTTGTATTCATATTTACACATGACCTATAAAAATAGACAGGCAAAATGGGGGAGGAACCAACCAGGGGCCAACATGTCGCCCTCAATTTTTTATTTACATGTTATAGGAGAAGAGATTATCATCATCACACTATAGTATCCAACACAGAACAAACTTTCAAAACTAGACATAGTGCTTGGTTCCACATAGGGTTGCACAATTAAGCTAACTTTCCCATAACTCCCCGGTTTTCTAGAAATCCTGGTTGGAAGATGTGGAATTATGAGGGAATGACTAAAGCAGAAATTCAGAGAATCATCCAACCAGCACTTCTGGGGAAAATAAAATACATATTTTATATATATATTTTTTAAATCGGGGAAATGTGGAAAAGTTACCAGGATTTGGCAACCCTAGTTCAACAACTTTTAATTAACATGAGTCATCATACCCCAAAACATCACTGAATGACATCACAAAGACAAAAGACTCTGATCAGAAGTATTACCTTTTTTTTTCTCTTTCTGTTTTTAAAAATAAAAATGGCATCAATACAATTTTTTACAATGTTCACATGAATTCTGATAAATTATTACCCATTTTTAAATTAACTTCAGGTCTATGGTACATATTACAATCCAAGTTAAGTTTTAAAGAACACCTATTAGGTTGCAACTGAAATGGCACCCTATCCTGAAAATAGTGCACTACTTTTGACCAGAGTTTAATCAAAAAGTAGGGTACGATATAGTGAACAGGGTGTCATTTCAGAAGCACACTAGGGTTTTACACAAACAGATCAGCAACACATCTTTATTAAGCAGTGCTCACCACTTTGGAATTCAATTTACCACAAAATACCCCTTCAATCAGTTCTCATCCGACAAAATATATATATTAGAATTCCTTCATTTCTCATTGTGTTGGGATAAACTCTATGGAGAAAGAGAGAGAGAGAGGCTTTTTCAAAACGGCATTCAA
The DNA here is from genome assembly GCF_965601325.2 of Salmo salar. Lineage (NCBI taxonomy): Eukaryota > Metazoa > Chordata > Actinopteri > Salmoniformes > Salmonidae > Salmo > Salmo salar. The sequence continues at coordinate 91,068,385 of NC_138296.1, read as the reverse complement.
ATTTGCCATTTTGATATGGGTCACTATGACAACATCGGTTGGTCTATAAATATAAAAATAAGAGCTATAATTAAAAAAGCAGTCCGTTTTATTTGTTTGGTAGGAATTTACATTCTGTTGTTGAAATGCAGAGAAGAGTAGTTCAACATTACTACGTGTTTTAAACATATGACATAAACCTAACGTTGATGCAAGCATTCCGATCTAACCCTAAACAAGTGTTTTATCTAACGGATGAAATGGCTCAGGGGAGAACACCATTTGGAGAGAGCACTCTATGTTAGAAGCCCTTAATGTGTGGATGCATTGTTGCTGTAAGGTGTTGCCTTAAAGCCTGAGTGCCTGTCTGTCTGCTGGTGCTTTATTGCAAACCCACTGAGTGTCAAGGAGTTCTCAATACAGCACAGACAGGTGCTACTCAGGCTAGTTGCTTTTCACTATTTAGACAGAAAACCAAGTCTATTTTCGTCACAGAGAAACCACTTTGAAATACTCTAATACTCTTGGTCACAACACACACACACTGGAGGCAGAAACTGTCCACTGAGGAGGATACTAATGGAAGGAAGAGGTGATTGGTGGAAGCGATGAGGGTGTGTTTTGGACCTTGTGATGATGGTGTGTGTGTATGTGTACACAGAATAGTTTAGTGTCCATCATGCCCGACAGTGCCCATTTGTTCTGTCGCTATGCCTTCTGGGATAGCGTGGTCCTCCAGGTAGTGAGGTATGTGATTGGTTAAGGAACATCTCACCTCTGGGTTGATTGGTTGCAGAGCAGGTCACATGGGCTCACAGTTGAAGCTGGTCAGTGCAGCAGATGTGTTTGTTTAAAACACAGAAAACTCCCACAATAGCAGAAGGGCTGGATCTTTCTGTCCCTATCGGATCCTTAGGACTGTGTGTGTGTGTGTGTGTGTGTGTGTGTGTGGGTGTGTGTGTGTACTGTGTTGATGTCCATCATCTCTACATGCTATCGAGCCCCAGGTCCGCCAGGTCCCTTGCCCTTCCTTCCTGTCACATGCCCATGACTGTGGTGGTGGCTATGTCCTGGTTGTTTCTGCTGGGGGTTACTCTGGCTGGGGGCCACAGTGCCACTTTTCCCCTTGGGAGAGGAACTGCTGCTGGGGGAGAAGGCTGGGGCCGTCCCTGACCGACCCAGAGACGGCTGAAGGGGGGAGGCTGCAGGGAGACCCGCTAGAGAGGGGGAAAGGGTAGGGGAGAGGGAAAAAGAGGGAGAGGGTCGGGAAGGGGGCGAGGGAGGAGATAGGAGGGCGGGGAGAGGAGGAGGAGAAGGTAAAGACAGATGATAAATCACAAGAGTGATACAAATAAATAAATAAATAAACCTCCAACTGTGGCACCAGAGACAAAACAATGAAAACAAGATCAACGTCTGTTTGCCAGATCTCACATTAAACTGGAAATGTGTGTTCTGCCATTTCATAGAAAAACAACCTGAGCTTTATCAGCTTTCCTGCTAACATTTCAATGACCCAAGCAACTACACACCTTAATGAAACCTTAAATTCATTCTTCACATAAATGGACTACATAAACAAAGCAACTGCATATGGCTTAATGAAACCTTAAAGTCATGAACCTACCTTTAGTCACACTGTATCCGTAGGCTGCTGAGGCTGCTGCAGCCCCGGCCATTGCTCCTGCCATGGCGGCTGCGCTGCCCGCTGTCGACTTCCTGACACGCCCCTTCCCTGCAGACTTGGCTCCGCCTCCAGAACTGGACCCAGAGCCTTTGGGTCGTCCCCGGCTCCTACCAGACCTTCCCCGCCCTGGACTGGACGTATCCTGATTAGACACACCTGGAAAGGAGAGGCGATTTGAATTGGTTTTGCTCAGGCCCCCCAGTGTCTGGTCTGGAGCGTTGAAGTCACCAACTCTGTTGTTTCGGCTACTGTTTAGAAACCTAGCCGTGCCGAAAGCCCTGGTCTGCCCTAGAACACCTACGGAAATTACACCCAATAATCCTGGGCTCAAGTTCAAACCCCAACTGTGTATTTTTTTAAAAGTTAAATACAAATCGAGATATTTAATTAAATAGTGATCCATTCTGGATTGGAGCCGGCGGGCCGGCAGGCAACAAGGTGGCTCTCGCCCTCATGCCATAGAAATGAAGGTTGACTTTCTTAGACAGGATGAAAATGACTAGGTCGACCATGATCCTTTGCTAGTTACGAGCAATTTAACCATGATCCTTAGTGATTTTTTTGGTGGCATTCAGCCCCAATCAGCAATATGGGGCACTTCAAATTCAAATAGTTCCCATCTTTATTTATTTTATTTTATTTCACCTTTATTTAACCAGGTAGGCAAGTTGAGAACAAGTTCTCATTTACAATTGCGACCTGGCCAAGATAAAGCAAAGCAGTTCGACAACATACAAAAACACAGAGTTACACATGGAGTAAAACAACATACAATCAATGATGCAGTAGAAAAAAAATAAAAATAAGACTATATACAATGTGAGCAAATGATGTGAGATAAGGGAGGTAAAGGCAAAAAAATGCCATGGTGGCAAAGTAAATAAAGTATAGCAAGAAAAACACTGGAATGGTAGATTTGTAGTTTGAAGAAAGTTCAGAGATAAAATATAAATAATATGGTGCAAAGGAGCAAAATAAATAAAATAAATAAATACAGTAGGGGAAGAGGTAGTAGTTTGGGCTAAATTATAGATGAGCTATGTACAGGTGCAGTGATCTGTGAGCTGCTCTGACAGCTGGTGCTTAAAGCTAGTGAGGGAGATAAGTGTTTCCAGTTTCAGAGATTTTTGTAGTTCGTTCCAGTCATTGGCAGCAGAGAACTGGAAAGAGAGACGACCAAAGGAGGAGTTGGCTTTAGGGGTGACCAGAGAGATATACCTGCTGGAGCGCGTGCTACAGGTGGGTGCTGCTATGGTGACCAGTGAGCGGAGATAAGGGGGGACTTTACCTAGCAGGGTCTTGTAGATGACCTGGAGCCAATGTGTTTGGCGACGATTATGAAGCGAAGGCCAGCCAACGAGAGCGTACAGGTCGCAGTGGTGGGTAGTATATGGGGCTTTGGTGACAAAACGGATGGCACTGTGATAGACTGCATCCAGCTTGTTGAGTAGGGTATTGGAAGCTATTTTGTAAATGACATCGCCGAAGTCGAGGATTGGTAGGATGGTCAGTTTTACGAGGAGAGTTTACAGTCTAACCAGACACCTAGGTATTTGTAGTTGTCCACAAATTCTAAGTTAGAACCGTCCAGAGAAGTGATGCTGGACAGGCGGGCAGGTGCAGGCAGCGATCGGTTGAAGAGCATGCATTTAGTTTTACTTGTGTTTAGGAGCAGTTGGAGACCACGGAAGGAGAGTTGAATGGCATTGAAGCTCGTCTGGAGGGTTGTTAACACAGTGTCCAAAGAAGGGCCAGAAGTGTACAGAATGGTGTCGTCTGCGTAGAGGTGGATCAGAGATTCACCAGCAGCAAGAGCGACATCATTTATGTATACAGAGAAAAGAGTTGGCCCAAGAATTGAACCCTGTGGTACCCCCATAGAGACTGCCAGAGGTCCAGACAGTAGGCCCTCCGATTTGACACACTGAACTCTGTCAGAGAAGTAGTTGGTGAACCAGGCGACGCAATCGTTTGAGAAACCAAGGCTACTGAGTCTGCCGATGAGGATGTGGTGATTAACAGAGTCAAAAGCTTTGGCCAGGTCAATGAATACGGCAGCACAGTATTGTTTCTTATCGATGGCGGTTACGATGTCGTTTAGGACCTTGAGCGTGGCTGAGGTGCACCCATGACCAGCTCTGAAACCAGATTGCATAGCGGAGAGGGTGCGGTGGGATTCGAAATGGTCGGTAGTCTGTTTGTTGACTTGGCTTTCGAAGACCTTAGAAAGGCAGGGTAGGATGGATATAGGTCTATAGCAATTTGGGTCAAGAGTGTCACCTCCTTTGAAGAGGGGGATGACAGCAGCTGCTTTCCAATCTATGGGAATCTCAGACGACACGAAAGAGAGGTTGAACAAGCTAGTAATAGGGGTTGCAATAATTTCGGCAGATAATTTTAGAAAGAAAGGGTCCAGATTGTCAAGCCCAGCTGATTTGTAGGGGTCCAGATTTTGCAGCTCTTTCAGAACATCAGCTGAATGGATTTGGGAGAAGGAGAAATGGGGGAGGCTTGGGCGAGTAGCTGTGGGGGGTGCAGTACTGTTGAATGCAGTAGGGGTAGTTAGGTGGAAAGCATGGCCAGCCGTAGAAAATGCTTATTGAAATTCTCAATTATAGTGGGCTTATCGGTGGTGACAGAGTTTCCTATCCTCAGTGCAGTGGGCAGTTGGGAGGAGGTGTTCTTATTCTCCATGGACTTTACAATGTCCCAGAACTTTTTAGAGTTGGAGTTGCACGAAGCAAATTTCTGTTTGAAAAAGCTAGCCTTGGCGTTTCTAACTGCCTGTGTGTATTGGTTTCTAACTTCCCTAAAAAGTTGCATATCGCGGGGGCAGTTCGATGCTAATGCAGAACGCCACAGGATATTTTTGTGTTGGTTAAGGGCAGTCAGGTCTGCGGAGAACCAAGGGCTATATCTGTTCCTGGTTCTAAATTTCTTGAAAGGGGCATGCTTATTTAAGATGGAGAGGAAGGCATTTTCATGAGCCATCGGGAGTTTTCCATAGGAACACGTGGATGGCGTCAGAGCTATCACCATGTACTGGTTTAATGTCTTGGTTTTGCTCGACTGCTCGCGTCCTCTCCTCTGTCCTCACCTCCTTTTGAAATAAAAAATCTAAGGTAATCGAGAAGCGGCAGAGAGGGAACGTGGAAACAAATGCGCAAGTATGAAATAATTCTCCAATAGCACGTCAGACAAATTACATTCACAGAGGAACATGCGTAAATTGGTTAAAAAAAAAATCTATTTACCCTTGTTGTGCATTTTATATATAAAAAGACAAGTAGCGAATCGTTTGAAATGTGTGGTGTTCTATTCTGAGAAAACAGCTGATTCTAAAACGCTTCTGCATCAGCCGACTTGTGCTTCCTCGTGGGAGGATAGAGGAAGACACGCCTCCGTTCGCCTATTAACCAATTGACACTCCAACATACGGCGGCCACTTTTCGGTTTCCGGGTCACAGAGAGGAGAGTTGAGGAAAGGAATCTCCCAGGGAGAGGGGGGAGAGAGAGAGAGAGAGAGAGAGAGAGAGAACGATTTAAAATCTGCCAGTAGCACAGTCAGTGTAGTCAGCTCAGCTTTCCCCATTGAGACAGTGTCTGTGCCTCAATCTAGGTTTGGCAAAACAAAACATGGCGGTGTTCGCTTTAGCAATCTCACTGGAATAAAGACCTCCTCCATTCCTGCCATTATTGAAAGAGATTGTGATTCCTCACATCTCAAAATAGGGCTACTTAATGTTAGATCCCTCACTTCCAAGGCAGTTATAGTCAATGAACTAATCACTGATCATAATCTTGATGTGATTGGCCTGACTGAAACATGGCTTAATCCTGATGAATTTACTGTGTTAAATGAGGCCTCACCTCCAGGTTACACTAGTGACCATATCCCACGTGCATCGCGCAAAGGCGGAGGTGTTGCTAACATTTACGATAGCAAATTTCAATTTACAAATAAAATTACTGCGTTTTCATCTTTTGAGCTTCTAGTCATGAAATCTATGCAGCCTACTCAATCACTTTTTATAGCTACTGTTAACAGGCCTCCTCGGACGAGTACAGCGTTCCTCACTGAGTTCCATGAATTCCTATCGGACATTGCAGTCATGGCAGAAAATATTCACATTTTTGGTGACTTTAATATTCACACGGAAAAGTCCACAGACCCACTCCAAATGGCTTTCCGAGCCATCATCGACTCAGTGAGTTAGTCCAACATGTCTCTGGACCTACTCACTGCCACAGTCATACTCTGGACATAGTTTTGTCCCGTGGAATAAATATTGTGGATCTTAATGTTTTTCCTCATAATCCTGGACTATCGGACCACCATTTTATTATGTTTGCAATCGCAACAAATAATCTGCTAAAACCCCAACCAAGGATCATTCAAAATCTGTGCTATAAATTCTCAGACAACCCAAAGATTCCTAGATGCCCTTCCAGACTCCCTCCACCTACCCAAGGACGTCAGAGTACAAAAATCGGTTAACGACTTAACTGTGGAACAAAATTGAACCTTGCGCAATACCCTAAATGCAGTCGCACCCATAAAAACATTTGTCATAAGAAACTAGCTCCCTGGTATACAGAAAATACCCAAGCCCTGAAGCAAGCTTCCAGAAAATTGGAACGGAAATGGCGCCACACCAAACTGGAAGTCTTCCAACTAGCTTGGAAAGACAGTACCGTGCAGTATCGAAGAGCCCTCACTGCTGCTCGATCATCCTATTTTTCCAACTTAATTGAGGAGAATAAGAACAATCCAAAATGTATTTTTGATACAGTTGCAAAGCTAACTAAAACGCAGCATTCACCAAGAGAGGATGGCTTTCACTTCAGCAGTAATACATTCATGAACTTCTTTGAGGAAAAGATCATGATCATTAGAACGCAAATGACAGACTCCTCTTTAAATCTGCATATTTCTCCAAAGCTCAGTTGTCCTGAGTCTGCGCAACTCTGCCAGGACCTAGGATCAAGGGAAACAATCAAGTTTTTTAATACTATATCTCTTGACACATTGATGAAAATAGTCTTGGCCTCTAAACCTTCAAGCTGCATACTGGACCCTATTCCAACTAAACTATTGAATGAGCAGCTTCCTGTGCTTGGCCCTCCTATGTTGAACATAATAAACGGCTCTCTATCCACCGGATGTGTACCAAGCTCACTAAAAGTGGCAGTAATAAAGCATCTCTTGAAAAAGCCAAACCGTGACCCAGAAAATAAAAAAAATAAACAAATCGGCCTATATCGAATCTCCCATTCCTCTCTCAAAAAAAAATAAAAAGCTGAAAAAAATTAATCCATGCTTCTGTCACTTCTTGATTAGACTACTGCAATGCTCTACTTTCTGGCTACCCGGATAAAGCACTAAATAAACTTCAGTTAGTGCTAAACACGATTGCTTGAATCTTGACTAGAACCAAAAAATGTGATCATATTACTCCAGTGCTAGCCTCTCTACACTGGCTTCCTGTTAAGGCTAGGGCTGATTTCAAGGTTTTACTGCTAACCTAATTACATGGGCTTGCTCCTACCCATCTTTCAGATTTGGTCCTGCCGTACATACCTACACGTACGCTACGGTCACAAGACGCAGGCCTCCTAACTGTCCCTAGAATTTCTAAGCAAACAGCTGGAGGCAGGGCTTTATCCTACAGAGCTCCATTTTTATAGAATGGTCTGCCTATCCATGTGAGAGACGCAGACTCGGTCTCGATCTTTAAGTCTTTATTGAAGACTCATCTCTTCAGTAGGTCCTATGATTAAGTATAGTCTGGCCCAGGGGTGTGAAGGTGAACAAAAAGGCACTGGAACAACGAACCGCCCTTGCTGTCTCTGCCTGGCCAGTTCCCCTCTCTCCACTGGGATTCTCTGCCTCTAACCCTATTACGGGGGCTGAGTCACTGGTTTACTGGTGCTCTTCCATGCCGTCCCTAGGAGGGGTGTGTCACTTGAGTGGGTTGAGTCACTGACATGATTTTCCTCTTAGGGTTGGCGCCCCCCTCGGGTTTGTGCCGTGGGGGAGATCTTCATGGGCTATACTCGGCCTTGTCTCAGGGTAGTAGGTTGAAGATATCCCCTCTAGTGGTGTGGGGGCTGTGCTTTGGCAAAGTGGGTGGGGTTATATCCTGCCTGTTTGGCATTGTCCGGGGGTATCGTCGGCCAGGGCCACAGTGTCTCCCAACGCCTCCTGTCTCAGCCTCCAATATTTATGCTGCAATAGTCTGAGCCCATGCCTCAGGACTACCTGGCCTGATGACTCCTTGCTGTCCCCAGTCCACCTGGTCATGCTGCTGCTCCAGTTTCAACTGTTCTGCCTGCGGCTATGGAACCCTGACCTGTTCACTGGACGTGCTACCTTGTCCCGGACCTGCTGTTTTGGACCCTCTCTCCTCCGCACCTGCTGTCTCTAACTCTGAATGATCAGCTACAAAAAGCCAACTGACATTTACTCCTGAGGTGCTGACCTGTTGCACCCTCTATAACCACTGTGATTATTATTATCTGACCCTGCTGTAGCTCAGTTGGTAGAGCATGGTGTTTGCAACGCCAGGGTTGTGGGTTCGATTCCCACGGGGGGCCAGCACAGAAAAAAAATGTATGAAATTGTATGAAATGTATGCATTCACTACTGTAAGTCGCTCTGGATAAGAGCGTCTGCTAAATGACTAAAATGTAAAAAAAAAAATTACATCTATGAACGTTTTAACATCTTGGCCATGTTCTGTTATAATCTCCACCTGGCACAGCCAGAAGAGGACTGGCCAGCCCTCACAGCCTGGTTCCTATCTGGGTTCCGGCCTTTCCAAGGAGTTTTTCCTAGCCACCGTGCTTCAACATCTGCATTGCTTTCTGTTTGGGGTTTTAGCCTGGGTTTCTGTACAGCACTTTGTGACATCGGCTGATGTAAAAAGGGCTTTATAAATACCTTTGATGGATTGACTAACGCTTCACATCTACCATAATATATAATCAACCCTGTTACATCATCTTTCTAAGACTTTAACAAGTACTCCATACAACCGTGGTAGACAATCTCCTTTTCCAGTGTGTCCGGTCCGATGATTTGCCCAATCCTCTCCTCCTTTTCTCTGAGATTGCAGCCCAAATAATTGCTTAATCTCTGGGTTCTGATCCAGATGCTGTGGTTCAGACATCACCCTCCTCCTCTCCCTCTTTCACCATGACAGACTGTAATATACCACAACTTCTACACTCAGAGTATGCACTCCTCCCTCATCCCTCCATCTCATCTCCCTCCCTCCCCTTCTCTCCCACTTACCTCACCCTGCTTTCTGCATGATATAATAGTCTACATGCTAAAATCTCCCTCTTTAGTGTAATCCCCTAGTCCCCAGCCCAGTCGACCACACTACAGCCCTCCACTAGTCCCTAACCCTCCAACCCCCAGCTCAGTACACTACATCCCTCATGTCATTAGCACACAGTCATCACTCATTCTATTGGCACAAACACAACACCAACAACTTTATTTTCTAGTGTTATTCTGGGACTGGTTCTGATTGGAGAGTTTCCCAAAAGGAGGATTGGAGTTCGCTAGATTCTCCTGGGCCAGAACTAAAGCAGCTAAATCATTAATGCTAGTTTGAAATATTGTTTTATTGATCGGGTGGGTCACAAGACACTTTGAAAGTACGTCAGAGGGGTCAGATTTTAAACCACATTAAATTGACCTAATTCTTCCAAGAAACCATTGGACAGAAAACACAAGCTAAAAGGAGCATAGGGCCATAATGTACCTAACAGCAAACTGTGAGCACTGTAAATCACATTTCTGAGTTATTATTGATAGCTTTCAGCAAATTCAAAATGGCACAGGCTCAAATAATCAGGTATTGCATACATATAGGGTAACAGACTCCCTCTCTCAGAGATAATACTACTGTGATCTAAATAAAGAGAACATCACCTTCAGCTAGCCAGTCACACTGATTAGGGCCTACCTCTTCTGACTGACCTCGTCACTACCGCGTAGTGTCGTTGGCCTCGTCACTACCGCGTTGGCCTCATCACTACCGCGTGGTGTCGTTGGCCTCGTCACTACCGCGTGGTGTCGTTGGCCTCGTCACTACCGCGTGGTGTCGTTGACCTCATCACTACCGCGTGGTGTCGTTGACCTCATCACTACCGCGTTGGCCTCATCACTACCGCGTTGGCCTCGTCACTACCGCGTGGTGTCGTTGGCCTCGTCACTACCGCGTGGTGTCGTTGGCCTCGTCACTACAGTGTGGTGTCGTTGGCCTCATCACTACAGTGTGGTGTCGTTGGCCTCATCACTACCGTGTGGTGTCGTTGGCCTCATCACTACCGTGTGGTGTCGTTGGCCTCATCACTACAGTGTGGTGTCGTTGGCCTCATCACTACCGCGTGGTGTCGTTGGCCTCATCACTACCGCGTGGTGTCGTTGACCTCATCACTACCGCGTGGTGTCGTTGGCCTCATCACTACCGCGTGGTGTCGTTGGCCTCATCACTACCGCGTGGTGTCGTTGGCCTCATCACTACAGTGTGGTGTCGTTGGCCTCATCACTACAGTGTGGTGTCGTTGGCCTCATCACTACCGTGTGGTGTCGTTGGCCTCATCACTACCGTGTGGTGTCGTTGGCCTCATCACTACCGTGTGGTGTCGTTGGCCTCATCACTACCGTGTGGTGTCGTTGGCCTCATCACTACCGTGTGGTGTCGTTGGCCTCGTCACTACCGCGTAGTGTCGTTGGCCTCGTCACTACCGTGTAGTGTCGTTGGCCTCATCACTACCGTGTAATGTCGTTGGCCTCATTGGTGTGTCAAACCTGTCAGAGACTTTGATGCTACTACTATGCGAGCTCAAAAGGTACTCACCAGGTGACAGAGTAGATGATAATGCAAGAGTCATTACTTGACCTTTGAAGAACCTTTGGGTGATATGTGTTCAACTCGAAGAGAATCACAAAAACACGGACCACCCACGCTGGACCACCCACGCTGGACCACCCATGCTGGACAGGATAGCCTCAAGTACTACAATCACTCAGATGTTCATTGATCGACAAATGAATTGATGGATTGACTGATCAATCAGTCCTGTATTCATCGATTGCCTAAACTGACTGACGGACTGATTCTTTAATTGATTGCCTGACGATTGATTAACTATCATTGTCTTACCGTTCATGTTGTCCGACATGGATCCAGACACGCTGACAGGTGAGTTGGTGGCCCTGGACTGTGGTGCTGAAGACACAGGGTCGTCTACGATGACTAGCATGTCACTACTGCTCTCATCCTGGTCTGGATCTGGATCCTGGTCTGGAGGTAAGGAGCTGGGCTGGAGCTCACTACTCAGAGAGATCTGACCAGGGAGAGACAGGAGAGACGCACACACCTGGGGGTTAAGGTGAGGAGGAGGAGGAAGAAAAGGAGGAGGAGGAAGAAGAAAGGGGCCAGGAGAGGGGCCAGGAATGCCAAGAACGGGGCACAAAGGAGGTGGAGAGAGAGAGAAGGGATACAAGTATGAGGTGAAAGGGAATAGCAGTGTCCACAATGGAGACAAAAGATAGAGGGAAGAACAACCCAGAGAAAGAGCAATAATAGAAGGTGAAGGAGTAAGTCAGTAAGTTCAGAGGTTGCAGACACAGCAGGTGAAAGCTCCCTCTCTCACCTCACTGAAGGGACTAGGCATGGCAGAGTCGTCCATGTCTACACTGATGAATGAATCATCTCCGTCAGCTGAGAGGTTAGAGTTGTCCGCAGACAGGTTGTAAGGGATGACCAGGTTCACGTCTTTCCTCCTCTTAGGATCCTTAGGGTCCTCGTCATCCTTCTTTCTCTGTATGGGGGGGAGAGAGAGAGAGCGAGCGAAAGGGGGGGAGCGAGAGAGAGCGAGCGAGAGCGAGCGAGAGAGAGAGGGGGGAGAGAGAGGGAGAGGGGGGCGAGAGAGGGGGAGAGAGAGAGCGAGAGAGGGGGAGAGAGAGAGAGCGAGCGAGAGAGAGGGGGGAGAGAGAGCGAGCGAGAGGGGTGAGAGAGAGCGAGCGAGAGGGGGGGAGAGAGCGAGAGAGCGAGCGAGCGAGAGGGGGGAGAGAGAGCGAGCGAGAGGGGTGAGAGAGAGCGAGCGAGAGGGGTGAGAGAGAGCGAGCGAGGGGGGGGAGAGAACGAGCGAGAGGGGGGAGAGAGCGAGCGAGGGGGGGGAGAGAGCGAGCGAGGGGGGGGGAGAGCGAGCGAGGGGGGGAGAGCGAGCGAGCGGGGGGAGAGAGTGAGCGAGCGAGAGGGGGGGAGAGAGCGAGAGAGCGAGCGAGCGAGAGGGGGGGGAGAGGGGTCGTAAAGGACAAATAGATCAAAAGTCAAAAGACCGTCTTTCAATAAAGCACTTGGCTGTGTTCAGTGACAACTGTGGAAACAAAAAACTCAACAGATTTAATGAAGATGAAGGGAGAGGCCTTCACCTACAGTGGGGGGAAAAAGTATTTGATCCCCTGCTGATTTTGTACGTTTGCCCACTGACAAAGAAATGATCAGTCTATAATTTTAATGGTAGGTTTATTTGAACAGTGAGAGACAGAATAACAACAAAAAAATCCAGAAAAAAGCATGTCAAAAATGTTATAAATTGATTTGCATTTTAATGAGGGAAATAAGTATTTGACCCCCTCTCAATCAGAAAGATTTCTGGCTCCCAGGTGTCTTTTATACAGGTAACGAGCTGAGATTAGAAGCACACTCTTAAAGGGAGTGCTCCTAACCGCAGCTTGTTACCTGTAAAAAAGACACCTGTCCACAGAAGCAATCAATCAATCAGATTCCAAACTCTCCACCATGGCCAAGACCAAAGAGCTCTCCAAGGATGTCAGGGACAAGATTGTAGACCTACACAAGGCTGGAATGGGCTACAAGACCGTCGCCAAGCAGCTTGGTGAGAAGGTGACAACAGTTGGTGCGATTATTCGCAAATGGAAGAAACACAAAAGAACTGTCAATCTCCCTCGGCCTGGGGCTCCATGCAAGATCTCACCTCGTGGAGTTACAATGATCATGAGAACGGTGAGGAATCAGCCCAGAACTACACGGGAGGATCTTGTCAATGATCTCAAGGCAGCTGGGACCATAGTCACTAAGAAAACAATTGGTAACACACTACGCCGTGAAAGACTGAAATCCTGCAGGGCCCGCAAGGTCCCCCTGCTCAAGAATACATATACATGCCCGTCTGAAGTTTCCCAATGAACATCTGAATGATTCAGAGGACAACTGGTGAAAGTGTTGTGGTCAGATGAGACCAAAATGGAGCTCTTTGACATCAACTCAACTCGCCGTGTTTGGAGGAGGAGGAATGCTGCCTATGACCCCAAGAACACCATCTCCACCGTCAAACATGGAGGTGGAAACATTATGCTTTGGGGGTGTTTTTCTGCTAAGGGGACAGGACAACTTCACCGCATCATTTGACGGGGCCATGTACTGTCAAATCTTGGGTGAGAACCTCCTTCCCTCAGCCAGGGCATTGAAAATGGGTCGTGGATGGGTATTCCAGCATGACAATGACCCAAAACACACGGCCAAGGCAACAAAGGAGTGGCTCAAGAAGAAGCACATTAAGGTCCTGGAGTGGCCTAGCCAGTCTCCAGACCTTAATCCCATAGAAAATATGTGGAGGGAGCTGAAGGTTTGAGTTGCCAAACGTCAGCCTCGAAACCTTAATGACTTGGAGAAGATCTGCAAAGAGAAGTGGGACAAAATCCCTCCTGAGATGTGTGGAAACCTGGTGGCCAACTACAAGAAACGTCTGAACTCTGATTGCCAACAAGGGTTTTGCCACCAAGTACTAAGTCATGTTTTGCAGAGGGGTCAAATACTTATTTCCCTCATTAAAATGCAAATCATTTTATAACATTTTTGACATGTGTTTTTCTGGATTTTTTTGTTGTTATTCTGTCTCTCACTGTTCAAATAAACCTACTATTAAAATTATAGACTGATCATTTCTTTGTCAGTGGGCAAACGTACAAAATCAGCAGGGGATCAAATACTTTTTTCCCCCACTGTACATAAGACTCCATTTCCCCACAGACTTTTTCAGCATCAGATTACAATGGCACGCTAGGTGGTCAGCTTTACCACATTGGCTGACTCAGAGAGGGTTTGATCGAGGGCCAATGTACTGAAGCTACAGAGACGACCCACAAACAGACGACTGACCAGACCACCACCAGCCCTGGCATCTGGACTGGGCTGAAGGAGCTCAGAGACATAGTGGTGGAACAGAGAGTGGAGCTGACTGTCTCCAATACTGAACTGAGGAACATGGAGGTCACACTGAAGGACACTGAGGACCTGGCAGATGAGCAGATAGTGAGATTTTAGTGCTGGAGGACAGAGTGACGGCCAGTGAGTGTGGGAACACAGGTAATAAACAAGAAGACAAGCGACAGGTTATGGTTTTAACTTTCCTCATGTATCTTTACCTGTAAACAGTTTGAGGCCTGTAAACAGTTTGAGGCCTGTAAACAGTTTGAGGCCTGTAAACAGTTTGAGGCCTGGCTGAGTGCCGGTCAGACGGAGGAGTTGAAGAGAGAGAAATGCAGGTAATGAAAGAGTGTTTAAGCCGGTTAACAATTTAGTGAACTGAGTTAACTTTTTGTATTTGTTTTTCTCCTTTTCTTTTCTGTTTTAACCTAGTGAGAGGGAGGTTATTACTATTTCATACAGGACAAATATGTGGGATTTTATATTTGATTGTGTAACATGATTAATGCTAGCGTAAATCATAATGCTGACTTTCCACTCATCAGAAAGCACACATTTTTTGTCTGTTGTGTTCACAGCCAGGCCAATGGTTCACAGCCAGGCCAATGGTGGCCTTCTCTGCTGGTTTGACTGATTCCGGACGGGTAGGACACTACACTGGTCTGGACTACAGTCCTCAGCAACATCGGCAAGGCCTACAGTACAACTACAGGTCCTGACCACACGAACACAAAATAATATAATATACACTCAGTGGACAGTTTATTAGGTACACCGTTCAAGAAAATGGATCGCTCCTACAGAGAGTCACGTGGCCGTGGCTTGCTATATAAAGCAGGCAGACAGGCATCAAGGCATTCAGTTACTGTTTGACTGAACGTTAGAATGGCAAGACGAGTGACCTAAGCGACTTTGAGCGTGGCATGATCGTCGGTCCCAGGCGTGCCGGTTCCTATATCTCAGAAACGGCCTCCTGGGATTTTCACTCATGACAGTGTCTAGGGTTTACTGAGAATGGTGCGACAAACAAACAACATCCAGTCAGTGACAGTCCTGTGGGCGAAAACAGCTTGTTGATGAGAGGTCCAAGGAGAATGGCAAGAATCGTGGAAGCTAACAGGCAGGTCCACAAACAGACAAATAACGGCGCAGTACAACAGTGGTGCAGATGGGCGTCTCAGAACACACAACTCGTCGATCCTTGTCAGGGATGGGATATTGCAGCAGACGACCACACTGGGTTCCACTCCTATCAGCTAAAAACAAGAAGAAGCGTCTCCAGTGGGCGCGCCATCACCAACACTGGACAACTGAGGAGTGGAAATACATTCTGGTCTGATGAATCCTGGTTCCCGTTGCGTCATGCTGATGACAGAGTCAGGATATGGCGTAAGCAGTCCATGACGTCATCCTGCCTGGTGTCAACGGTACGGGCTTAGTGGCGGTGCTGTGGGGAATGTTTTCCTGGCACACGTTCGGTCCCTTGATACTAATTGAGCATCGTTTTTATGTTCTGAATAATTCAGCCTATTGTGGAGGCAAAGGGGGGTCCAGCCCGGTACTAGATGGGTGTACCTAATAAACTGGAGTATATGGCATCCAGCTAGAGTCCAGCATTAAGAACAATGTATATGAGAGACAGTGCTGAATCTTTCTCTGCAGATCCAATGTATCAGTGAGAGGAGTGTACTACCTCAGATTCACGCATCTCTTTAAAAAGATACATGAATCTTTTACAACGGGGATAACCGCAGCACCTTCAGTGGCTTCCTGCTCTTCCCTTTGTAAGGGAGGCACCATGCTATAATGCTCTTTGAGGTGAGTTGTGGGACTAAAAGCCCAATGTTCCTCTAACTAATAAATGGGCATTATATATTTTTTTCTCCAGATTTGTGTCATTGACATTTGTGAGGCACAACATTTCACACCGCTAGGACAGAAGTGTTTTTTTAGCTAAGTGCCATTGCAGATGGCCCCAGCCATATTTCAATATGGCCGCCAACCAGCTGCACAGGGCCATAGTGGTCAGGATTCACATGGCCATATCTCCATACATGAAGGCCAACGATGGCTTAAAATGTTTGAGGTGGTGTGGAGAACAATAATGTAATATACAGTGCATTCGGAAAGTATTCAGACCCTTGACTTTTTCCACATTTTGTTATGTTACAGCCTTATAATAAAATGGATTAAATAAATACAAAATCCTCAATCTACACACAATACCCTATAATGACAAAGCAAAAACTGATTTCAAATAAAAAACAGAAATACCATATTTACATAAGTATTCAGACCCTTTGTTATGAGACTTGAAATTGAGCTCAGGTGCATCCCGTTTCCATTGATCCTCCTTGAGATGTTTCTACAACTTGATTGGAGTCCACCTGTGGTAAATTCAATTGATTGGACATGATTTGAAAAGGCACCTGTCTATATAAGGTCCCACAGTTGACAGTGCATGCCAGAGCAAAAACCAAGCCATGAGGTCGAAGGAATTGTCCATAGAGCTCCGAGACAGGATTGTGTCAAGGGACAGAACTGGGGAAAGGTACCAAAACATTTCTGCTCATTGAAGGTCCCCAAGAACACAGTGACCTACATCAGTTTGGAACCACCAAGACTCCGCCTGGCCAAACTGAGCAATCAGAAGAGAAGGGCCTTGGTCAGGGAGGTGACCAAGAACCCGATGGTCACTCTGATAGAGCTGCAGAGTTCCTCTGTGGAGATGGGAGAACCTTCCAGAACTACAACCATCTCTGCAGCACTCCACCAATCAGGACTTTATGGTAGAGTGGCCAGACAGAAGCCACTCCTCAGTAAAAGGCACATGACAGCCCGCTTGGAGTTTGCCAAAAGGCACCTAAAGGACTCTCAGTCCATGAGCAACAAGATGCTCTGGTCTGATGCAACCAAGATTGAACTCTTTGGCCTGAATGCCAAGCATCACATCTGGAGGAAACCTGGCACCATCCCTACGGTGAAGCATGGTGGTGGCAGCATCATGTTGTGGGGATGTTTTTCCATTGTTTTTTTAAATTAGCAAACATAACATTTGCTTTGTCATTACTGGATATTGTGTGTAGATTGATGAGGGGAAAAAAATATTTAATCAATTTTAGAATTAGGTTGTAATGTAACAAAATGTGGAAAAAGTGAAGGAGTCTAAAACTTTCCCAAGGCTCTGTAAATGTATTGTTTAAAAAGGCGTGACATAAGGTTGTACCTTGTCAGCGTATTTCTCTCTCTTTCTCCTGCGGTCCTTCACCTTGCTGCACTCCTCCTGTTGTCTCTTCTCTTCCTGACGAACACGCACTGCAGGACACAATACAGAGGTAGCAACCAATCAGTAAACAGGCTTTCTCACACAACACAGGAACACAGCAACCAATCACATTTCTGAAAAGTCCACTCACGTCTCTTCTCCAGCTCCTCATCATCCAGCAGCAGACTGACCACCTCTTTAGGCTTCAGGGTGTCTGGTTTAAAGTTGCCCCCAGAGATCACCATCCTCTGGATCTGATGGGGGGGAGAGAGGAGGACACATGGATACAAAGGCTTAATTAGGATCAAGGCCTTTTGGTTCTCTCTCCAAAAAAGGTAGAAAGCTGTGAGAAAATAGAAACTGTTCGGAGCGTCGTATTAAACCCTGTAGGATGTCAGTACAGTGCAGAGCGTCATATTAAACCCTGTAGGATGTCAGTACAGTGCAGAGCGTCATATTAAACCCTGTAGGATGTCAGTACAGTGCAGAGCGTCATATTAAACCCTGTAGGATGTCAGTACAGTGCAGAGCGTCATATTAAACCCTGTAGGATGTCAGTACAGTGCAGAGCGTCATATTAAACCCTGTAGGATGTCAGTACAGTGCAGAGCGTCATATTAAACCCTGTAGGATGTCAGTACAGTGCAGAGCGTCATATTAAACCCTGTAGGATGTCAGTACAGTGCAGAGCGTCATATTAAACCCTGTAGGATGTCAGTACAGTGCAGAGCATCATATTAAACCCTGTAGGATGTCAGTACCGTGCAGAGCATCATATTAAACCCTGTAGGATGTCAGTACCGTGCAGAGCATCATATTAAACCCTGTAGGATGTCAGTACCGTGCAGAGCATCATATTAAACCCTGTAGGATGTCAGTACCGTGCAGAGCATCATATTAAACCCTGTAGGATGTCAGTACAGTGCAGAGCATCATATTAAACCCTGTAGGATGTCAGTACTGTGCAGAGCATCATATTAAACCCTGTAGGATGTCAGTACCGTGCAGAGCATCATATTAAACCCTGTAGGATGTCAGTACAGTGCAGAGCATCATATTAAACCCTGTAGGATGTCAGTACAGTGCAGAGCATCATATTAAACCCTGTAGGATGTCAGTACCGTGCAGAGCATCATATTAAACCCTGTAGGATGTCAGTACAGTGCAGAGCATCATATTAAACCCTGTAGGATGTCAGTAGTGTGCAGAGCATCATATTAAACCCTGTAGGATGTCAGTACAGTGCAGAGCATCATATTAAACCCTGTAGGATGTCAGTACTGTGCAGAGCATCATATTAAACCCTGTAGGATGTCAGTACAGTGCAGAGCATCATATTAAACCCTGTAGGATGTCAGTACAGTGCAGAGCGTCGTATTAAACCCTGTAGGATGTCAGTACTGTGCAGAGCATCATATTAAACCCTGTAGGATGTCAGTACAGTGCAGAGCATCATATTAAACCCTGTAGGATGTCAGTACAGTGCAGAGCGTCGTATTAAACCCTGTAGGATGTCAGTACTGTGCAGAGCATCATATTAAACCCTGTAGGATGTCAGTACCGTGCAGAGCGTCGTATTAAACCCCGTAGGATGTCAGTAGTGAGCTCCATCTTCTTCTTGACCTAAAGTAGTGTGTGTGTGTGTGAGATTGTCTCACCTCACTCTTCTCCTTGGCCCTCTGCAGTATTCTCTCCTCTATAGTGAGCTGACAGATCAGACGGTACACAGTGACCTGCTTGGTCTGACCCAGGCGGTGAGCTCTGTCCATAGCCTGCTGGTCCACTGTAGGGTTCCAGTCACTGTCATAGAAGATCACCTAGCGAGAGAGAGAGGGAGAGGGAGAGCGTGAGAGAGAGCGTGAGCACGAGAGAGGGAGAGCGTGAGAGAGAGCGTGAGCACGAGAGAGGGAGAGCGTGAGAGAGAGAGAGGGGCAAATTACTGACAGCCCCCGAGAAGATCAGCTGGTGAAAACAGTTAGTTATACAAGCCACACTAGTTATACCAGCCACACTGTAGTTATACATATATACATATCTAAATGGCTCCACTTTAAGGGAGAGAGAGAGAGAGAGACGGAGGGGGATGAGAGACAGACAGAGAGACGGAGGGGGATGAGAGACAGACAGAGAGACGGAGGGGGATGAGAGAGAGACAGAGAGAGACGGAGGGGGATGAGAGAGAGACAGAGAGACGGAGGGGGATGAGAGAGAGACAGAGAGACGGAGGGGGATGAGAGAGAGACAGAGAGAGACGGAGGGGGATGAGAGACAGACAGAGAGACGGAGGGGGATGAGAGACAGACAGAGAGACGGAGGGGGATGAGAGAGAGACAGAGAGACGGAGGGGGATGAGAGAGACAGAGACGGAGGGGGATGAGAGACAGACAGAGAGACGGAGGGGGATGAGAGACAGACAGAGAGACGGAGGGGGATGAGAGACAGACAGACAGAGTTCCTCACAGTGTCAGCAGCAGTCAGGTTGATTCCCAGACCTCCAGCCCTCGTGCTCAGGAGGAACACAAAGATGTCAGTCCTGAGAGACGGAGGGAGGAAAGAGAAAGAACATTATTTATTGTTAATGATCCTTATTTTACCAGGTAAGATGACTGAGAACACATTCTCATCTACAGCAGCACCCTGGGGAATAGTTACATGGGAGAGGAGGGGGATGAATAAGCCGAATCGGAAGCTAGGGATGATTAGGTGACCATGATGGTATGAGGGACAACTTGGGAATTTATCCAGGACACCGGGGTTAACACCCCTACTCTTACGATAAGTGCCATGGGATCTTTAGTGACCAGAGTCAGGACACCCGTTTAACGTTCCCATCAGAAACACCACACCCTACACAGGGCAATGTCCCCAATCACTCCCCTGGGGCTTTGGGATATTTATTTCACCAGATGAAAGAGTGCTTCCTAATGGGTGTCAAACACCACTTCCTGCAGCATCTGGCCAGCAGTAGGATGCAGGGTGGGATGCTCGTCAGCAGATTTTATAGCCAGAGAGATGGTTTACAATGTATCACACGTTCACCACAACTAGAAGCAGAGAGCACAACTAATGCACAATACACAGAGACAAACCAGGAGACACAGAGACAAACCAGGAGACACAGAGACAAACCAGGAGACACAGAGACAAACCAGGAGACACAGAGACAAACCAGGAGACACAGAGACAAACCAGGGGACACAGAGACGAACCAGGAGACACAGAGACAAACCAGGAGACACAGAGACAAACCAGGAGACACAGAGACAAACCAGGAGACACAGAGACAAACCAGGAGACTCAGAGACAAACCAGGAGACACAGAGACAAAGCCGGAGACACAGAGACAAACCAGGAGACACAGAGACAAACCAGGAGACACAGAGACAAACCAGGAGACACAGAGACAAACCAGGAGACACAGAGACAAACCAGGAGACACAGAGACAAACCAGGAGACACAGAGACAAACCAGGAGACACAGAGACAAACCAGGAGACACAGAGACAAACCAGGAGACACAGAGACAAACCAGGAGACACAGAGACAAACCAGGAGACACAGAGACAAACCAGGAGACACAGAGACAAACCAGGAGACACAGAGACAAACCAGGAGACACAGAGACAAACCAGGACCACTGAGGATGAAAACAGTTGAACTTAGACAGACTACTCACCGGCTCTGGAAGTCAGCCACCATGTCTCTGCGTTCTGAGATCTTGGAGGAGCCGTCCAGACGCATGTAGGTGTGTTTACGATACACCATGTACTCCTGGAGGGGGGGGGGGGGGGGGGGGGAGATAAAGTGTTTTAAGATACCAGCTTATTCCTGGCTCTTGTTGAGTCACAGGAGAACTCAGTTGGCTTGAAGTGGGCCACAACACAGATCAACTGGAATGGCGAGAGAGAACAACTGGAATGGCGAGAGAGAACAACTGGAATGGCGAGAGAGAGAGAGAGACCATGTTCAGTGCTTTTGAGTCGCAGCTTGAGTCTGGGACCTGGCAAGACATGTCTTGGTTTCTCTTTCACTCACTGGGTCATGAGAGAACTCAGAGCTGTGTGTGGTTCACAGTGCAACACTAAGGGACAACAGGGTTTGAAGTACACACTCGTCAAACTCCCAGGGAATGAATCTAAACCCATGTTTTCTTCTTCAACCTCCTCCGCTCCATGGGATGTTGCTGATCTGTCCGTCAGTCAGAGAGCTGACACCAAACGACTTGGTTTCCAAGAACGGTCAACTAACAGCTAAAAGGGGTTGTTGTCTCACTACGTAGTTCTACATACATTGTTGGAACTTGACGTAAACAGAGTTCCGTAGCTCGGTTTGGATAGAACGTGAAATCACTGTGGAGAGCCTTTAAGTCCTTTTGGCTCCAAGATTGCCTGTTCCTGACCAGAGATTTTCTCCACTCCCTCGAGACACAAGATAGCTCAGACAGCTTGAAGTAGGTATCACAACACAGAACACCAAACCACAGATTACAGGTTTGGAGTTCACTCGTCCACGCCGCAGGATATGAATCTGTTTTTCAACCTGCAGTCCATTGGATGTTGTTAATGCTGACCTGGTCATTCAGTTATTTATTTATGTTTTTGCTGAACGCTCCCTCAGTTTGTGAGCTGACACCAAAATAACCCGTTTCCAAGTGGTAGCTTTCATTTGAAATGGTCCTCAGTCTCTGGGCATAACCACAACATAGCAGGCCTATCCCTGGAGCTAACATTTGTTGAGAAACATAGCTCGATTCCATTATTTCTCAACCTCTGGCCCTTGGAACAGTGACAGTTCATGAGTGGACACTGATTTAGTGTCATGTCAACTGCTAGGCTTTGTTTTACTGCTGTGTTAGAACAGGGGTCAGACGGTGTAATGAGGTGAAACTGATTCAGTCACATGTCAAATGCTAGTTTTACTATAAGTGGTGGGGAAAAACCTCAACAGAATGTATTTACTTGCCTCTTTGGTCTCATTTCGCTCAGGGGCCAGTGTGAGTACAATGGGGGTCCCCCAGGGATCTGTCTTAGGGTATTGCTCTTCACTCTTTAGCTTATGAAGAATAGTTTATAAATAGTCTGGTGGAAAGGTGTTGATCCCCATCTCCTAGCGCTGAGTGATTAACTGACATTTTTGGTATTAAAAAAATTAAAATAAATAATAAATGTATGTATCTGACGTTGTTCAATTATTTCAAATCATTTTTTTTCCTGTAAGCTAAAAATGGCGCATATTGCGCAGTTTCTCGAGAGATGAATCAGATCCAGCCTGAACTGTGCGATGTAGTAGGGAGTTGTAGTTTCTCGAGAGATGAATCAGATCCAGCCTGAACTGTGCGATGTAGTAGGGAGTTGTAGTTTCTCGAGAGATGAATCAGATCCAGCCTGAACTGCGCGATGTAGTAGGGAGTTGTAGTTTCTCGAGAGAGATGAATCAGATCCAGCCTGAACTGTGTGATGTAGTAGGGAGTTGTAGTTTCTGTAGAGATGAATCAGCCCCAGACTGAACTGTGTGATGTAGTAGGGAGTTGTAGTTTCTCGAGAGATAAATCAGATCCAGCCTGAACTGCGCGATGTAGTAGGGAGTTGTAGTTTCTCTCGAGAGATGAATCTGATCCAGCCTGAACTGTGTGATGTAGTAGGGAGTTGTAGTTTCTCTAGAGATAAATCTGATCCAGCATGAACTGCGCAATGTTGTAGGGAGTTGTCGTTTCCAACAGTCCCAAAATTTGTATCGAACCAAAACCAAACTGACCTCAAAAAGCACCAATCACTCAGCACTACCACCTCTCACTCGTACACCT
Organism: Salmo salar; assembly: GCF_965601325.2. Classification (NCBI taxonomy): domain Eukaryota; kingdom Metazoa; phylum Chordata; class Actinopteri; order Salmoniformes; family Salmonidae; genus Salmo; species Salmo salar. The sequence goes on along the minus strand of NC_138296.1, from coordinate 91,045,397 downwards.
GGCCTGTTCAACATTAGCCCCCTGACATAAATAAAATACAATTTAATTAGTCACATGCGCCGAATACAACAGGTGTAGACCTTACAGTGAAATGCTTGCTTACGAGCCCCTAACCAAATATGCAGCTTAAAAAAATGCGGATAAGATTATGAAATAAAAGTAACGACTAATAAAATAGCAGCAGTAAAATAACAATAGCGAGTGTACCAGTACAGAGTCAATGTGCGGGGTCACCGGTTAGTTGAGGTAATATGTAGATATAGGTAGAGTTATTAAAGTGACTACGCATAGACGATAACAGAGAGTAGCAGCAGTGTAAAAGAGGGGGAGAGGACAATGCAAATTATCTGGGTAGACATTTGACTAGATGTTCAGAAGTTTTATGGCTTGGGGGTAGAAGATGTTTAGAAGCCTCTTGGACCTAGACTTGGTGCTCCGGTACCGCTTTCCGTGCTCTGGCAGAGAGAACAGTCTATGACTAGGGTGGCTGGAGTCTTTGACCATTTTTATGGCCTTCCTCTGACACCACCTGGTATAGAGGTCCTGGATGGTAGGAAGCTTGGCACCAGTGATGTAATGTGCCGTACGCACCACCCTCTGTAGTGCCTTACGGTCGGAGGCCAAGCAGTTGCCATACCAGGCAGTGATGCAACCAGTCAGGATGCTCTCGATGGTGCAGCTGTAGAACCTTTTGAGGATCTGGGGACCCATGCCAAATCTTTTCAGTTTCCTGAGGGGGAATAGGTTTTGTCGTGCCCTTTTCACAACTGTCTTGGTATGTTGGACCATGTTAGTTTGTTGGTGATGTGGACACCAAGGAACTTGAAGCTCTCAACCTGCTCCACTGCAGCCCCATCAATGAGAATGGGGGTGTGCTCAGTCCTCCTTTTCCTGTAGTCCACAATCATCTCCTTTGTCTTGATCACGTTGAGGGAGAGATTCTTGTCCTGGCACCAAACGGCCAGGTCTCTGACCTCCTCCCTATAGGCTGTCTCGTCGTTGTCGGTGATTAGGCCTACCACTGTTGTGTCATCGGCAAACTTAATGATGGTGTTGGAGTCGTGCCTGGCCATGCAGTCATGAGTGAACAGGGAGTACAGGAGGGGACTGAGCACGCACTCCTGAGGTACCCCTGTGTTGAGGATCAACGTGGCGGATGTGTTGTTACCTACCGTTACCACCTGGGGGCGGCCCGTCAGGAAGTCCAGGATCCAGTTGCAGAGGGAGGTGTTTAGTCCCAGGTTCCTTTGCTAATTGATGAGCTTTGAGGGCACTATGGTGTTGAACACTGAGCTGTAGTCAATGAATAGCATTCTCACAAAGGTGTGCCTTTGTCCAGGTGGGAAAGGGCAGTGTGGATCTGTTGGAGCGGTATGCAAATTGGAGTGGGTCTAGGGTTTCTGGGATAATGGTGTTGTGAGCCATGACCAGCACTTCATGGCTACAGACGTGAGTGCTACAGGTCGGTAGTCATTTAGGTAGGTTACCTTAGTGTTCTTGGGCACAGGGACTATGGTGGTCTGCTTAAAACATGTTGGTATTACAGACTCGGACAGGGAGAGGTTGAAAATGTCAGTGAAGACACTTGCCAGTTGGTCAGTGCATGCTCGTAGTACACGTCCTGGTAATCTGTCTGGCCCTGCGGCCTTGTAAATGTTGACCTGTTTAAAGGTCTTACATCGGCTGCGGAGAGCGTGATCACACAGTCTTCCAGAACAGGTGGTCTCAATTTTTTTTCCCTCTGGTTGCACATTTAACATGCTGATAGAAACTTGGTAAAACTGATTGAAGTTTCCCTGGGTGAGTGTTTTTCTTGTTTGCTTATGGCGGAACACAGCTCATTCAATGCTGTCTTAGTGCCAGCCTCAGTCTGTGGTTGTATTAAAACAGCTTCGAAAAATACAGATTAAAACTCTCTAGGTAGATAGTGTGGACTACAGCTTATCATGAGATACTCTACCTCAGTCAAGCAATAGCGTGATACTTCCTTAGATATCGTGCACCAGCTGTTGTTTACAAAAATACATAGTCCGCCGCCCCTTATTTTACCAGACGCCGCTGTTCTGTCCTGCCGGCACAGCGTATAACCAGCCAGCTGTATGTTGATAGTGTCGTCGTTCAGCCACGACTCCGTGAAGCATAAGACATTACAGTTTTGAATGTCCCGTTGGTAGTTTAATCTTGAGCGTAGCGGCGATTTTACTCTCCAAAGATTGCCCGTTTGCTAGCAGAATGGAAGGAAGTGGGGGTTTATTTAATCGCCTACAAATTCTCAGAAGGCAGCCCGCCCTCTGGCCCCCTTTTCTCCACCTCTCGCAAATCACGGGGATCTGGGCCTGTTCCCGAGAAAGCAGTCTATCATTTGCATCGGGCTTGTCAGACTCGTTAAACGGAAAAAAAGGATTCTGCAGTCCGTGGTGAGTAATCACAGTCCTGATGTCCAGAAGTTATTTCCGGTCATAAGAGATGGTAGCGGCAACATTATGTACAAAATAAGTACAAAATTAAAAAAGTTACAAACTACACAAATAATCAAACAAAAAAACACAATCGGTTTGGGACACATAGAACTTCAGCCTTTCTTCTCTGGCAAAGAAGACTACATCACTACTACCACCTCTCAGTCCAACACATGGCCTGTTCAACATTAACCCCCCTGCCATAAGACTACATCACTACTACCACCTCTCAGTCCAACACATGGCCTGTTCAACATTAACCCCCCTGCCATAAGACTACATCACTACTACCACCTCTCAGTCCAACACCTCCCCTACCAATAACATACCAGACACCTCTCCCTTACCAATAACATACCAGACACCTCCCCCTACCAATAACATACCAGACACACCTCTCCCTACCAATAACATACCAGACACCTCTCTCCCTACCAATAACATACCAGACACCTCTCTCCCTACCAATAACATACCAGACACCTCTCTCCCTACCAATAACATACCAGACACCTCTCTCCCTACCAATAACATACCAGACACACCTCTCCCTACCAATAACATACCAGACACACCTCCCCTACCAATAACATACCAGACACACCTCTCCCTACCAATAACATACCAGACACACCTCTCCCTACCAATAACATACCAGACACACCTCTCCCTACCAATAACATACCAGACACCTCTCCCTACCAATAACATACCAGACACCCTCTCCCTACCAATAACATACCAGACACCCTCCCCTACCAATAACATACCATACACACCTCTCCCTACCAATAACATACCAGACACCTCTCCCTACCAATAACATACCAGACACCTCCCCTACCAATAACATACCAGACACCTCTCCCTACCAATAACATACCAGACACCTCTCCCTACCAATAACATACCAGACACACCTCTCCCTACCAATAACATACCAGACACACCTCTCCCTACCAATAACATACCATACACACCTCTCCCTACCAATAACATACCAGACACACCTCTCCCTACCAATAACATACCAGACACACCTCTCCCTACCAATAACATACCAGACACACCTCTCCCTACCAATAACATACCATACACACCTCTCCCTACCAATAACATACCAGACACCCTCTCCCTACCAATAACATACCAGACACCCTCTCCCTACCAATAACATACCAGGCACACCTCTCCCTACCAATAACATACCAGACACACCTCTCCCTACCAATAACATACCAGACACCTCTCCCTACCAATAACATACCAGACACCTCCCCTACCAATAACATACCAGACACCTCTCCCTACCAATAACATACCAGACACACCTCTCCCTACCAATAACATACCAGACACACCTCTCCCTACCAATAACATACCAGACACCTCTCCCTACCAATAACATACCAGACACACCTCTCCCTACCAATAACATACCAGACACCTCTCCCTACCAATAACATACCAGACACCTCTCCCTACCAATAACATACCAGACACCTCTCCCTACCAATAACATACCAGACACACCTCTCCCTACCAATAACATACCAGACACCTCTCCCTACCAATAACATACCAGACACACCTCCCCTACCAATAACATACCAGACACACCTCCCCCTACCAATAACATACCAGACACCTCCCCTACCAATAACATACCATACACACCTCTCCCTACCAATAACATACCAGACACACCTCTCCCTACCAATAACATACCAGACACACCTCTCCCTACCAATAACATACCAGACACCTCTCCCTACCAATAACATACCAGACACACCTCTCCCTACCAATAACATACCAGACACACCTCTCCCTACCAATAACATACCATACACACCTCTCCCTACCAATAACATACCAGACACACCTCTCCCTACCAATAACATACCAGACACCTCCCCTACCAATAACATACCAGACACACCTCCCCTACCAATAACATACCAGACACACCTCTCCCTACCAATAACATACCAGACACCTCCCCTACCAATAACATACCAGCACACCTCTCCCTACCAATAACATACCATACACACCTCTCCCTACCAATAACATACCAGACACACCTCTCCCTACCAATAACATACCAGACACACCTCTCCCTACCAATAACATACCAGACACACCTCTCCCTACCAATAACATACCAGACACACCTCTCCCTACCAATAACATACCAGATACCTCCCCTACCAATAACATACCACACACCTCTCCCTACCAATAACATACCATACACACCTCTCCCTACCAATAACATACCATACACACCTCCCCTACCAATAACATACCATACACACCTCTCCCTACCAATAACATACCAGACACCTCTCCCTACCAATAACATACCAGACACCTCTCCCTACCAATAACATACCAGACACCTCTCCCTACCAATAACATACCATACACACCTCTCCCTACCAATAACATACCAGACACACCTCTCCCTACCAATAACATACCAGACACCCTCTCCCTACCAATAACATACCAGACACACCTCTCCCTACCAATAACATACCAGACACACCTCTCCCTACCAATAACATACCAGACACACCTCTCCCTACCAATAACATACCAGACACACCTCTCCCTACCAATAACATACCAGACACCTCTCCCTACCAATAACATACCAGACACACCTCTCCCTACCAATAACATACCAGACACCTCTCCCTACCAATAACATACCAGACACACCTCTCCCTACCAATAACATACCAGACACCTCCCCTACCAATAACATACCAGACACCTCCCCTACCAATAACATACCATACACACCTCTCCCTACCAATAACATACCAGACACACCTCCCCTACCAATAACATACCAGACACCTCTCCCTACCAATAACATACCAGACACACCTCTCCCTACCAATAACATACCAGACACCTCCCCTACCAATAACATACCAGACACACCTCTCCCTACCAATAACATACCAGACACCTCCCCTACCAATAACATACCAGACACCTCCCCTACCAATAACATACCATACACACCTCTCCCTACCAATAACATACCAGACACACCTCCCCTACCAATAACATACCAGACACCTCTCCCTACCAATAACATACCAGACACCTCTCCCTACCAATAACATACCATACACACCTCTCCCTACCAATAACATACCAGACACCTCCCCTACCAATAACATACCAGACACAACTCTCCCTACCAATAACATACCAGACACCTCCCCTACCAATAACATACCATACACACCTCTCCCTACCAATAACATACCAGACACCTCTCCCTACCAATAACATACCAGACACCTCCCCCTACCAATAACATACCAGACACCTCCCCTACCAATAACATACCATACACACCTCTCCCTACCAATAACATACCATACACACCTCTCCCTACCAATAACATACCAGACACATCTCCCTACCAATAACATACCATACACACCTCCCCTACCAATAACATACCAGACACCTCTCCCTACCAATAACATACCAGACACACCTCTCCCTACCAATAACATACCAGACACATCTCCCTACCAATAACATACCATACACACCTCCCCTACCAATAACATACCAGACACACCTCTCCCTACCAATAACATACCAGACACACCTCCCCTACCAATAACATACCAGACACACCTCTCCCTACCAATAACATACCAGACACACCTCTCCCTACCAATAACATACCAGACACCTCTCCCTACCAATAACATACCAGACACCTCTCCCTACCAATAACATACCAGACACACCTCCCCTACCAATAACATACCAGACACCTCCCCTACCAATAACATACCACACACCTCTCCCTACCAATAACATACCATACACACCTCTCCCTACCAATAACATACCATACACACCTCCCCTACCAATAACATACCATACACACCTCTCCCTACCAATAACATACCAGACACCTCTCCCTACCAATAACATACCAGACACCTCCCCTACCAATAACATACCATACACACCTCTCCCTACCAATAACATACCAGACACCTCTCTCCCTACCAATAACATACCAGACACCTCTCCCTACCAATAACATACCAGACACACCTCTCCCTACCAATAACATACCAGACACACCTCTCCCTACCAATAACATACCAGACACACCTCTCCCTACCAATAACATACCAGACACACCTCTCCCTACCAATAACATACCAGACACACCTCCCCTACCAATAACATACCAGACACCTCTCCCTACCAATAACATACCAGACACACCTCTCCCTACCAATAACATACCAGACACCTCCCCTACCAATAACATACCAGACACACCTCTCCCTACCAATAACATACCAGACACCTCCCCTACCAATAACATACCAGACACCTCCCCTACCAATAACATACCATACACACCTCTCCCTACCAATAACATACCAGACACACCTCCCCTACCAATAACATACCAGACACCTCTCCCTACCAATAACATACCAGACACCTCCCCTACCAATAACATACCAGACACCTCTCCCTACCAATAACATACCATACACACCTCTCCCTACCAATAACATACCAGACACCTCTCCCTACCAATAACATACCATACACACCTCCCCTACCAATAACATACCAGACACCTCTCCCTACCAATAACATACCAGACACACCTCTCCCTACCAATAACATACCAGACACATCTCCCTACCAATAACATACCAGACACACCTCCCCTACCAATAACATACCAGACACACCTCTCCCTACCAATAACATACCAGACACACCTCCCCTACCAATAACATACCAGACACACCTCTCCCTACCAATAACATACCAGACACACCTCTCCCTACCAATAACATACCAGACACCTCCCCTACCAATAACATACCAGACACCTCCCCTACCAATAACATACCATACACACCTCTCCCTACCAATAACATACCAGACACACCTCCCCTACCAATAACATACCAGACACCTCTCCCTACCAATAACATACCAGACACACCTCTCCCTACCAATAACATACCATACACACCTCTCCCTACCAATAACATACCAGACACCTCCCCTACCAATAACATACCAGACACAACTCTCCCTACCAATAACATACCAGACACCTCCCCTACCAATAACATACCATACACACCTCTCCCTACCAATAACATACCAGACACCTCTCCCTACCAATAACATACCAGACACCTCCCCCTACCAATAACATACCAGACACCTCCCCTACCAATAACATACCATACACACCTCTCCCTACCAATAACATACCATACACACCTCTCCCTACCAATAACATACCAGACACATCTCCCTACCAATAACATACCATACACACCTCCCCTACCAATAACATACCAGACACCTCTCCCTACCAATAACATACCAGACACACCTCTCCCTACCAATAACATACCAGACACATCTCCCTACCAATAACATACCATACACACCTCCCCTACCAATAACATACCAGACACACCTCTCCCTACCAATAACATACCAGACACACCTCCCCTACCAATAACATACCAGACACACCTCTCCCTACCAATAACATACCAGACACACCTCTCCCTACCAATAACATACCAGACACCTCTCCCTACCAATAACATACCAGACACCTCTCCCTACCAATAACATACCAGACACCTCTCCCTACCAATAACATACCAGACACACCTCCCCTACCAATAACATACCAGACACCTCCCCTACCAATAACATACCACACACCTCTCCCTACCAATAACATACCATACACACCTCTCCCTACCAATAACATACCATACACACCTCCCCTACCAATAACATACCATACACACCTCTCCCTACCAATAACATACCAGACACCTCTCCCTACCAATAACATACCAGACACCTCCCCTACCAATAACATACCATACACACCTCTCCCTACCAATAACATACCAGACACCTCTCTCCCTACCAATAACATACCAGACACCTCTCCCTACCAATAACATACCAGACACACCTCTCCCTACCAATAACATACCAGACACCTCTCCCTACCAATAACATACCAGACACACCTCTCCCTACCAATAACATACCAGACACACCTCTCCCTACCAATAACATACCAGACACACCTCTCCCTACCAATAACATACCAGACACACCTCTCCCTACCAATAACATACCAGACACACCTCCCCTACCAATAACATACCAGACACCTCTCCCTACCAATAACATACCAGACACCTCTCCCTACCAATAACATACCAGACACACCTCTCCCTACCAATAACATACCAGACACCTCCCCTACCAATAACATACCAGACACACCTCTCCCTACCAATAACATACCAGACACCTCCCCTACCAATAACATACCAGACACCTCCCCTACCAATAACATACCATACACACCTCTCCCTACCAATAACATACCAGACACACCTCCCCTACCAATAACATACCAGACACCTCTCCCTACCAATAACATACCAGACACCTCCCCCTACCAATAACATACCATACACACCTCTCCCTACCAATAACATACCAGACACCTCCCCTACCAATAACATACCAGACACAACTCTCCCTACCAATAACATACCAGACACCTCCCCTACCAATAACATACCATACACACCTCTCCCTACCAATAACATACCAGACACCTCTCCCTACCAATAACATACCAGACACCTCCCCCTACCAATAACATACCAGACACCTCCCCTACCAATAACATACCATACACACCTCTCCCTACCAATAACATACCATACACACCTCTCCCTACCAATAACATACCAGACACATCTCCCTACCAATAACATACCATACACACCTCCCCTACCAATAACATACCAGACACCTCTCCCTACCAATAACATACCAGACACACCTCTCCCTACCAATAACATACCAGACACATCTCCCTACCAATAACATACCATACACACCTCCCCTACCAATAACATACCAGACACACCTCTCCCTACCAATAACATACCAGACACACCTCCCCTACCAATAACATACCAGACACACCTCTCCCTACCAATAACATACCAGACACACCTCTCCCTACCAATAACATACCAGACACCTCTCCCTACCAATAACATACCAGACACCTCTCCCTACCAATAACATACCAGACACACCTCCCCTACCAATAACATACCAGACACCTCCCCTACCAATAACATACCACACACCTCTCCCTACCAATAACATACCATACACACCTCTCCCTACCAATAACATACCATACACACCTCCCCTACCAATAACATACCATACACACCTCTCCCTACCAATAACATACCAGACACCTCTCCCTACCAATAACATACCAGACACCTCCCCTACCAATAACATACCATACACACCTCTCCCTACCAATAACATACCAGACACCTCTCTCCCTACCAATAACATACCAGACACCTCTCCCTACCAATAACATACCAGACACACCTCTCCCTACCAATAACATACCAGACACACCTCTCCCTACCAATAACATACCAGACACACCTCTCCCTACCAATAACATACCAGACACACCTCTCCCTACCAATAACATACCAGACACACCTCTCCCTACCAATAACATACCAGACACACCTCCCCTACCAATAACATACCAGACACCTCCCCTACCAATAACATACCAGACACACCTCTCCCTACCAATAACATACCAGACACCTCCCCTACCAATAACATACCAGACACCTCCCCTACCAATAACATACCATACACACCTCTCCCTACCAATAACATACCAGACACACCTCCCCTACCAATAACATACCAGACACCTCTCCCTACCAATAACATACCAGACACCTCTCCCTACCAATAACATACCAGACACACCTCTCCCTACCAATAACATACCATACACACCTCTCCCTACCAATAACATACCAGACACAACTCTCCCTACCAATAACATACCAGACACCTCCCCTACCAATAACATACCATACACACCTCTCCCTACCAATAACATACCAGACACCTCTCCCTACCAATAACATACCAGACACCTCCCCCTACCAATAACATACCAGACACCTCCCCTACCAATAACATACCATACACACCTCTCCCTACCAATAACATACCATACACACCTCCCCTACCAATAACATACCAGACACCTCTCCCTACCAATAACATACCATACACACCTCCCCTACCAATAACATACCAGACACCTCTCCCTACCAATAACATACCAGACACACCTCTCCCTACCAATAACATACCAGACACATCTCCCTACCAATAACATACCATACACACCTCCCCTACCAATAACATACCAGACACACCTCTCCCTACCAATAACATACCAGACACACCTCCCCTACCAATAACATACCAGACACACCTCTCCCTACCAATAACATACCAGACACACCTCTCCCTACCAATAACATACCAGACACCTCTCCCTACCAATAACATACCAGACACACCTCCCCTACCAATAACATACCAGACACCTCTCCCTACCAATAACATACCAGACACACCTCTCCCTACCAATAACATACCAGACACACCTCTCCCTACCAATAACATACCAGACACCTCTCCCTACCAATAACATACCAGACACACCTCTCCCTACCAATAACATACCAGACACCTCCCCTACCAATAACATACCAGACACCTCTCCCTACCAATAACATACCAGACACCTCCCCTACCAATAACATACCAGACACCTCTCCCTACCAATAACATACCAGACACCTCCCCTACCAATAACATACCAGACACCTCCCCTACCAATAACATACCAGACACACCTCTCCCTACCAATAACATACCAGACACCTCTCCCTACCAATAACATACCAGACACACCTCTCCCTACCAATAACATACCAGACACACCTCTCCCTACCAATAACATACCAGACACACCTCTCCCTACCAATAACATACCAGACACCTCTCCCTACCAATAACATACCAGACACACCTCCCCTACCAATAACATACCAGACACACCTCTCCCTACCAATAACATACCAGACACCTCTCCCTACCAATAACATACCAGACACCTCTCCCTACCAATAACATACCAGACACACCTCTCCCTACCAATAACATACCAGACACACCTCTCCCTACCAATAACATACCAGACACCTCTCCCTACCAATAACATACCAGACACCTCTCCCTACCAATAACATACCAGACACCTCCCCTACCAATAACATACCAGACACCTCTCCCTACCAATAACATACCATACACACCTCCCCTACCAATAACATACCAGACACACCTCTCCCTACCAATAACATACCAGACACCTCCCCTACCAATAACATACCAGACACCTCCCCTACCAATAACATACCATACACCTCCCCCTACCAATAACATACCAGACACACCTCTCCCTACCAATAACATACCATACACACCTCTCCCTACCAATAACATACCAGACACACCTCTCCCTACCAATAACATACCAGACACCTCCCCTACCAATAACATACCAGACACACCTCTCCCTACCAATAACATACCATACACACCTCTCCCTACCAATAACATACCAGACACACTCTCCCTACCAATAACATACCAGACACACCTCTCCCTACCAATAACATACCAGACACACCTCTCCCTACCAATAACATACCAGACACACCTCTCCCTACCAATAACATACCAGACACACCTCTCCCTACCAATAACATACCAGACACCTCCCCTACCAATAACATACTACACACCTCTCCCTACCAATAACATACCAGACACCTCTCCTACCAATAACATACCATACACACCTCCCTTACCAATAACATACCATACACACCTCCCCTACCAATAACATACCAGACACCTCTCCCTACCAATAACATACCAGACACACCTCCCCTACCAATAACATACCAGACACCTCCCCTACCAATAACATACCATACACACCTCTCCCTACCAATAACATACCATACACACCTCCCCTACCAATAACATACCATACACACCTCTCCCTACCAATAACATACCAGACACACCTCTCCCTACCAATAACATACCAGACACCTCTCTCCCTACCAATAACATACCAGACACACCTCTCCCTACCAATAACATACCAGACACCTCCCCTACCAATAACATACCATACACACCTCCCCTACCAATAACATACCAGACACACCTCTCCCTACCAATAACATACCAGACACCTCCCCTACCAATAACATACCAGACACCTCTCCCTACCAATAACATACCAGACACACCTCTCCCTACCAATAACATACCAGACACCTCTCCCTACCAATAACATACCAGACACCTCCCCTACCAATAACATACCAGACACCTCTCCCTACCAATAACATACCAGACACCTCCCCTACCAATAACATACCATACACACCTCTCCCTACCAATAACATACCAGACACACCTCTCCCTACCAATAACATACCAGACACCTCCCCTACCAATAACATACCAGACACACCTCTCCCTACCAATAACATACCAGACACCTCTCCCTACCAATAACATACCATACACACCTCCCCTACCAATAACATACCAGACACCTCTCTCCCTACCAATAACATACCAGACACCTCTCCCTACCAATAACATACCAGACACCTCCCCTACCAATAACATACCAGACACACCTCTCCCTACCAATAACATACCAGACACACCTCTCCCTACCAATAACATACCAGACACACCTCTCCCTACCAATAACATACCAGACACCTCCCCTACCAATAACATACCAGACACCTCTCCCTACCAATAACATACCAGACACCCTCTCCCTACCAATAACATACCAGACACCCTCTCCCTACCAATAACATACCAGACACCCTCTCCCTACCAATAACATACCAGACACCTCCCCTACCAATAACATACCAGACACACCTCTCCTACCAATAACATACCAGACACCTCTCCCTACCAATAACATACCAGACACCTCTCCCTACCAATAACATACCAGACACACCTCTCCCTACCAATAACATACCAGACACACCTCTCCCTACCAATAACATACCAGACACCTCTCCCTACCAATAACATACCAGACACCTCTCCCTACCAATAACATACCAGACACACCTCTCCCTACCAATAACATACCATACACACCTCTCCCTACCAATAACATACCAGACACACCTCCCCTACCAATAACATACCAGACACCTCTCCCTACCAATAACATACCAGACACCTCTCTCCCTACCAATAACATACCAGACACCTCCCCTACCAATAACATACCATACACACCTCTCCCTACCAATAACATACCAGACACCTCCCCTACCAATAACATACCAGACACACCTCTCCCTACCAATAACATACCAGGCCTCTCCCTACCAATAACATACCATACACACCTCCCCTACCAATAACATACCAGACACCTCTCCCTACCAATAACATACCATACACACCTCCCCTACCAATAACATACCAGACACCTCTCTCCCTACCAATAACATACCAGACACCTCCCCCTACCAATAACATACCAGACACCTCTCCCTACCAATAACATACCAGACACCTCCCCCTACCAATAACATACCAGACACCTCTCCCTACCAATAACATACCAGACACCTCTCCCTACCAATAACATACCAGACACCTCTCCCTACCAATAACATACCAGACACACCTCTCCTACCAATAACATACCAGACACCTCCCCCTACCAATAACATACCAGACACCTCCCCTACCAATAACATACCAGACACCTCTCCCTACCAATAACATACCAGACACCTCCCCTACCAATAACATACCAGACACACCTCTCCCTACCAATAACATACCATACACACCTCTCCCTACCAATAACATACCAGACACCTCTCCCTACCAATAACATACCAGACACACCTCTCCCTACCAATAACATACCAGACACCTCTCCCTACCAATAACATACCAGACACACTCTCCCTACCAATAACATACCAGACACACCTCTCCCTACCAATAACATACCAGACACACCTCTCCCTACCAATAACATACCAGACACCTCTCCCTACCAATAACATACCAGACACCTCCCCTACCAATAACATACCAGACACCTCCCCTACCAATAACATACCAGACACACCTCTCCCTACCAATAACATACCAGACACCTCTCCCTACCAATAACATACCAGACACCTCCCCCTACCAATAACATACCAGACACCTCCCCCTACCAATAACATACCAGACACCTCCCCCTACCAATAACATACCAGACACCTCCCCCTACCAATAACATACCAGACACACCTCTCCCTACCAATAACATACCAGACACCTCTCCCTACCAATAACATACCAGACACACCTCTCCCTACCAATAACATACCATACACACCTCTCCCTACCAATAACATACCAGACACCTCTCCCTACCAATAACATACCAGACACCTCCCCTACCAATAACATACCAGACACCTCTCCCTACCAATAACATACCAGACACCTCTCCCTACCAATAACATACCAGACACCTCTCCCTACCAATAACATACCAGACACACCTCTCCCTACCAATAACATACCAGACACCTCTCCCTACCAATAACATACCAGACACCTCCCCTACCAATAACATACCAGACACACCTCTCCCTACCAATAACATACCAGACACACCTCTCCCTACCAATAACATACCAGACACACTCTCCCTACCAATAACATACCAGACACCTCTCCCTACCAATAACATACCATACACACCTCTCCCTACCAATAACATACCAGACACACCTCTCCCTACCAATAACATACCAGACACACCTCTCCCTACCAATAACATACCAGACACACCTCTCCCTACCAATAACATACCAGACACACCTCTCCCTACCAATAACATACCACCCTACCAATAACATACCATACACACCTCCCCTACCAATAACATACCAGACACACCTCTCCCTACCAATAACATACCAGACACACCTCTCCCTACCAATAACATACCAGACACACCTCTCCCTACCAATAACATACCATACACACCTCCCCTACCAATAACATACCAGACACCTCTCCCTACCAATAACATACCAGACACACCTCTCCCTACCAATAACATACCATACACACCTCTCCCTACCAATAACATACCATACACACCTCTCCCTACCAATAACATACCAGACACCTCCCCTACCAATAACATACCAGACACACCTCTCCCTACCAATAACATACCAGACACCTCTCCCTACCAATAACATACCAGACACCTCCCCCTACCAATAACATACCAGACACCTCCCCCTACCAATAACATACCAGACACCTCCCCCTACCAATAACATACCAGACACCTCTCCCTACCAATAACATACCAGACACACCTCTCCCTACCAATAACATACCATACACACCTCTCCCTACCAATAACATACCAGACACCTCTCCCTACCAATAACATACCAGACACCTCCCCTACCAATAACATACCAGACACCTCTCCCTACCAATAACATACCAGACACCTCTCCCTACCAATAACATACCAGACACCTCTCCCTACCAATAACATACCAGACACACCTCTCCCTACCAATAACATACCAGACACCTCTCCCTACCAATAACATACCAGACACCTCCCCTACCAATAACATACCAGACACACCTCTCCCTACCAATAACATACCAGACACACCTCTCCCTACCAATAACATACCAGACACATCTCTCCCTACCAATAACATACCAGACACCTCTCCCTACCAATAACATACCATACACACCTCTCCCTACCAATAACATACCAGACACACCTCTCCCTACCAATAACATACCAGACACACCTCTCCCTACCAATAACATACCAGACACACCTCTCCCTACCAATAACATACCAGACACCTCCCCTACCAATAACATACCATACACACCTCTCCCTACCAATAACATACCAGACACCTCTCTCTACCAATAACATACCATACACACCTCTCCCTACCAATAACATACCATACACACCTCTCCCTACCAATAACATACCAGACACACCTCTCCCTACCAATAACATACCAGACACACCTCTCCCTACAAATAACATACCATACACACCTCCCCTACCAATAACATACCACACACCTCTCCCTACCAATAACATACCAGACACACCTCTCCCTACCAATAACATACCAGACACACCTCTCCCTACCAATAACATACCATACACACCTCTCCCTACCAATAACATACCAGACACACCTCTCCCTACCAATAACATACCATACACACCTCCCCTACCAATAACATACCATACACACCTCCCCTACCAATAACATACCATACACACCTCTCCCTACCAATAACATACCAGACACCTCCCCTACCAATAACATACCAGACACACCTCTCCCTACCAATAACATACCAGACACCTCTCCCTACCAATAACATACCAGACACCTCCCCTACCAATAACATACCATACACACCTCTCCCTACCAATAACATACCAGACACCTCCCCTACCAATAACATACCAGACACCTCTCCCTACCAATAACATACCAGACACCTCCCCCTACCAATAACATACCATACACACCTCCCCTACCAATAACATACCAGACACACCTCTCCCTACCAATAACATACCAGACACCTCTCCCTACCAATAACATACCAGACACACCTCTCCCTACCAATAACATACCAGACACCTCTCCCTACCAATAACATACCATACACACCTCTCCCTACCAATAACATACCATACACACCTCCCCTACCAATAACATACCATACACACCTCCCCTACCAATAACATACCAGACACCTCTCCCTACCAATAACATACCATACACACCTCCCTTACCAATAACATACCAGACACACCTCTCCCTACCAATAACATACCAGACACACCTCCCCTACCAATAACATACCAGACACACCTCTCCCTACCAATAACATACCAGACACCTCCCCTACCAATAACATACCAGACACCTCCCCCTACCAATAACATACCAGACACCTCCCCCTACCAATAACATACCATACACACCTCTCCCTACCAATAACATACCAGACACACCTCTCCCTACCAATAACATACCATACACACCTCTCCCTACCAATAACATACCAGACACACCTCTCCCTACCAATAACATACCAGACACACCTCTCCCTACCAATAACATACCAGACACACCTCTCCCTACCAATAACATACCAGACACACCTCTCCCTACCAATAACATACCAGACACACCTCTCCCTACCAATAACATACCAGACACACCTCCCCTACCAATAACATACCAGACACACCTCCCCTACCAATAACATACCAGACACCTCTCCCTACCAATAACATACCAGACACCTCTCCCTACCAATAACATACCAGACACACCTCTCCCTACCAATAACATACCATACACACCTCTCCCTACCAATAACATACCAGACACACCTCCCCTACCAATAACATACCAGACACACCTCTCCCTACCAATAACATACCAGACACCTCTCCCTACCAATAACATACCAGACACACCTCTCCCTACCAATAACATACCATACACACCTCTCCCTACCAATAACATACCAGACACACCTCCCCTACCAATAACATACCAGACACACCTCTCCCTACCAATAACATACCAGACACCTCTCTCCCTACCAATAACATACCATACACACCTCCCCTACCAATAACATACCAGACACCTCTCCCTACCAATAACATACCAGACACACCTCTCCCTACCAATAACATACCATACACACCTCTCCCTACCAATAACATACCAGACACACCTCTCCCTACCAATAACATACCAGACACCTCTCCCTACCAATAACATACCAGACACCTCTCTCCCTACCAATAACATACCATACACACCTCCCCTACCAATAACATACCAGACACACCTCTCCCTACCAATAACATACCAGACACCTCCCCTACCAATAACATACCAGACACCTCCTCTGATCTCCTCCACCTCCCTAAAAGTCCCTCATCTCCCCCTTACTCAACCCTGCCTCTCCCACTTTTCGTTCTGCCCCGTGAGTGAATCCTAGCCAGTCACCCAGGACTCGGCAGTGTCCCTCCTGGCCAGTATCTTTATTCTAACTAATGTAGCTAGTCCTCTTGACTTCAGTCTCCAGCATCCTGGTCGTGACTGAGACAGACCTGGACCACATGAACCATCTGGAGAATCAATGAATGAATGAATAATGAGTAAAACAATAGCTCAATGATTAAAAGGCTAGTCGCTACAAAATCCAAATTGGATGGTTTAGAGCAGCACAGCCCCGTCAGAATGGCTCTTGCATTTTTCAGTGAGTGGTCTTGGCATATGCCTGCTGTTCTTGTAATATATACAGCAGATGCAATGCGCTGGTTTTCCTGATCCAAGAGCCTTGGTGTAGAGGAGCAATAAATAAGGCTGCAGACAATTCTGATTGACCGGTGTACAGTAGCAAAGATCCCATCATAACATTTCTGGAACTGTGTGTGTGTGTGTGTGTGTGTGTGTGTGTGTGTGTGTGTGTGTGTGTGTGTGTGGTGACAGAGGGTGGTTAACCCCTGAAAACTAGAAGCAGAGAGACTTGGCAACGCTCCGCCCTGACAGAACAGCTGACGACATCGTCGCCATCCATCTGGCCCGCTGGCCTCGGAGCTAGAGAAGCTCAGTGATGTTACACGGCGCCGTAGATCGCCACGCCGACTGGAGACAAACAATCACGCTAATGACACAGATTACAATCTCTGGGGTTTTGGTTTCCCTAAAAAAAGAAATGACAGAGGGGACGGAAAATCAACTCCAGCTGGAGAGAGATCATACTGGAGAGTGAAAGGGGAGGAAGACGAGGGGAATACTACTTCATCTATGAATGTCTCAATTCGACTTCAGAAAAGAAAAATCTGTGTATATTGGTGAGTAGGAGTCATTGATCACAGATCACCTTGCTGCCTTGTGTTCGTGTCATTACCGTTTGCATTTATCCCTCCCTGCCCAACGACGATGTCTAGTGTGTTAGCACCCACCAATCATCTCTGTTGAAGACCAAGTACTGACAACATTATTTGGGCTATTTTCCCACCACTGGCATTTGCCCTTGCCCTGCCAATAAGATGTCTGCCCGTCAAGTTACCCAACAGATTGGAGGAACACGTAGCCAGTCACCAGCCATCAAAGACCTAGTTATGAAAACAGTCCAGTTTAGCCATCAAACACTACCTCACCATGAAATGAACCACAGAAGGCCCTACCCCGCACACACACTACGGAAGGCCCTACCCCGCACACACACTACGGAAGGCCCTACCCCGCACACACACTACGGAAGGCCCTACCCGCACACACACTACGGAAGGCCCTACCCCGCACACACACTACGGAAGGCCCTACCCCGCACACACACTACGGAAGGCCCTACCCGCACACACACTACGGAAGGCCCTACCCCGCACACACACTACGGAAGGCCCTACCCGCACACACACTACGGAAGGCCCTACCCCGCACACACACTACGGAAGGCCCTACCCGCACACACACTACGGAAGGCCCTACCCCGCACACACACTACGGAAGGCCCTACCCCGCACACACACTACGGAAGGCCCTACCCGCACACACACTACGGAAGGCCCTACCCCACACACTACCTCACCACGGAAGGCCCTACCCCACACACTACCTCACCACGGAACACACTACCTCACCACGGAACACACTACCTCACCACGGAACACACTACCTCACCACGGAACACACTACCTCACCACGGAACACACTACCTCACCACGGAACACACTACCTCACCACGGAACACACTACCTCACTACGGAACAAGACCAACCACGAGAGAATGGAGGAGGAATTCCTGTTACGAGGACTTCACGCCACGGAGGTGCCTGGTGTTTGTGTCTATAGGGCAACAATAGCGATAGAGCTATACAGAGCTAGGACCAGAAGTGACTGACTGTTATTGTTGTACAGGGGGCAGAATGCTGTAACACTGAAAGCACCCTGGCTGTTCCCATGCTTTCAGCTCAACATGAGACCTTTCCACACGCCACAAACGAGTGCTTTTGGTTCTCTCTATGCATCTATTTTCCCCCACTCAAGCCCATTGCCCACTCATCCCCTCCCCCTCCAAGAGGTAGTCTCTCTATAACGAGGTACAGGATGATCAGAGCAACCAGCTGTACCTTTGTCCCCCTAGTGGAGAGAGATCTACATTACATGACCAATAGTATGTGGACACCTGCTCGTCTAACATCTCATTCCAAAATCATGGGCATTACTATGGAGTTGGTCCCCCCTTTGCTGCTATAACAGCCTCCAGTCTTCTGGGAAGGCTTTCCACTAGATGTTGGAACATTGCTGCTGGGACTTGCTTCCATTCAGTCACAAGAGCATTAGTGAGGTTCGGGCACTGATGTTGGGCGATTAGGCCTGGCTCGCTGTCGGTGATCCAATTCATCCCAAAGGTGTTCGATGGGGTTGAGGTCAGGGTTCTGTGCAGGCCAGTCAAGTTCACACCGATCTCAACAAACCATTTCTGTATGGACCTCGCTTTGTGCACGGGGGCATTGTCATGCTGAAACAGGAAAGGGCCTTTCCAAAATTGTTACCAGAAAGTTGGACGCACAGAATCATCTAGAATGTCATTGTATGCTGTAGCATTAAGATTTCCCATCACTGGAACTAAGGGGCCCCAACCATGAAAAACAGCCCCTGACCATTATTCCTCCTCCACCAAACTTTACAGTTGGCACTATGCATTGTGGCAGGTAGTGTTTTCCTGGCGTCCACCAAACCCAGATTAGTCCGTCGGACTGACAGATAGTGAAGCGTGATTCATCACTCCAGAGAACACGTTTCCACTGCTCCAGAGTCCAATGGCGGCGAGCTTTACACCACTCCAGTCGACGCTTGGCATTGCACATGGTGATCTTAGGCTTGTGTGCGGCTGCTGCCATGGAAACCCATTTCATGAAGCTACCGACAAACAGTTCTTGTGTTGATGTTGCACTCGGCGGTCCCGTTCTGTGAGCTTGTGTGACCTACCACTATGCGGCTGAGCCGTTGTTGCTTCTAGATGTTTCCACTTCACAATAACAGCACTTACAGTTGACTGGGGGCAGCTCTAGCACGGCAGAAATGTTACAAACTGACCTGTTGGAAAGATGGCATCTTGTGACGGTGCCACGTTAAAAGTCACTGAGCTCTTCAGTAAGGCCATTCAACTGCCAATGTTTGTCTATGGAGATTGCATGGCTGTGTGCTCGATTTTATACACCTGTCAGCAATGGGTGAGGCTGAATCCACTAATTTGAAGGGGTGTCCACATACTTTTTGTATATTTAGTGTAGCTTAGCTTTTACAAACGTCAAGGCCAGTATTCATAAGGCGTCCCAGTCCTTCGGACTGCTGATCTAGGATCGGTTGGGGGGGGCCTGATCCAGCAGTCCTACTCAGAGATGCATTATAATCACAGGCCAGCCGCACTGTTTCTGTGGACGTCTCTCACGCTGATGACCACGATGTCGCCAAGTAAATGAGTGACCCTTGAGTCCATCCTACTATGCACCCCACTGCACCCCACTGCACCCACCTCCAGCAGGTCGATCATGCGAGTCATCTGGGAGTAGATGAGGACGCGGTGTCCCTGAGTCTTGAGACGACACAGCAGCAGATCCAGAGTGTGCAGCTTCCCACTGTCAGTGATCAGGGTCTCCTTGTCTGAAACAACAAGAACAGGTCAGTACATCTTAAATCCACATTTGCTATTGTTCTGAGGTCTTGTTGAACCAGTAACAGTGGTTGTTTTGGAGGACGTTTGGCCAGATGTTCCAGGACATCAACATCATAACTTGAAAGCTATTGATGATCTTACATCTGATAACGCAACCAGTGCTATGGTATCGACACAGTGCTAACAGTGCTATGGTATCGACACAGTGCTATGGTATCGACACAGTGCTATGGTATCGACACAGTGCTAACAGTGCTATGGTATCGACACAGTGCTAACAGTGCTATGGTATCGACACAGTGCTATGGTATCGACACAGTGCTATGGTATCGACACAGTGCTAACAGTGCTATGGTATCGACACAGTGCTAACAGTGCTATGGTATCGACACAGTGCTAACAGTGCTATGGTATCGACACAGTGCTATGGTATCGACACAGTGCTAACAGTGCTATGGTATCGACACAGTGCTAACAGTGCTATGGTATCGACACAGTGCTATGGTATCGACACAGTGCTAACAGTGCTAACAGTGCTAACAGTGCTATGGTATCGACACAGTGCTATGGTATCGACACAGTGCTATGGTATCGACACAGTGCTAACAGTGCTATGGTATCGACACAGTGCTAACAGTGCTATGGTATCGACACAGTGCTATGGTATCGACACAGTGCTAACAGTGCTATGGTATCGACACAGTGCTATGGTATCGACACAGTGCTAACAGTGCTATGGTATCGACACAGTGCTAACAGTGCTATGGTATCGACACAGTGCTATGGTATCGACACAGTGCTAACAGTGCTATGGTATCGACACAGTGCTAACAGTGCTATGGTATCGACACAGTGCTATGGTATCGACACAGTGCTAACAGTGCTATGGTATCGACACAGTGCTAACAGTGCTATGGTATCGACACAGTGCTATGGTATCGACACAGTGCTAACAGTGCTATGGTATCGACACAGTGCTATGGTATCGACACAGTGCTAACAGTGCTATGGTATCGACACAGTGCTAACAGTGCTATGGTATCGACACAGTGCTATGGTATCGACACAGTGCTAACAGTGCTATGGTATCGACACAGTGCTATGGTATCGACACAGTGCTAACAGTGCTATGGTATCGACACAGTGCTAACAGTGCTATGGTATCGACACAGTGCTATGGTATCGACACAGTGCTAACAGTGCTATGGTATCGACACAGTGCTATGGTATCGACACAGTGCTAACAGTGCTATGGTATCGACACAGTGCTATGGTATCGACACAGTGCTATGGTATCGACACAGTGCTATGGTATCGACACAGTGCTATGGTATCGACACAGTGCTATGGTATCGACACAGTGCTATGGTATCGACACAGTGCTATGGTATCGACACAGTGCTATGGTATCGACACAGTGCTATGGTATCGACACAGTGCTATGGTATCGACACAGTGCTATCGTATCGACACAGTGCTATCGTATCGACACAGTGCTATCGTATCGACACAGTGCTATCGTATCGACACAGTGCTATGGTATCGACACAGTGCTATGATATCGACACAGTGCTATGGTATCGACACAGTGCAGACAGGCAGGCAGACAGCCAGGCAGGCAGACAGGCAGCCAGGCAGGCAGACAGGCAGACAGACACAGTGAGGCAGGCAGGCAGACAGACAGACACAGTGAGGCAGGCAGACACAGGGAGGCAGGCAGACACAGGGAGGCAGGCAGACACAGGGAGGCAGGCAGACAGACAGACACAGGGAGGCAGGCAGACAGACAGACACAGGGAGGCAGGCAGACAGACAGACACAGGGAGGCAGGCAGACAGACAGACACAGGGAGGCAGGCAGACAGACAGACACAGGGAGGCAGGCAGACAGACAGACACAGGGAGGCAGGCAGACAGACAGACACAGGGAGGCAGGCAGACAGACAGACACAGGGAGGCAGGCAGACAGACAGACACAGGGAGGCAGGCAGACAGACAGACACAGGGAGGCAGGCAGACAGACAGACACAGGGAGGCAGGCAGGCAGACAGACACAGGGAGGCAGGCAGACAGACACAGGGAGGCAGGCAGACAGACACAGGGAGGCAGGCAGACAGACACAGGGAGGCAGGCAGACAGACACAGGGAGGCAGGCAGGCAGGCAGGCAGGCAGGCAGGCAGACAGACAGACAGACAGACAGACAGACAGACAGACAGACAGACAGACAGAGGGAGGCAGGCAGGCAGGCAGGCAGACAGACACAGGGAGCCAGGCAGGCAGGCAGGCAGACAGGCAGGCAGACAGGGAGCCAGGCAGGCAGGCAGGCAGACAGACAGACACAGGGAGGCAGGCAGACAGACAGACACAGGGAGGCAGGCAGACAGACAGACACAGGGAGGCAGGCAGACAGACAGACACAGGGAGGCAGGCAGACAGACACAGGGAGGCAGGCAGACAGACACAGGGAGGCAGGCAGACAGACACAGGGAGGCAGGCAGACAGACACAGGGAGGCAGGCAGACAGACACAGGGAGGCAGGCAGACAGACACAGGGAGGCAGGCAGACAGACACAGGGAGGCAGGCAGACAGACACAGGGAGGCAGGCAGACAGACACAGGGAGGCAGGCAGACAGAGAGGGAGCTGTGGCTGAGACAGATAGTAGATACAGTCTGGATCAG
The DNA here is from genome assembly GCF_965601325.2 of Salmo salar. NCBI lineage: Eukaryota > Metazoa > Chordata > Actinopteri > Salmoniformes > Salmonidae > Salmo > Salmo salar. The sequence goes on along the minus strand of NC_138296.1, from coordinate 91,020,374 downwards.
TAGGGCTGGTAACAGTTGTGACATGGCAGTCTGTACCAGACAAGCCTCTTCCCCAGGCCTCCAAGACAAACACCATGCCTCACCATCAAAGACTTGGAATAGGCTTTGGCGTCATAGGAAGAGAGGGAGACACAGGGGGAGACACAGGGGGAGAAAGAGAGGGGGGGAGACAGGCGGAGAGAGACACAGGACGGAAGGAGTGAGATGAAAGAGATCACCCAGACCCAACAGACCACCCAGACCCACCAGACTAGGGTACAGAACCACCCAGACCCAACAGACCAGGGTACAAAACCACCCAGACCAGGATACAGAACCACCCAGACCCACCAGACTAGGGTACAGAACTACCCAGACCCACCAGACTAGGGTACAGAACCACCCAGACCCAACAGACCAGGGTACAGAACCACCCAGACAGGATACAGAACCACCCAGACCAGGGTACAGAACCACCCAGACCAGGGTACTCCCCAGACCCAACAGACCAGGGTACAGAACCACCCAGACCCAACAGACCAGGGTACAGAACCACCCAGACCCAACAGACCAGGGTACAGAACCACCCAGACCCAACAGACCAGGGTACAGAACCACCCAGACCCAACAGACCAGGGTACAGAACCACCCAGACAGGATACAGAACCACCCAGACCAGGGTACAGACCCAACAGACCAGGGTACAGAACCACCCAGACCCACCAGACCAGGGTACAGAACCACCCGGACCCACCAGACCAGGGTACAGAACCACCCAGACCCACCAGACCAGGGTACTGCCCAGACCCAACAGACCAGGGTACAGAACCACCCAGACCAGGGTACTGCCCAGACCCAACAGACTAGGGTACAGAACCACCCAGGCCCAACAGACCAGGGTACAGAACCACCCAGGCCCAACAGACCAGGGTACAGAACCACCCAGGCCCAACAGACCAGGGTACAGAACCACCCAGGCCCAACAGACCAGGGTACAGAACCACCCAGACCCACCAGACTAGGGTACAGAACCACCCAGACCCAACAGACCAGGGTACAAAACCACCCAGACCAGGATACAGAACCACCCAGACCCACCAGACTAGGGTACAGAACTACCCAGACCCACCAGACTAGGGTACAGAACCACCCAGACCCACCAGACTAGGGTACAGAACCACCCAGACCCAACAGACCAGGGTACAGAACCACCCAGACCCAACAGACCAGGGTACAGAACCACCCAGACCCAACAGACCAGGGTACAGAACCACCCAGACCCAACAGACCAGGGTACAGAACCACCCAGACAGGATACAGAACCACCCAGACCAGGGTACAGACCCAACAGACCAGGGTACAGAACCACCCAGACCCACCAGACCAGGGTACAGAACCACCCGGACCCACCAGACCAGGGTACAGAACCACCCAGACCCACCAGGCCAGGGTACTGCCCAGACCCAACAGACCAGGGTACAGAACCACCCAGACCAGGGTACTGCCCAGACCCAACAGACTAGGGTACAGAACCACCCAGGCCCAACAGACCAGGGTACAGAACCACCCAGGCCCAACAGACCAGGGTACAGAACCACCCAGGCCCAACAGACCAGGGTACAGAACCACCCAGACCCACCAGACTAGGGTACAGAACCACCCAGACCCAACAGACCAGGGTACAGAACCACCCAGACCCAACAGACCAGGGTACAGAACCACCCAGACAGGATACAGAACCACCCAGACCAGGGTACAGACCCAACAGACCAGGGTACAGAACCACCCAGACCCACCAGACCAGGGTACAGAACCACCCGGACCCACCAGACCAGGGTACAGAACCACCCAGACCCACCAGACCAGGGTACTGCCCAGACCCAACAGACCAGGGTACAGAACCACCCAGACCAGGGTACTGCCCAGACCCAACAGACTAGGGTACAGAACCACCCAGGCCCAACAGACCAGGGTACAGAACCACCCAGGCCCAACAGACCAGGGTACAGAACCACCCAGACCAGGGTACTGCCCAGACCTAACAGACCAGGGTACAGAACCACCCAGACCAGGGTACAGAACCGCCCAGACCCAACAGACCAGGGTACAGAACCACCCAGGCCCAACAGACCAGGGTACAGAACCACCCAGACCAGGGTACTGCCCAGACCCAACAGACCAGGGTACAGAACCACCCAGACCCAACAGACCAGGGTACAGAACCACCCAGGCCCAACAGACCAGGGTACTCCCCAGACCCATTCCAATGTAACACCACCACAGGCCATTTATAATCCTCTGCTTTGGCAAACAAACATTTCCATTACCTTCACTAAAACACAGTCGAGAGCTTTTTGCAACTTTGTTAAAAAGAAGAAGAGTGAAACAATTTTCTGCCAAAAGAGGGAGTTGTTTTTTTTGTCTGCTGTTCGACCTTTACATTGCATCCAAACAACAGAGCAACACTTCAACGTTTCACTCACCACAGAAGCATTCCTAACAGCCACTTTCCCTAAACCCCAGAGGCCTCACAGCCTCACCAAACACAGAGCCGTCTATGGCAGTGTTATTTTAGAACTACCACTTCATAAAAGGAGGGAGTGATTCAAATAAAACGGGATTGATTTTTGTTGTTGTTGAAATGTCTACCTCCTTCCAAAACAACACGAATAGCTTGACATTATAAATACATGTTTTTTCAGCATAATACTAAAATGGCTGGTTAGTCTTAAAAATGAGCCAATTGGGAACAAAGAAAGAAAGTGAGGCCACAAAATAATAACGTGGACGAGGATTTAAAGGGTTAGTTCAGGTTATGTTCTGGTATGACTGTTATCAGAGAAAATACACTAGTCTGTACACACACTGATGTCACGTTACTATGGATACCAAACATACCAACAAGCATTGTGATCTGCCCTCTTCATTACCTCCTCACTACCCTATCCAACCCTCTTCATCACCTCCTCACTACCCTATCCAACCCTCTTCATCACCTCCTCACTACCCTATCCATCACCTCCTCACTACCCTATCCATCACCTCCTCACTACCCTATCCATTACCTCCTCACTACCCTATCCATCACCTCCTCACTACCCTATCCATCACCTCCTCACTACCCTATCCATCACCTCCTCACTACCCTATCCATCACCTCCTCACTACCCTATCCATCACCTCCTCACTACCCTATCCATCACCTCCTCACTACCCTATCCATCACCTCCTCACTACCCTATCCATCACCTCCTCACTACCCTGTCCATCACCTCCTCACTACCCTATCCATCACCTCCTCACTACCCTATCCATTACCTCCTCACTACCCTATCCATCACCTCCTCACTACCCTGTCCATCACCTCCTCACTACCCTATCCATTACCTCCTCACTACCCTATCCATCACCTCCTCACTACCCTATCCATCACCTCCTCACTACCCTATCCATCACCTCCTCACTACCCTATCCATCACCTCCTCACTACCCTATCCATCACCTCCTCACTACCCTATCCATCACCTCCTCACTACCCTATCCATCACCTCCTCACTACCCTATCCATCACCTCCTCACTACCCTATCCATCACCTCCTCACTACCCTATCCATCACCTCCTCACTACCCTATCCATCACCTCCTCACTACCCTATCCATTACCTCCTCACTACCCTATCCATTACCTCCTCACTACCCTATCCATCACCTCCTCACTACCCTATCCATCACCTCCTCACTACCCTATCCATCACCTCCTCACTACCCTATCCATCACCTCCTCACTACCCTATCCATCACCTCCTCACTACCCTATCCATTACCTCCTCACTACCCTATCCATTACCTCCTCACTACCCTATCCAACCCTCTTCATTAGAGTAACACACGGCTATATCGGTCTGCTAATACAGGACCAATAAAGTTTGTTTTCTTCCATTTTTTAAAAATGTTTTATTATTATTTAGACTTTTCACTGGGTGCTGCGTCCCCCTCAACACCCCTACCCTTCCAATATGCCCACTGATGTGTATCAAAGTAGTAAAGTGGTGGTATACGCTGTATCAGTTCATAAGGCTGATGGAACATATCAGAATGTTCAGTTTCAAAATGTTGATAAACTATTATTTCTTCACGTTTCAGGCGCAGCAACGTGAACACGGCAGTAGGCCTCTGCGCCAATGTTCCAAAATGCAAATATGCAGGGAAAGTTGTTTCAGGACAAATACGGAGAAAGGTGTTACAAATGTAGAAAGAGGGGGAGATCTAAAGATGAAATAACTAGCGTGGAATGCTAATATGACTAAGATAATGCCTTTGGCTGCTAGACAATGAAATAAAGTTGAAAGAAAACAATAGAACGTAAATCAATCCAGTGGCCTTCTGTTTGGCAAACTCCATCTCATGTGTTCTACAGAAACACAGCTAACCCAACAACAGTGCTAGGTGCCTGTACTAAAGAAACACAGCTAACCCAACAACAGTGCTAGGTGCATGTACTACAGAAACACTGCTAACCCAACAACAGTGCTAGGTGCATGTACTACAGAAACACTGCTAACGCAACAACAGTGCTAGCTGCCTGTACTACAGAAACACTGCTAACCCAACAACAGTGCTAGCTGCCTGTACTACAGAAACACTGCTAACCCAACAACAGTGCTAGCTGCCTGTACTACAGAAACACAGCCAACCCAACAACAGTGCTAGCTGCCTGTACTACAGAAACACTGCTAACCCAACAACAGTGCTAGCTGCCTGTACTACAGAAACACAGCTAACCCAACAACAGTGCTAGCTGCCTGTACTACAGAAACACTGCTAACCCAACAACAGTGCTAGCTGCCTGTACTACAGAAACACTGCTAACCCAACAACAGTGCTAGCTGCCTGTACTACAGAAACACAGCCAACCCAACAACAGTGCTAGGTGCCTGTACTACAGAAACACAGCTAACCCAACAACAGTGCTAGCTGCCTGTACTACAGAAACACAGCCAACCCAACAACAGTGCTAGGTGCCTGTACTACAGAAACACTGCTAACCCAACAACAGTGCTAGCTGCCTGTACTACAGAAACACTGCTAACCCAACAACAGTGCTAGCTGCCTGTACTACAGAAACACTGCTAACCCAACAACAGTGCTAGGTGCCTGTACTACAGAAACAGTGCTAACCCAACAACAGTGCTAGCTGCCTGTACTACAGAAACACAGCTAACCCAACAACAGTGCTAGGTACCTGTACTACAGAAACACAGCTAACCCAACAACAGTGCTAGCTGCCTGTACTACAGAAACACTGCTAACCCAACAACAGTGCTAGCTGCCTGTACTACAGAAACAACGCTAACCCAACAACAGTGCTAGCTGCCTGCTCACTTGAATTTAAGGGTAACGACGCTAAAAAAAGCTACATTTCTTAGATTTTTCCCAGACCTCAAAAGTGGTTTCCTGGTGTGGTTTCAGCATTGTTGTGGACTTGGAAAATCCAATTTTGTTGTTTTTCTAAAGTGTGACAGATTGAAAAACTGAAACCTGTGCATTTCTGCCTCCGTTGACAGACTAATTTATCTGTTTCAATAGTAGGCCTTCTTATAGCCGACTTGCACAGTACAGCTTGAGTTGGCCTGACTGTTAAAGACCAATATGGGATTGATCATATTAGGTCCTTCAGAGTGTGTCACCTTTCCTTTGCCGTGCAGGACGTTTGGGACAAACTGGAGTATAGCCACTTCTCCAGAAACCAGACAGGAGAGGGAGAGAGGGAGAGAGGGAGAGAGGAGACAGTCTAATTATGACCCTGGCTCTCTGAAGAAGACAGAGCTCTGTTCTACTCTGTGTTTAGTGGGCAATACACCACAGTGGTCTGGTCTCACCACAGAGCAGAGGGGAACAGAACAGATATTTGCTACATTAGCATCCCATTAGCTGATTACTAGTCTTACTTAAGTCCCATAAAACAAAAAAGTCACAGAAAAAATACTTTACAATTGACATACATTTAAAACATATATCAGTTACACACACACACACACAACCAGTAGGTCACATGTCAGTACACACACACACACACACACACACACACCCCCACCCACCCACCAGGTCACATGTCAGTACACACACACACACACACACACACACACACACCCACCCAGTAGGTCACATGTCAGTACACACACACACAACCAGTAGGTCACATGTCAGTACACACACACAACCAGTAGGTCACATGGGGAATGGAGAGGAACAGAACAGAACAGAAAAGAGGAGAACAGAACAGAGCGGAACAGAACGGAGCGGAACAGAACGGAACGGGACAGAACAGAGCACTGTGAAGCCTGTCCTTAAGATATATTACACACAGGCAGGTCTTTGTCAAGAGTCAGGCCCAACTCTGGTGAAGAGACAGAGAGAGAGCCCTACATTATGTATTTTCCCTCCAGATCCCAAAGCCAGACCCAGTGGGCCAGGCAGGCATAATGTGGGTAAGGTCGCCCCCTGTAGGCCTGATGAGGAGCAAATGGACCTCAGGGGAGGTCAACCCAAGCTGAGCTGGCCTCCTGTTGGATTCTGTTTCAACCCTTTTCTAAAACACACCTGGTTTTAATAATGCGCTGCCCAGGACCTGGATAAGCTGAGTCTGGCGTGTAGGATGGAACTAAGGTTAGCATCAAGTACAGGCCTTCAGCCATGGCCAAAGCCAGTCAGACAGTAAACAATGATGTAGCTAACAGCACTAGGCTAGCTGTCTGACGGTATTGTTTCTGCCTCTGTGTGTGTGTGTGTGTGTGTGTGTGTGTGTGTGTTAACAGCGCTAGGCTAGCTGTCTGACGGTGTTGTTCCTGCCTCTCTCTCTGTGTGTGTGCTAACAGCGCTAGGCTAGCTGTCTGACGGTGTTGTTCCTGCCTCTCTGTGTGTGTGCTAACAGCACTAGGCTAGCTGTCTGACGGTGTTGTTTCTGCCTCTCTCTGTGTGTGTGTGTGTGCTAACAGCGCTAGGCTAGCTGTCTGACGGTGTTGTTTCTGCCTCTCTCTGTGTGTGCTAACAGCGCTAGGCTAGCTGTCTGACGGTGTTGTTTCTGCCTCTCTGTGTGTGTGTGTGTGTGCTAACAGCGCTAGGCTAGCTGTCTGACGGTTTTGTTTCTGCCTCTCCGTGTGTGTTTGCTAACAGCGCCAGGCTAGCTGCCTGACGGTGTTGTTTCTGCCTCTCTGTGTGTGTGTGCTAACAGTGCTAGGCTAGCTGTCTGACGGTGTTGTTTCTGCCTGTGTGTGTGTCTATCAGAAGGCCAGGGAGGTTTCCTGACTTTTTAGTGGAGAGCGGAGATTCTTGAAGGGACAGGAAGACAATACTGTTTCTCACAGCACGCAGACAGACAAACAGACAGAGACAGACAGACAGACAGACAGACAGACCACTTCTACCTCTCTCACACACTTGCCTCCTAGCTTACAGCGCAGGCTCCCACAATAAACAGAAGCTGTAGTGAGAGAGCAGTCATTTAGGAAGCCTGTGACAGAGAGAAGCCACACAGACAACAGGGTGTTTAGACAGGTCCTTCCTGGTGCTTTCCAGCATCAGCTGTGGGGACAATTTATCATCACCCTTTAGGTCACATGACTTATAAATGATTAGTAAATAACGTAGTGCTCTACAACGCCTCGCCGTTCATGTCCCTCATCAGCTAAGAGTACACAGAGATAGACAGTACAAAGACGTGACCTTTGACACCAGCCTAATGTTCACCAAACAAGTCTTTCTTTTAATGATCAAAACTCTTTCATCATCAACAACTCAAGCCACTGGCGTCTTTGTTTTGTCCAATCAAAAGCTTGATTTCATGACTGATACTGGTAAGTGGTTCACGTCATGCTCAAACAAACATTCATCACAGCAGTTATTTGTTCTAAAGGTGTGGGGCTGGGATTCAAGAGAGAGAGAGAGGTGGTAGAGAGAGGTGGTACAGAGAGAGAGAGAGAGAGAGAGAGAGAGAGAGAGGTGGTAGAGAGAGAGAGAGAGAGAGGTGGTAGAGAGAGAGAGAGAGGTGGTAGAAAGAGAGAGAGAGAGAGAGAGGTGGTAGAGAGAGAGAGAGAGAGAGAGGTGGTAGAGAGAGAGAGAGAGAGAGGGGTGGTAGAGAGAGAGAGAGAGAGAGAGAGAGAGAGAGAGAGGGGTGGTAGAGAGAGAGAGGTGGTAGAGAGAGAGAGGTGGTAGAGAGAGAGAGGTGGTAGAGAGAGAGAGGTGGTAGAGAGAGAGAGGTGGTAGAGAGAGAGAGGTGGTAGAGAGAGAGAGAGAGAGAGAGAGAGAGAGAGAGAGAGAGAGGAGAGAGAGGGGTGGTAGAGAGAGAGAGAGGGGTGGTAGAGAGGGAGAGAGGTGGTAGAGAGAGAGAGAGGGGTGGTAGAGAGAGAGAGAGAGAGACATTGACATTTAAAATGGTTAGGGTAAGGGTTAAGGGTAGGGTTTAAGGTTAGGGTTTAGGGGTTAAGAGTAGGGTTTAGGGGTTAAGGTTAGGGTCTACTGGGTATGGACGTCCCAAGGATCTCAGATAGCACTAACCAACAAGAAACTAGCAGAACAGTCTTCGGTTGCCTTGGCGACACAGCCCACAATGCAGCAGCAGGACGCATAGAAATAGAACGAACTGTAATTTCTATCATTCTATACTGAACACAAATATAAACGCAACATGTAACAAAAGTAAAGATTTGACTGAGTTACAGTTCAAAACTTGGAGACATCTGTGGCATTGTGTTGGGTGACAAAACTACCTATTTTAAAGTGGCCTTTTATTTTCCCCAGCACAAGGTGCACCTGTGTAATGATCATTGTGTTTAATCAGCTTCTTGATATACCACACCTGTCAGGTGGATGGATTATCTTGGCAAAGGAGAAACGCTCGCTAACAGGGATGTAAACACATTTGAGCAACAACATCTGAGAGAAATAAAGCTATTTGTGAGTATGGAACACACATGTCTAAATCTACAATTCACACGGTTATAACGGACACCGCGGTCATTTGGCTGGCCAATTACCGGCAGCCTAATTTCCATGACAACCCCTAGTGGATGGAGCGTAGGGTCCTTCCCATTGGTCTGTGAAAGTGGAGACTGTGAGAAGAAGACGTGAGACACCTTAATCAGTCTGTATATTAGTCACACACAGAAGGAGGAAGACTTTCTGTGCAAGGCGAGAAGACATCACTACGAGTCTGAATAGACTGCTGCTTTGTGAATGAGACTGTTCTGAGCCACACACACACACACACACACACACACACACACACAGTATGTATATTACCATTACCTAAGAACTGGAACAATGACCAACGGTCAAACTTCAAACTTCCTCGCTTTGTCCTTTTCCCCGAAAACTTCACAAGCTCTTAGACTGTTTACACACACACACACACACACACACACACACACACACACACACACCATTCCCACGGCCAAAGACAGTCAGATAAAAGCAATACGAGTCCACAGCCAAAGTGAGACATCATGATGTAGTGTGTAGGGTGCTAGGTCTGTGAGAGTGGAAGTGTGGGTAAACCTTTACCCCTCACTACACATCAGTCACCTGACCTCTCTGACCTCCAGGAGCAGCTCGGTCATGAAGCAGCTCACCGTAGCAGGTCTCCACTATCCTTAACGCGTTTCATCACGAGGCTGAGGTCTGGCAGTGACAGGACTGTCTGAACCCCTGACCCAGGTTCTCCCACGAGCTTTACCCTCCCTGGTACCTCTGGTTCACAGCCTGCAGGCCCTGGAGTACAGGAGGGGGTCCCCCCTACCACGCACTACAGGAGGGGGTCCCCCCTACCACGCACTACAGGAGGGGGTCCCCCCTACCACGCACTACAGGAGGGGGTCCCCCCTACCACACACTACAGGAGGGGGTCCCCCCTACCACGCACTACAGGAGGGGGTCCCCCCTACCACACACTACAGGAGGGGGTCCCCCCTACCACGCACTACAGGAGGGGGTCCCCCCTACCACACACTACAGGAGGGGGTCCCCCCTACCACACACTACAGGAGGGGGTCCCCCCTACCACGCACTACAGGAGGGGGTCCCCCCTACCACGCACTACAGGAGGGGGTCCCCCCTACCACACACTACAGGAGGGGGTCCCCCCTACCACGCACTACAGGAGGGGGTCCCCCCTACCACGCACTACAGGAGGGGGTCCCCCCTACCACACACTACAGGAGGGGGTCCCCCCTACCACACACTACAGGAGGGGGTCCCCCCTACCACGCACTACAGGAGGGGGTCCCCCCTACCACGCACTACAGGAGGGGGTCCCCCCTACCACGCACTACAGGAGGGGGTCCCCCCTACCACGCACTACAGGAGGGGGTCCCCCCCTACCACGCACTACAGGAGGGGGTCCCCCCTACCACGCACTACAGGAGGAGGGCCCCCCCACTACAGGAGTAGGGAACAGAGGAGGGTTCCCCCACTACACACTGCAGGAGTAGGGAACAGAGGAGGGTTCCCCCACTACACACTACAGGAGTAGGGAACAGAGGAGGGTTCCCTCCCACTACAGGAGTAGGGAACAGAGGAGGGTTCCCCCCCACTACACACTACAGGAGTAGGGAACAGAGGAGGGTTCCCCCCCACTACAGGAGTAGGGAACAGAGGAGGGTTCCCCCCCCCACTACAGGAGTAGGTAACAGAGGAGGGTTCCCCCCCACTACACAGGAGTAGGGAACAGAGGAGGGTTCCCCCCACACTACAGGAGTAGGTAACAGAGGAGGGTCCCCCCCCACTACACACTACAGGAGTAGGGAACAGAGGAGGGTCCCCCCCACTACAGGAGTAGGTAACAGAGGAGGGTCCCCCCCCACTACACACTACAGGAGTAGGGAACAGAGGAGGGTCCCCCCCCACTACACACTACAGGAGTAGGGAACAGAGGAGGGTTCCCCCCCACTACAGGAGTAGGGAACAGAGGGTTCCCCCCCACTACAGGAGTAGGGAACAGAGGAGGGTTCCCCCCCACTACACACTACAGGAGTAGGGAACAGAGGAGGGTCCCCCCCACACTACAGGAGTAGGGAACAGAGGAGGGTTCCCCCCCACTACACACTACAGGAGTAGGGAACAGAGGAGGGTTCCCCCCCACTACACACTACAGGAGTAGGGAACAGAGGAGGGTTCCCCCCCACTACACACTACAGGAGTAGGGAACAGAGGAGGGTTCCCCCCCACTACACACTACAGGAGTAGGGAACAGAGGAGGGTTCCCCCCCACACTACAGGAGTAGGGAACAGAGGAGGGTTCCCCCCCACTACAGGAGTAGGGAACAGAGGAGGGTTCCCCCCCACTACAGGAGTAGGGAACAGAGGAGGGTTCCCCCCCACTACAGGAGTAGGGAACAGAGGAGGGTTCCCCCCCACTACAGGAGTAGGGAACAGAGGAGGGTTCCCCCCCACTACAGGAGTAGGGAACAGAGGAGGGTTCCCCCCCACTACAGGAGTAGGGAACAGAGGAGGGTTCCCCCCCCACTACACACTACAGGAGTAGGGAACAGAGGAGGGTTCCCTCCCACACTACAGGAGTAGGGAACAGAGGAGGGTTCCCCCCCACACTACAGGAGTAGGGAACAGAGGAGGGTTCCCCCCCACTACAGGAGTAGGGAACAGAGGAGGGTTCCCCCCCACTACAGGAGTAGGGAACAGAGGAGGGTTCCCCCCCACTACAGGAGTAGGGAACAGAGGAGGGTTCCCCCCCACTACAGGAGTAGGGAACAGAGGAGGGTTCCCCCCACACTACAGGAGTAGGGAACAGAGGAGGGTTCCCCCCCACTACAGGAGTAGGGAACAGAGGAGGGTTCCCCCCCACTACAGGAGTAGGGAACAGAGGAGGGTTCCCCCCCCACTACAGGAGTAGGGAACAGAGGAGGGTTCCCCCCCACTACAGGAGTAGGGAACAGAGGAGGGCCCCCCACCGGGTGGGCGGGGGGTCCCCCCCCCGGGGGGCGGGGGGCCCCCCACTACAGGAGTAGGGAACAGAGGAGGGTTCCCCCCACTACAGGAGTAGGGAACAGAGGAGGGTTCCCCCCCCAGTACAGGAGTAGGGAACAGAGGAGAGTTGCCCCCCACTACAGGAGTAGGGAACAGAGGAGGGTTCCCCCCACTACAGGAGTAGGGAACAGAGGAGGGTTCCCCCCCACTACAGGAGTAGGGAACAGAGGAGGGTTCCCCCCCACTACAGGAGTAGGGAACAGAGGAGGGTTCCCCCCCACTACAGGAGTAGGGAACAGAGGAGGGTTCCCCCCCACTACAGGAGTAGGGAACAGAGGAGGGCCCCCCCCCACTACAGGAGTAGGGAACAGAGGACAGTTCCCCCCCACTACAGGAGTAGGGAACAGAGGAGGGTTCCCCCCCACTACAGGAGTAGGGAACAGAGGAGGGTTCCCCCCCACTACAGGAGTAGGGAACAGGGGAGAGTTCCCCCCCACTACAGGAGTAGGGAACAGAGGAGGGTTCCCCCCCACTACAGGAGTAGGGAACAGAGGAGGGTTCCCCCCCACTACAGGAGTAGGGAACAGAGGAGGGTTCCCCCCCACTACAGGAGTAGGGAACAGAGGAGGGTTCCCCCCCACTACAGGAGTAGGGAACAGAGGAGAGTTTCCCCCCCAGTACAGGAGTAGGGAAGAGAGGAGAGTTCCCCCCCACTACAGGAGTAGGGAACAGAGGAGGGTCCCCCCCACTACAGGAGTAGGGAACAGAGGAGAGTTCCCCCCCACTACAGGAGTAGGGAACAGGGGAGAGTTACCCCCCACTACAGGAGTAGGGAACAGAGGAGGGTTCCCCCCCACTACAGGAGTAGGGAACAGAGGAGGGTTCCCCCCCACTACAGGAGTAGGGAACAGAGGAGGGTTCCCCCCCACTACAGGAGTAGGGAACAGAGGAGGGTTCCCCCCCACTACAGGAGTAGGGAACAGAGGAGGGTTCCCCCCCACTACAGGAGTAGGGAACAGAGGAGGGTTCCCCCCCACTACAGGAGTAGGGAACAGAGGAGAGTTCCCCCCCACTACACACTACAGGAGTAGGGAACAGAGGAGGGTTCCCCCCCACTACAGGAGTAGGGAACAGAGGAGAGTTCCATGTCGTCTGATTGCAGGGCAGCAGGACTGGCGAACGTGTTTCCTTTGACTTTTAATTTCAACGCAAACAACACGGACACAAACGTATGCGTACACACACAGTGCGTTTCCGTACCTGGTATTCTGATGTAGGACCAGCCATGCCGGGGGTAGAGTGCCATCACTCCCCCAGGGCATCGTGGGTAGAAAGTGTTGGCTCGGGACATCCAATCAGAGGCCAGATCAGGGGAGCCGTACAGGAAGCACTGCTTGGCGGCCATGCCCCCTCCGGCCCTCGTCTCCTGCCACTCGTACTCAGCGCTGCGGTCATCACAGTACCGCTCCATGGGAACCGCCGTTACCTAGGAAGCAACACAAAATTAACAACTGTCATTCTGATGAAGTGTTCCAATGTTGATTTGATAAAGTTTCATTCCAACTGCCAGCCGACCCCAGGTGCGGTCTCGTGACACCACCCGCCCCCACAACCCCCGGGTCTCGTGACACCAGCCGCCCCCACGACCCCCGGGTCTCGTGACTCCAGCCGCCCCCACGACCCCAGGTCCGGTCTCGTGACTCCAGCCGACCCCAGGTCCGGTCTCGTGACTCCAGCCGACCCCAGGTCCGGTCTCGTGACTCCAGCCGACCCCAGGACCCCAGGTCCGGTCTCATGGCTAGGGTTGCAAAGGGTCGGAAACTTTCCGACATTCTTCCATCACATGTACAGCTGATTCTCAAGGATCTTGCACACTAATGAGATGCTACAGAGCCCACACTACTACACAGGTCTGAGCCAAGGACTACATGCTTTCTGGTAAGTTTTGATTACAATACTGGATGGGGCGAATATAATTTATATATCATACATGATTTTTTGTTAACTAGTAAATATTAGCCTACAGCAGTGTGTTTAAATCATTTCTAACTTGTTAATAATTTCTGCTAGTTAGTTTTTGCTACCATGTGGGTTTTAGCTTGCTTGAGCCTGCTAACTGAGGAGTGTTAATTCACTTGTTTCCATACATGTTTCATTTTAAAACATTTATCTTACAAAAGAGTTGTTTAACTGCTTAACTATTTATCTGTACATGGAATTGTATTAGTTTTTTTTTTTATCATTCTTTTCTAATCTTTACAGGAAATTGCCACGGGCACTATCTGATGTGTGGAGACATTTCACTGCAGCTAATGTAGAAGGAAAAGCTGTGTACATTTACAAATACTGTGCCAAATCATATGTGAAGAATGCAACAAAGATGCAGAATCATCTGGCCAAGTGCATAAAGTTCCCTCAGCGCCCACAACAAGCAACCTCTGACGAAAAGTCCCTCTACTTCTATTCGAGGTGAAAATTATGACTCAGACACCTTATCGAGAGCAACAGCTCATGGTCCTCCTGGAATCAGAAGTTTTTTTTGACTCAATGGAGAAACGTAGTCAGAGAAATGCTGATGAATGTCTTGCTTGAGCTGTGTATACAACTGGTTCACCTCTGATGCTCACAGGCAATGTGTATTGGAAGAGATTTCTGAATGTTCTTCGCCCAGCAGACACCCCTCCAAACAGACATGCTTCATCGACTCATTTGCTGGATGCAGAGTTCAAATCATAGAGAAAGCAGACTGTTTTGCAATCATCTCTGATGGGTGGTCGAATGTTGGCAAGGAATAATTAACTACATCATCTCCACCCCTCAACCAGTATTCTACAAGAGCACAGACACAAGGGACAACAGACACACCGGTCTCTACATTACAGATGAGCTGAAGGCAGTCATCAATGACCTTGGACCACAGAAGGTATTGGCACTGGTGACAGACAATGCTGCGAACATGAAGGCTGCTTGGTCTAAAGTGGAGGAGTCCTAACCTCACATCACACCCATTGGCTGTGCTGCTCATGCATTGAATCTGCTCCTCAAGGACATCATGGCACTGAAAACAATGGATACACTCTACAAGAGAGCCAATGAATTGGTTAGGTATGTGAAGGGTCATCAAGTTATAGCAGCAATCTACCTCACCAAGCAAAGTGAGAAGAATAAGAGCACCACATTGAAGCTGCCCAGCAACACCTGTTGGGTTGGTGTTGTCATCATGTTGGACAGTCTCCCAGAGGGGAAGGAGTCTCTCCAAGAAATGGCCATATCACAGTCTGCCGATATGGACAGCCCCATCAAGAGGATCCTCCTGGATGATGTATTTTGGGGAGAGTGGTAAGCAGCCTGAAACTCCTGAAACCTATAGGACGGACTGAGAGAGACAACGCCACCCTGTCTGATGTTCAGACTCTGCTTGCAGATGTAAGAGAAGAAATCCGTACTGCCCTGCCCACTTCACTGTTGCTCCAAGCAGAGGAAACAGCAGTTCTGAAATACATCAAAAAGCGTGAAGACTTCTGCCTGAAGCCCATACACGCCACAGCATACGTTAGACCTCAAGTATGCTGGCAAGAGCATCCTATCTGGTGCAGAGATCACCAAGGCCTATGGTGTCATCACTACCGTGTCTCGCCACCTTGGCCTGGATGAGGGCAAGGTTCTTGGCAGTCTGGCGAAGTACAGACATATTACACTGCAATAGGGCATCTCCATCGTGCCAACATATCTCATCAGCCACCTGGTGGAAGGGACTTTGTAGATCTGAGGCTCTTTCCCCTGTTGCCTCCATCATCCTCCAAATCCCACCAACATCAGCCGCCTCGGAGCGCAACTGGTCCTTGTTTGGGAACACACACACCAAAGCACGCAACAGGCTGACCAGTACAAAGGTTGAAAAATTGGTGGCCATTCGGGCAAATTTCAGGCTTTTTGAGCCTGACAGCGAGCCATCCTCAACAAGGTTGGAAAGT
This sequence comes from Salmo salar, assembly GCF_965601325.2. Taxonomy (NCBI): domain Eukaryota; kingdom Metazoa; phylum Chordata; class Actinopteri; order Salmoniformes; family Salmonidae; genus Salmo; species Salmo salar. The sequence goes on along the minus strand of NC_138296.1, from coordinate 91,004,445 downwards.
GACAGTGAAGATGAGGCCTCAGAGTCTGATGTTCAAGAGGTGGACATTGAGGAGGTCCAGGGAGAAGACATGGAAGCCTGAGAGGAAGATAACCAAAGATTTTGTTTCTAGACTATCATTTTACAGATGTATGTTGAAAACGTTTCTGGGCGATGCAATAGATCGTTGGGGATCATTCAATATTCCCTTTTTTGTTGTTCAGTGAAATCATCCCATGTGTAGAGTCAACTCATTTAATTAAAGTTCAATTCGTAACTAAATATTTTTTTTTATTTCTATTTGAAGGATTTAATCATTTGCAATTATGTCTACTTATGATAAGGTAAAAGGTTTTTGTTTCTGTCGCCATTTGATATGGTAAATATATCGAAAGCAAAAAACATCTACATTTAAATGGTATTAATATTAATTTGCATATATTTCCGTTAATTCCCATTTATTCCTGTGAATTCCCACGGAAAGTTTCCACTGAATATTGCTCACAATATTTCCTGCTGGGGTGATTCATACAGATCAGTGTTCATCCTGCCCCCCCCCTTTGGGATCCATCTTGCCCCCCCCCCCCCCCCCCCCCTCTGGGATCCACCCCCCACCCCCCGTGAGATCCATTCCCACAGGAAGAGGGTGGAAGAGGGAAAGAGAGATGGATGAGGGAAAGAGAGATGGATGAGGGAAAGAGAGATGGATGAGGGAAAGAGAGATGGATGAGGGAAAGAGAGCTGGATGAGGGAAAGAGAGATGGATGAGGGAAAGAGAGATGGAGAGGGAAGAGAGAGGAGGGAAAGAGGGAGGAAGAGGGGAAAAAGCAATGTTTCTTGGTCTCTTTGTTGATGTGGAAGCTATGATCTGTGAACCAGCAGGATCTCTCTGTGTGTGTGTGTGTGTGTGTGTGTGTGTGTGTGTGTGTGTGTGTGTGTGTGTGTGTGTGTGTGGTGTGTGTGTGTGTGTGTGTGTGAGAGTGTGAGAGAGAGAGTGAGTGAGACAGTGCAGCAGGTTGGGTGGTCGATCGAGAAAAGGGACGGGGGAGGAGGATGTGTTGTCTTTGGAAACATTCAACAATGAGCAGCATTATCTGCCTAACGTGCTGTGTGTGTGTATATGCGTGTTCTGTGTGCATTCTCTGTGTGTGAAGAGACCCCCTGCGGTGGCTTCAAGCTGCACTCTAAACAAACAGTAACTTCTAAAAACGTCTCGTGGACTACAGATTTATTTACCTTCCTCTCTCACCACACACACAAAAAAAACACAGCCCTCTCTCACACACACATCTCTCGACCATTCCCTCCCTCTTACACACACACACTGGGGCCTTACCCTTGGCACAGCGGTGAGCAGGAACTTGGGTGGTTGTGTGGGTTGGCCTGGTCGTAGGGTGGTGGAGTTGGCAGAGCATCGACTGTGGACCAGAACATCACAGTGACCCATCAGACCTGGGCTGTGACGGGTGAATACCAGGTTCTGGAGAGAGAGAGAGAGAAAGAAGGAGAGACTAGATTGATGAAGTACTCAATAAACCAAACATAACACTTTCCTTTGGTAGTTTTAAACAACGTGTATATGACCTTCAAAGAACGTGTGTCATGTGTGTCGTGTGTGTGTTTGTGTTAGAGTGACGCGACATCGGCTTCATTCACAGTGAACATTCAAACCCTGTTAAAGGGGAAGTTATGTGGCCGTATTTTCTCTCGTTCTGCGTTTGATCCCCTCCCCAACCTTTTTTGTGACATTTTTGTTTTGTTAAAGAGAGAATGCAATATGCAAATATATCTAAAGCCTATTAGAAAACAGTAAAACCTTCCACATCAACATATTACACATCAGAATCCCATTCTGAATGTCATCTCCACACTAAATATGGTTTTTGAAAGAAAATCTCCACTGTGCCATAAATCCATATTTTAATGATGCTGTTTACAACAAAAACAACAAGGTATAAATATGGATTTCTGGGACAGTAGAATAAAATAAAATGAATTTTTAGTGCAGAGACATCATTCAGAAGGATTGTGATGTAATTACGAGTTGGATCGGAGTGTTTTCTAACAAGCTTTTAGATTCGTTGTCATAACGCCTTGTAGTCAACGGCCAAGTGATGACTCTGCAAAATGTGACAAACAATTTTCTCTGTAAAGAAACAAAATATCAAACAAAAGTTAGGGGGATAAACTAAAAGCATAGAAAGAGTGGAAATAAGACCAGATGTAAAAAATAAGACATGGGCAGACCCACAGCGACATCTAGGGGTCCTAAACAGCAACAGACCTTCTCTCCATTCCAGGGCCTGAGACCTGTGGTAATTGGTAGACCAAACCCCAAATATGACCCCATTTGGCCAAGACAGTCCTTTAGCCAACAGAATGTTGAAATCCTAGTGGTTACATCTCAGCAGACTATAGTAGGTGTAAAACCATGGCTAGCCAGGGTTGGATGGTAACATAGTGGTGAGGTGGTGCTGGTGGTCAGCTGAGAGTTGAGACTTAGCTGCTCCAAATGAAGGGAAAGATCCATCCCAGTGGGACAGAGTGATGTTGGAAAGATCCATCCCAGTGGGACAGAGTGATGTTGGAAAGATCCATCCCAGTGGGACAGAGTGATGTTGGAAAGATCCATCCCAGTGGGACAGAGTGATGTTGGAAAGATCCATCCCAGTGGGACAGAGTGATGTTGGAAAGAGTGTCCATGTGCCAAATGGGAATGGACCAGGATCCAAGATGGGGGAAATGGTAGGGGATTACAGAGACAGTCTGGCTGAGTGTCTGGGTCTCTCTAGGCGTGGCTGGCTGAGTGTCTGGGTCTCTCTAGGCGTGGCTGGCTGAGTTAGGCAAGGCTAGGCAGTGATGTGGCCAGCTTCATTATTTGGCAAGGCTAGGCAGTGATGTGACTCATTATTTGGCAAGGCTAGGCAGTGATGTGACTCATTATTTGGCAAGGCTAGGCAGTGATGTGACTCATTATTTGGCAAGGCTAGGCAGTGATGTGACTCATTATTTGGCAAGGCTAGGCAGTGATGTGACTCATTATTTGGCAAGGCTAGGCAGTGATGTGACTCATTATTTGGCAAGGCTAGGCAGTGATGTGACTCATTATTTGGCAAGGCTAGGCAGTGATGTGACTCATTATTTGGCAAGGCTAGGCAGTGATGTGACTCATTATTTGGCAAGGCTAGGCAGTGATGTGACTCATTATTTGGCAAGGCTAGGCAGTGATGTGACTCATTATTTGGCAAGGCTAGGCAGTGATGTGACTCATTATTTGGCAAGGCTAGGCAGTGATGTGACTCATTATTTGGCAAGGCTAGGCAGTGATGTGACTCATTATTTGGCAAGGCTAGGCAGTGATGTGACTCATTATTTGGCAAGGCTAGGCAGTGATGTGACTCATTATTTGGCAAGGCTAGGCAGTGATGTGACTCATTATTTGGCAAGGCTAGGCAGTGATGTGACTCATTATTTGGCAAGGCTAGGCAGTGATGTGACTCATTATTTGGCAAGGCTAGGCAGTGATGTGACTCATTATTTGGCAAGGCTAGGCAGTGATGTGACTCATTATTTGGCAAGGCTAGGCAGTGATGTGACTCATTATTTGGCAAGGCTAGGCAGTGATGTGACTCATTATTTGGCAAGGCTAGGCAGTGATGTGACTCATTATTTGGCAAGGCTAGGCAGTGATGTGACTCATTATTTGGCAAGGCTAGGCAGTGATGCGACTCATTATTTGGCAAGGCTAGGCAGTGATGCGACTCATTATTTGGCAAGGCTAGGCAGTGATGCGACTCATTATTTGGCAAGGCTAAGCAGTGATGTGACTTATTATTTGGCAAGGCTAAGCAGTGATGCGAGTTATTATTTGGCAAGGCTAAGCAGTGACGCGAGTTATTATTTGGCAAGGCTAGGCAGTGATGCGACTCATTATTTGGCAAGGCTAGGCAGTGACGTGACTTATTATTTGGCAAGGCTAGGCAGTGATGTGAGTTATTATTTGGCAAGGCTAGGCAGTGACGTGACTTATTATTTGGCAAGGCTAGGCAGTGACGTGACTTATTATTTGGCAAGGCTAGGCAGTGACGTGACTTATTATTTGGCAAGGCTAAGCAGTGATGTGACTTATTATTTGGCAAGGCTAGGCAGTGATGTGACTTATTATTTGGCAAGGCTAAGCAGTGATGTGAGTTATTATTTGGCAAGGCTAAGCAGTGATGTGACTTATTATTTGGCAAGGCTAAGCAGTGATGTGAGTTATTATTTGGCAAGGCTAGGCAGTGATGTGAGTTATTATTTGGCAAGGCTAAGCAGTGATGTGAGTTATTATTTGGCAAGGCTAAGCAGTGATGTGAGTTATTATTTGGCAAGGCTAGGCAGTGATGTGAGTTATTATTTGGCAAGGCTAGGCAGTGATGTGAGTTATTATTTGGCAAGGCTAGGCAGTGATGTGAGTTATTATTTGGCAAGGCTAGGCAGTGATGTGACTTATTATTTGGCAAGGCTAGGCAGTGATGTGAGTTATTATTTGGCAAGGCTAAGCAGTGATGTGAGTTATTATTTGGCAAGGCTAAGCAGTGATGTGAGTTATTATTTGGCAAGGCTAAGCAGTGATGTGAGTTATTATTTGGCAAGGCTAAGCAGTGATGTGAGTTATTATTTGGCAAGGCTAAGCAGTGATGTGAGTCATTATTTGGCAAGGCTAAGCAGTGATGTGAGTTATTATTTGGCAAGGCTAAGCAGTGATGTGAGTTATTATTTGGCAAGGCTAAGCAGTGATGTGAGTTATTATTTGGCAAGGCTAAGCAGTGATGTGAGTCATTATTTGGCAAGGCTAAGCAGTGATGTGACTTATTATTTGGCAAGGCTAGGCAGTGACGTGGCTAGAGTTGTTGGGAGATGAATCCCAGGCTAGTGAGAGTTAGGCCACAGAGAGACTGCAAAGTCTGGATCTGAACTGTATAAACACTGTCATGAAACCATCTGGAAACCAGTCGACTGGTTGCAGTTTTTCATTGTGTAGAAAAGAGAGTCGGGTCACAAGGTTTACAGCAGATCTCCAGGTGTCTGAAGCTGTAGATCCTTCCCCCTCTAGAGCTACAGTTGAAGCAGGAAGTTTACATACACTTAGGTTGGAGTCATTAAAACTCGTTTTTCAACCACTCCACAAATTTCTTGTTAACAAACTATAGTTTTGGCAAGTCGGTTAGGACATCTACAGTGTGCATGACAAGTCATTTTTCCAACAATTGTTTACAGACAGATTATTTAACTTATAATTCACAGGATCACAATTCCAGTGGGTCAGAAGTTTACATACACTAAGTTGACTGTGCCTTTAAACAGCTTGGAAAATTCCAGAAAATGTCATGGCTTTAGAAGCTTCTGATAGGCTAATTAACATCATTTGAGTCAATTGGAGGTGTACCTGTGGATGTATTTCAAGGCCTACCTTCAAACTCAGTGCCTCTTTGCTTAACATCAGGGGAAAATCAAAAGAAATCAGCCAAGACCTCAGACAAGTCTGGTTCATCCTTGGGAGCAATTTCCAAATGCCTGAAGGTACCACGTTCATCTGTTCAAACAATAGTAAGCAGGTATAAACACCATGGGACCACGCAGCCATCATACCGCTCAGGAAGGAGACGTGGTCTGTCTCCTAGAGAGGAACGTACTTTGGTGCGAAAAGTACAAATCCATCCCAGAACAACAGCAAAGGACCTTGTGGAGATCCTGGAGGAAACGGGTACAAAAGTATCTATATCCACAGTAAAACGAGTCCTATATCGACATAACCTGAAAGGCCACTCAGCAAGGGAGAAGCCACTGCTCCAAAACCGCCATAAAAAAGCCAGACTACGGTTTGCAACTGCACATGGGGACAAAGATCGTACTTTTTGGAGAAATGTCCTCTGGTCTGATGAAACAAAAACAGAACTGTTTGGCCATAATGACCATCCTTATGTTTGGAGGGAAAAATGGGGAGGCTTGCAAGCCGAAGAACACCATCCCAACCGTGAAGCACAGGGGTGGCAGCATCATGTTGTGGGGATGCTTTGCTGCAGGAGGGACTGGTGCACTTCACAAAATAGATGGCATCATGAGGGAGGGAAATTATGTGGATATATTGAAGCAACATCTCTTGGTCACAAATGGGTCTTCCAAATGGACAATGACCCCAAACATACTTCCAAAGTTGTGGCAAAATGGCTTAAGGACAACAAAGTCAAGGTATTGCCATCACAAAGCCCTGACCTCAATCCTATAGAAAATGTGTGTGCAGAACTGAAAAAGAGTGTGCGAGCAAGGAGGCCTACAAACCTGACTCAGTTACACCAGCTCTGTCAATGGGCCAAAATGCACCCAACTTATTGTGGGAAGCTTGTGGAAGGCTACCCAAAACATTTTACAAAAGTTAAACAATTTAAAAGTCAATGCTACCAAATATTAATTGAGTGTATGTAAACTTCTGACCCACTGGGAATGTGATGAAAGAAATAAAAGCTGAAATAAATAATTCTCTCTACAATTATTCTGACATTTCACATTCTTAAAATAAAGTGGTGATCCTAACTGACCTAAGACAGGGAATTTCTACTAGGATTAAATGTCAGGATGTATGTAAACTTTAAATGTATATGCAAACTTCCGACTTCAACTGTAGGTCTTCCTTAGAGAAGCCATTCCAGAGGGGAAACCTAAGATGAAGAATATCTGTCTGATACTGTTTGAATTAGCCTGGGGAAGGTAGGATGAGACTGAGGTTGTTAGGGGAGACCGGGGGAAGGTAGGATGAGACTGAGGTTGTTAGGGGAGACCTGGGGAAGGTAGGATGAGACTGAGGTTGTTAGGGGAGACCTGGGGAAGGTAGGATGAGACTGAGGTTGTTAGGGGAGACCGGGGGAAGGTAGGATGAGACTGAGGTTGTTAGGGGAGACCGGGGGAAGGTAGGATGAGACTGAGGTTGTTAGGGGAGACCGGGGGAAGGTAGGATGAGACTGAGGTTGTTAGGGGAGACCGGGGGAAGGTAGGATGAGACTGAGGTTGTTAGGGGAGACCGGGGGAAGGTAGGATGAGACTGAGGTTGTTAGGGGAGACCGGGGGAAGGTAGGATGAGACTGAGGTTGTTAGGGGAGACCGGGGGAAGGTAGGATGAGACTGAGGTTGTTAGGGGAGACCGGGGGAAGGTAGGATGAGACAGGTTGTTAGGGGAGACCGGGGGAAGGTAGGATGAGACTGAGGTTGTTAGGGGAGACCGGGGGAAGGTAGGATGAGACAGGTTGTTAGGGGAGACCGGGGGAAGGTAGGATGAGACTGAGGTTGTTAGGGGTGACCGGGGGAAGGTAGGATGAGACTGAGGTTGTTAGGGGAGACCGGGGGAAGCTAGAGGAAGCAAAATTCTGGTTCAAGCTCTCTCCTCTGGTTCTGTAGGTGCAGAATGTGGACCAGCTTAAACAGGCCCTTTGTATCAGGTTCCAGAGAAAACGGAGCTTGAGAGAGAGAGGAAAGAGTGGAGGCTGACTGGCAGAAAGTAGAGAGGCAGAGAGAGAGGAAAGAGTGGAGGCTGACTGGCAGAAAGTAGAGAGGCAGAGAGAGAGAGGAAAGAGTGGAGGCTGACTGGCAGAAAGTAGAGAGGCAGAGAGAGAGGAAAGAGTGGAGGCTGACTGGCAGAAAGTAGAGAGGCAGAGAGAGAGAGGAAAGAGTGGAGGCTGACTGGCAGAAAGTAGAGGCAGAGAGAGAGGAAGAGTGGAGGCTGACTGGCAGAAAGTAGAGAGGCAGAGAGAGAGGAAAGAGTGGAGGCTGACTGGCAGAAAGTAGAGAGGCAGAGAGAGAGGAAAGAGTGGAGGCTGACTGGCAGAAAGTAGAGAGGCAGAGAGAGAGGAAAGAGTGGAGGCTGACTGGCAGAAAGTAGAGAGGCAGAGAGAGAGGAAAGAGTGGAGGCTGACTGGCAGAAAGTAGAGGCAGAGAGAGAGGAAAGAGTGGAGGCTGACTGGCAGAAAGTAGAGAGGCAGAGGAAAGACTTGAGGTGGGTGTGTGTGTCTCACCTGTAACACTGTGCTCGTGCGTGTGTTGGGGAAAGCAGTAGGTCGGTCCAGCCAGAGGATCAGACCCCTCCGAGAGAGACACTGACTCCGGGGCCTCCCGCTCCCTTCCTCCTCTCCTCCTCCTCCTCCTATCCTCCCTCCATCCCCCTCTCCACCCTCCTCCTCTTCCAGGCCCCACAAGCGTCTCTGGTAGAGCCGGTACGCCGCCTTCAGGGAAAGAAAAAGAGCTAACCACCTGAAACAGGAGAGAGGAGAGTCTGATTAAAACAACTTCCAAAACATAATGTAGATGGCAATTAGCTTCATAGCTAACTCCAGAACGGTTTACATTTGTGAACACGGGGATGTTGCTCACCATCCACAGACTCTGTTGACTAACTGCATTGTCAAGCTCTAGTGTCCCTTGGACACCTACCTGACCAGAGTGCCCTGCAGCATGACGTTGAACATCTCTGCCGGCGAAACGTCGATGAAACGCAGGAAGGAGAAACAACTTCCTTCATGATCACCTTGAGGAGGATAAACACTTGTTTTAGACACACGAGGAGGCAGAGGGCTAGCTCTAAACACTAAAGTCTAAGAAGCTTCCTCTTGTCTTCTTTCATTCATCTATACTGATGTGAAAGAATGAAGAGGGTAGTCACTTACCTTTCCTGTGGAAGAGGGACTGGTGGATATGATCTGGAGAGAAGGGAGACAGTAGAACCTGGAGCACCCTGAGAGAGGAGACAGAGAGAGACACACGGAGAGAGAGACAGAGAGAGAGAGACACACACAGAGAGGGAGAGAGAGAGAGCGAGAGACACAGAGAGAGAGAGAGGCGAGAGACACAGAGAGAGAGGAGAGAGAGAGAGAGAGACACGGCACGAGAGGGAGACAGAGAGAAGGATTCTATGAACATGGTTATCCGAGAATAACAAATAAACCCCTCAAATGCTCTCATTGTCTTCTACATCATAATATAACAATTAAACACCACCAGCCATTACCAAGTCACATTGGACAAGCACTGAGTTTACTGTGTTACTCATTTGTTCCTGCTGTGTGTGTGTGTGTGTGTGTGTGGTGTGTTACTCACTTGTTCCTGCTGTGTGTGTGTGTGTGTGTGTGTGGTGTGTTACTCACTTGTTCCTGCTGTGTGTGTGTGTGGTGGTGTGTGTGAGTCCATGGCGGTAGAGGAACTTGGACATGACGTAGGGTCTCAGCGACATGTGGAAGGGAGAACGGGTCTCCTGACGTTCAAACAGGTCAGGGTGGTTACAGACCTACAGGAAGAGAGAAAACACTACTCATACTGAACCACCGAGAGTAGGAAGAAACCTCGAGAGGAACCAGACTCTGGAGTCTTCCTCTGGTTGGTTGGCTTTAGATAACAACAGTTATTCTTACTACTTCCTCTCTATTTAGACCTGGGACACCAGGTTCATTACCAGGTTGAACAGAAAACCAGCAGTACTGGGTACCCAGGTTTTTTATTTAATTTAACCTTTATTTAACATTCTTATTTACAATGACGGTCTCGCCACCGGCCGAACCCGGACGACGCTGGGCGGCGCCCTATGGGACTCACAATCACGTCCGGTTGTGATACAGCCTGGGATCGAACCAGGGTGTCTGTAGTGACGCCTCTAGCACTGTGATACAGTGCCTTAGACCTCTGCACCACTCGGGAGGCCAAAGGATATAGAAAATCAAAATAATATTCAACTCCTAGTTTCATCATTACTGTTATAGTACTGTCAGCCAATCAGCATTCAGGACTAGAACCACCCAGTCTATAATACATCACTACTGTTATAGTACTGTCAGCCAATCAGCATTCAGGACTAGAACCACCCAGTCTATAATACTGGATACATCATTACTGTTATAGTACTGTCAGCCAATCAGCATTCAGGACTAGAACCACCCAGTCTATAATACTGGATACATCATTACTGTTATAGTACTGTCAGCCAATCAGCATTCAGGACTAGAACCACCCAGTCTATAATACTGGATACATCATTACTGTTATAGTACTGTCAGCCAATCAGCATTCAGGACTAGAACCACCCAGTCTATAATACGTCATTACTGTTATAGTACTGTCAGCCAATCAGCATTCAGGACTAGAACCACCCAGTCTATAATACTGGATAGGTCATTACTGTTATAGTACTGTCAGCCAATCAGCATTCAGGACTAGAACCACCCAGTCTATAATACTGGATACATCATTACTGTTATAGTACTGTCAGCCAATCAGCATTCAGGACTAGAACCACCCAGTCTATAATACGTCATTACTGTTATAGTACTGTCAGCCAATCAGCATTCAGGACTAGAACCACCCAGTCTATAATACTGGATACATCATTACTGTTATAGTACTGTCAGCCAATCAGCATTCAGGACTAGAAGCACCCAGTCTATAATACTGGATACGTCATTACTGTTATAGAACTGTCAGCCAATCAGCATTCAGGACTAGAACCACCCAGTCTATAATTCGTCATTACTGTTATAGTACTGTCAGCCAATCAGCATTCAGGACTAGAACCACCCAGTCTATAATATATCATTACTGTTATTGAACTGTCAGCCAATCAGCATTCAGGACTAGAACCACCCAGTCTATATTACTGGATACGTCATTACTGTTATAGTACTGTCAGCCAATCAGCATTCAGGACTAGAACCACCCAGTCTATAATAAGTCATTACTGTTATAGTACTGTCAGCCAATCAGCATTCAGGACTAGAACCACCCAGTCTATAATACTGGATACATCATTACTGTTATAGTACTGTCAGCCAATCAGCATTCAGGACTAGAACCACCCAGTCTATAATACTGGATAGGTCATTACTGTTATAGTACTGTCAGCCAATCAGCATTCAGGACTAGAACCACCCAGTCTATAATACTGGATAGGTCATTACAGTTATAGTACTGTCAGCCAATCAGCATTCAGGACTAGAACCACCCAGTCTATAATACTGGATACATCATTACTGTTATAGTACTGTCAGCCAATCAGCATTCAGGACTAGAACCACCCAGTCTATAATACTGGATAGGTCATTACTGTTATAGTACTGTCAGCCAATCAGCATTCAGGACTAGAACCACCCAGTCTATAATACTGGATAGGTCATTACAGTTATAGTACTGTCAGCCAATCAGCATTCAGGACTAGAACCACCCAGTCTATAATACTGGATAGGTCATTACTGTTATAGTACTGTCAGCCAATCAGCATTCAGGACTAGAACCACCCAGTCTATAATACTGGATAGGTCATTACTGTTATAGTACTGTCAGCCAATCAGCATTCAGGACTAGAACCACCCAGTCTATAATACTGGATAGGTCATTACTGTTATAGTACTGTCAGCCAATCAGCATTAAATCCGCTTTTTGTTTTGTTTCCTTGCCTCATACCAATGAGTATGGTGATACTGGGATCGTCCCTAGTACTCAACTAACGAGATCATCGGTACCTTTCTGAACTGCATGACCAGGTTCATAAGGGATGAGGTAGTACTGTGAGCCTGTTGTGATGAACCCATAGACGACTGGAGAAGATCCTCGATGGAGATCTTGTTCCTCAGAGCTCTGTAGAGCAGCCTCTGTCTGCACGTCAACTGGCAGTATGTTAGGATTTCAATCTGTAAGAGAGAGGGGATAGGTAGATACAGAAAACACAGTAACCATCCTTATCTATCAGAGGAAGAGGGGGTATAGTTAGATACAGAAAACACAGTAACCATCCTTATCTATCAGAGGAAGAGAGGGGATAGGTAGATACAGAAAACACAGTAACCATCCTTATCTATCAGAGGAAGAGAGGGGATAGGTAGATACAGAAAACACAGTAACCATCCTTATCTATCAGAGGAAGAGAGGGGATAGGTAGATACAGAAAACACAGTAACCATCCTTATCTATCAGAGGAAGAGAGGGGATAGGTAGATACAGAAAACACAGTAACCATCCTTATCTATCAGAGGAAGAGAGGGGATAGGTAGATACAGAAAACACAGTAACCATCCTTATCTATCAGAGGAAGAGAGGGGATAGGTAGATACAGAAAACACAGTAACCATCCTTATCTATCAGAGGAAGAGGAGGTGAAATACAGATACTTGTCAAAACGATCTGGAAACATCTGGCAGCTGCTAGTGTAGGTATGGAAGGAGGAAAGGAGACAGATGTGGGTGCCAAGTGAGGACTAGGGTGATGAAAGCAGAGTTGCCTGCCTGGGGGAATAAATAGTGTAGGATACTGAGGTAGGAAAGGAGAGACGATAGAGAGGATACTGAGGTAGGAAAGGAGAGACGATACTGAGGTAGGAATGGAGAGAAGATAGAGAGGATACTGAGGTAGGAAAGGAGAGAGGATACTGAGGTAGGAAAGGAGAGACGATACAGAGGATACTGAGGTAGGAAAGGAGAGACGATACAAAGGATACTGAGGTAGGAAAGGAGAGACGATAGAGGGTATTGAGGTAGGAAAGGAGAGACGATAGAGGGTATTGAGGTAGGAAAGGAGAGACGATAGAGGGTATTGAGGTAGGAAAGGAGAGACGATAGAGGGTATTGAGGTAGGAAAGGAGAGACGATAGAGGGTACTGAGGTAGGAAAGGAGAGACGATAGAGGGTACTGAGGTAGGAAAGGAGAGACGATAGAGGGTATTGAGGTAGGAAAGGAGAGACGATAGAGGGTATTGAGGTAGGAAAGGAGAGACGATAGAGGGTATTGAGGTAGGAAAGGAGAGACGATAGAGAGGATACTGAGGTAGGAAAGGAGAGACGGAGGGTACTGAGGTAGGAAAGGAGAGACGATACAGAGGATACTGAGGTAGGAAAGGAGAGACGATAGAGGGTACTGAGGTAGGAAAGGAGAGACGATAGAGGGTACTGAGGTAGGAAAGGAAAGACGATAGAGGGTACTGAGGTAGGAAAGGAGAGACGATAGAGGGTACTGAGGTAGGAAAGGAGAGACGATAGAGGGTACTGAGGTAGGAAAGGAGAGACGATAGAGGGTACTGAGGTAGGAAAGGAGAGACGATAGAGGGTACTGAGGTAGGAAAGGAGAGACGATAGAGGGTACTGAGGTAGGAAAGGAGAGACGATAGAGGGTACTGAGGTAGGAAAGGAGAGACGATAGAGGGTACTGAGGTAGGAAAGGAGAGACGATAGAGGGTACTGAGGTAGGAAAGGAGAGACGATAGAGGGTACTGAGGTAGGAAAGGAGAGACGATAGAGGGTACTGAGGTAGGAAAGGAGAGACGATAGAGGGTACTGAGGTAGGAAAGGAGAGACGATAGAGGGTACTGAGGTAGGAAAGGAGAGACGATAGAGGGTACTGAGGTAGGAAAGGAGAGACGATAGAGGGTACTGAGGTAGGAAAGGAGAGACGATAGAGGGTACTGAGGTAGGAAAGGAGAGACGATAGAGGGTACTGAGGTAGGAAAGGAGAGACGATAGAGGGTACTGAGGTAGGAAAGGAGAGACGATAGAGGGTACTGAGGTAGGAAAGGAGAGACGATAGAGGGTACTGAGGTAGGAAAGGAGAGACGATAGAGGGTACTGAGGTAGGAAAGGAGAGACGATAGAGGGTATTGAGGTAGGAAAGGAGAGACGATAGAGGGTATTGAGGTAGGAAAGGAGAGACGATAGAGGGGATATTGAAGAACAGATAGATAGGACAGGACCTATAAAGTGATATATAACTCGTGTGTGATTGGTCAGTCAGTACCTTGTCAGAGAGCTCGTTCTCGACATCCTTCTTGATCCTCCTCAACATGAAGGGTTTCAGGATCATATGAAGCCTGGACAGCTGATCTAAACAACACCAACGACACAGTCAGCAGGTCCTCAACATGAAGGGTTTCAGGATCATATGAAGCCTGGACAGCTGATCTAAACAACATCAACGACACAGTCAGCAGGTCCTCAACATGAAGGGTTTCAGGATCATATGAAGCCTGGACAGCTGATCTAAACAACACCAACGACACAGTCAGCAGGTCCTCAACATGAAGGGTTTCAGGATCATATGAAGCCTGGACAGCTGATCTAAACAACACCAACGACACAGTCAGCAGGTCCTCAACATGAAGGGTTTCAGGATCATATGAAGCCTGGACAGCTGATCTAAACAACACCAACGACACAGTCAGCAGGTCCTCAACATGAAGGGTTTCAGGATCATATGAAGCCTGGACAGCTGATCTAAACAACATCAACGACACAGTCAGCAGGTCCTCAACATGAAGGGTTTCAGGATCATATGAAGCCTGGACAGCTGATCTAAACAACATCAACGACACAGTCAGCAGGTCCTCAACATGAAGGGTTTCAGGATCATATGAAGCCTGGACAGCTGATCTAAACAACATCAACGACACAGTCAGCAGGTCCTCAACATGAAGGGTTTCAGGATCATATGAAGCCTGGACAGCTGATCTAAACAACACCAACGACAGTCAGCGGGTCTCAACGACAGTCAGCGGGTCTCAACCGACAGTCAGCGGGTCTCAACGACAGTCAGCGGGTCTCAACGACAGTCAGCGGGTCTCAACGACAACAACGACAACAACGACAGCCAGCGGGTCTCAACGACAACGACAGCCAGCGGGTCTCAACGACAGCCAGCGGGTCTCAACGACAGCCAGCGGGTCTCAACGACAGCCAGCGGGTCTCAACGACAGCCAGCGGGTCTCAACGACAGCCAGCGGGTCTCAACGACAGCCAGCGGGTCTCAACGACAACAACAAGCCCAGCGGGTCTCAACGACAGTCAGCGGGTCTCAACGACAGTCAGCGGGTCTAAACGACAGTCAGCGGGTCTAAACGACAGTCAGCGGGTCTAAACGACAACGACAGTCAGCGGGTCTAAACGACAACGACAGTCAGCGGGTCTAAACGACAACGACAGTCAGCGGGTCTAAACAACAACGACAGTCAGCGGGTCTAAACAACAACGACAGTCAGTGGGTCTAAACAACAACGACGGTCAGCGGGTCTAAACAACAACGACAGTCAGCGGGTCTAAACAACAACGACAGTCAGCGGGTTGGTCTAAACAACAACGACGGTCAGCGGGTCTAAACAACAACGACAGTCAGCTGGTCTAAACGACAACAACAGTCAGCTGGTCTAAACAACAACAGTCAGCTGGTCTAAACAACAACGACAGTCAGCTGGTCTAAACAACAACGACAGTCAGCGGGTCTAAACGACAACGACAGTCAGCTGGTCTAAACGACAACGACAGTCAGCTGGTCTAAACAACAACGACAGTCAGCTGGTCTAAACAACAACGACAGTCAGCTGGTCTAAACAACAACGACAGTCAGCTGGTCTAAACAACAACAACAGTCAGCTGGTCTAAACAACAACAACAGTCAGCTGGTCTAAACAACAACGACAGTCAGCTGGTCTAAACAACAACGACAGTCAGCTGGTCTAAACAACAACGACAGTCAGCTGGTCTAAACAACAACGACAGTCAGCTGGTCTAAACGACAACAACAGTCAGCTGGTCTAAACAACAACAACAGTCAGCTGGTCTAAACAACAACAACAGTCAGCTGGTCTAAACAACGACAGTCAGCTGGTCTAAACAACAACAGTCAGCTGGTCTAAACAACAACAGTCAGCTGGTCTAAACAACAACAGTCAGCTGGTCTAAACAACACGTCAGCTGGTCTAAACAACATGTAAACATGAATCTAGTCTAAACAACAACAACAGGTCAGCTACAAATCAATCAATCACTTCATAAGAAACAGACATGGACACCTGATTAGAGTACTTCTAAAGTAGATATTAAAAATCAAGCAGTCTGAAACAATCTCAGAAGAAAGGTTGTGTAGTGTACTCACTCTCGTCGATGGCAGACTTGTTCTCTGCATGGCTCTCGATGTCTTTAGAGAACCATTCATTAAACTCTTCGTGAGAGTCAAACAACGTAGGCATGATGAAATGGAGCAGAGCCCACAACTGAGACAGGAAATAATAACAGTCAGCATCTCTACAGTACCAAACAGACAGAGAGAAATGCAAAGACAGAGACAGAAAGACAGAGAGGAAGAGCGAGAAATAAAGCCCTTTGAATTGAGAGAGAGAGAGAGAGAGAGAGAGAGAGAGAGAGAGAGAGACATTCAGAAAGTATTCACACTCCATTGACTTTCCACATTTTCTTGTTACAGCCAGAATTTAAAATGTTTTAAAATTTAGATTGTGTGTCACTGGCCTTGACACAAAGTGACATTATGTTTTTAGAACTTTGAACAAAATCTAAAAAGGAAAAGCTGAAATGTCTTGAGTCAATAAGTATTTAGTCTATTTGCTATGACAACCCTAAATAAGTTCAGGAGTAAAAATGTCACAAGTTGCATGAACTTACTCTTTGTGCGATAATATTGTTTAACATGATTTTTGAATGACTACCTCATCTCTGTACCCCACACATACAGATAATTGTAAGGTCCCTCAGTCGAGCAGTGAATTTCAAACATAGTTTCCACTGCCTCACAAAGGGCGACATCTATCGGTAGATGGGTAAAAAATAAATAAAGAAGACAATAAATATCTCTTTGAGCATGGAGAAGTCCTTCCTAACTCAGTTGCCAGAGAGGAAGGAAATCGCTCTGGGATTTCACCATGAGGCCTATGGTGACTTTAAAACAGTTATTAAATGGCTGTGATTGGAGAAAACTGAGGAATGATCACCAACGAAGTTACTCCACAATATTAACGTAAATTACATAAGTGATACTAACGTAACTGAAAAGGAAGTCGGTACAGAATACAAATATTAAAAATCACGCAAACCGTTATGCTTGGGGCAAATACAACACAAAACATCACTGAGTACCACTCTTTATATGTTCATGCATGGTGGTGGCTGCATCCTGTTATGGGTATACTTATCGGCAACAGAATAGAGCTAAACACAGGAAAAATCCTAGAGGGAAACTGGTTCAGTCTGCTTTCCACCAGACACTGGGAGACGAATTCACCTTTCAGCAGGACAATAACCCAAAACAAGGCCAAATATACACTGTGGCCTAGTTACAGTTTTGACTTAAATAGGCTTGAAAATCTATGGCAAGACTTGGGAATGTCTGTCAAGCAATGATCAACACCCAACTTGACAAAGCTTGAAGATTATTTTTTTAAGAATAATGTGCAAATATTATACAATCCAGGTATGCAAAGCTCTTAGAGACTTACCCAGAAAGACTCACAGCTGTAATCGCTGCCAAAGGTGATTCTAACATGTATTGACTTATTATGGGGTAAAGAAAAAAATATTTAAATACATTTTTAATTCAGGCTGTGACACAGCAAAATGTGGAATAAGTCAAGGGGTATGAATACTTTCTGAAGGCACTATACAGCATATACAGACAGGCTGAGGAAGAGACATAGAAAGAGAGAAAGAAAGAATACACAAAAAAACAGAGCAAACTAGAATGCTATTTGGCCCTAAACACAGGGTACACAGTGGCAGAATCCCTGACCACTGTGACTGATCCAAAATAAAGGAAAGCTTTGACTATGTACAGACTCAGTGAGCATAGTATTGCTATTGAGAAAGGCCGTCGTAGGCAGACCTGGTTCTCAAGAGAAGACAGGCTATGTGCACACTGCCCACAAAATGAGGTGGAAACTGAGATGCACTTCCTAACCTCCTGCCAAATGTATGACCATATTAGAGACACATATTTCCCTCAGATTACACAGACCCACAAAGAATTAGAAAACAAATCATATTTTGATAAACTCCCATATCTATTGGGTGAAATACTACGGTGTACCATCACAGCAGCAATATTTGTGACCTGTTGCCACAAGAAAAGGGCAACCGGTGAAGAACAAGCACCATTGTAAATACAACCCATATTTATGTTGATTTTCCCTTTTGTACTTTAGCTATTTGCACATTGTTACAATACCGTATATAGACTTATGACATTTTAAATGTCTATTCCTTTGGAACTTTTGTGAGTGTAATGTTTACTGTTTATATTCTATTGTTTATTATCTGTGTCACTTGCTTTGACAATGTAAACATACATTTTCCCATTGAACTGTGAGAGGGAGGGAGAATTGGTGAGTGACAGAGTATGAGGAGAGAAAGAGAGTCGATTCAATCTGGTTTGTTGCTGTTGGCTTTCTCATGTGTATTATTTACCATGTATAATTGTTTTGGTTGAGATATATATATATATATATATATATGATTATTGTTGCTCAAACATATTTACATAAATTAACATACTACATATACTGTACATTGATTTAGCAACAGTGGTAATCACCCATCCATGACATACAGCATTTATTAAATACAGAGACAGACAGACAGAGAGAGAGAGCAGAGAGAGCCAGACAGACATAGAGAGAGAGCAGAGAGAGCCAGACAGACAGAGAGAGAGAGCAGAGAGAGCCAGACAGACAGAGAGAGAGAGCAGAGAGAGCCAGACAGACAGAGAGAGAGAGCAGAGAGAGCGAGAGCAGAGAGAGCGAGAGCAGAGAGAGAGAGAGCAGAGAGAGCCAGACAGACATAGAGAGAGAGCAGAGAGAGCCAGACAGACATAGAGAGAGAGCAGAGAGAGCCAGACAGACAGAGAGAGAGAGCAGAGAGAGCGAGAGCAGAGAGAGAGAGAGCAGAGAGAGCCAGACAGACATAGAGAGAGAGCAGAGAGAGCCAGACAGACAGAGAGAGAGCAGAGAGAGCCAGACAGACATAGAGAGAGAGCAGAGAGAGCCAGACAGACAGAGAGAGAGAGCAGAGAGAGCGAGAGCAGAGAGAGAGAGAGCAGAGAGAGCCAGACAGACATAGAGAGAGAGCAGAGAGAGCCAGACAGACAGAGAGAGAGAGCAGAGAGAGCCAGACAGACAGAGAGAGAGAGCAGAGAGAGCCAGACAGACAGAGAGAGAGAGCAGAGAGAGCCAGACAGACATAGAGAGAGAGCAGAGAGAGCCAGACAGACAGAGAGAGAGCAGAGAGAGCCAGACAGACATAGAGAGAGAGCAGAGAGAGCCAGACAGACATAGAGAGAGAGCAGAGAGAGCCAGACAGACATAGAGAGAGAGCAGAGAGAGCCAGACAGACAGAGAGAGAGCAGAGAGAGCCAGACAGACAGAGAGAGAGCAGAGAGAGCCAGACAGACAGAGAGAGAGCAGAGAGAGCCAGACAGACATAGAGAGAGAGCAGAGAGAGCCAGACAGACATAGAGAGAGAGCAGAGAGAGCGAGAGCAGAGAGAGAGAGAGCAGAGAGAGCGAGAGCAGAGAGAGAGAGAGCAGAGAGAGCCAGACAGACATAGAGAGAGAGCAGAGAGAGCGAGAGCGAGCGAGACAGAGAGCGAGCGAGACACAGAGAGCGAGCGAGACACAGAGAGCGAGCGAGACACAGAGAGCGAGCGAGCGAGCCACAGAGAGAGAGCCAGAGAGCGAGCGAGCCACAGAGAGAGAGCCAGAGAGCGAGCGAGCCACAGAGAGAGAGCGAGCGAGCGAGAGACAGAGAGAGCGAGAGAGCGAGAGAGCGAGAGAGCGAGCGAGCGAGGGCGAGCCAGCGAGCCAGCGAGCCAGCCAGCCAGCCAGCCAGACAGACAGACAGACAGACAGACAGACAGAGCGAGCCAGACAGACAGACAGACAGACAGACAGACAGACAGAGCGAGCGAGCGAGCGAGCCAGACAGACAGACAGACAGACAGACAGAGCGAGCGAGCCAGACAGAGCGAGCGAGCGAGCGAGCCAGACAGAGACAGAGCGAGCGAGCGAGCCAGACAGAGCGAGCGAGCGAGCCAGACAGAGCGAGCGAGACAGAGCGAGCGAGCGAGCCAGACAGAGCGAGCGAGCGAGCCAGACAGAGCGAGCGAGCGAGCCAGACAGAGCGAGCGAGCGAGCGAGCCAGACAGAGCGAGCGAGCCAGACAGAGCGAGCGAGCGAGCCAGACAGAGCGAGCGAGCCAGACAGAGCGAGCGAGCCAGACAGAGCGAGCGAGCCAGAGCGAGCGAGCCAGAGCGAGCGAGCCAGACAGAGCGAGCGAGCCAGAGCGAGCGAGACAGACAGAGCGAGCGAGACAGACAGAGCGAGCGAGCCAGACAGACAGAGCGAGACAGACAGAGCGAGCGAGCGAGACAGACAGAGCGAGCGAGCGAGCCAGACAGAGCGAGCGAGACAGACAGAGCGAGCGAGACAGACAGAGCGAGCGAGCCAGACAGAGCGAGCGAGACAGACAGAGCGAGCGAGCGAGCGAGACAGAGCGAGCGAGAGAGACAGAGCGAGCGAGCCAGACAGAGCGAGCAAGCCAGACAGAGCGAGCGAGCGAGCGAGCCAGACAGAGCGAGCGAGCGAGCCAGAGCGAGCGAGCGAGCCAGAGCGAGCGAGCGAGACAGAGCGAGCGAGACAGAGCCAGCCAGCCAGCCAGCCAGCCAGCCAGCCAGCCAGCCAGCCAGACAGACACAGAGCGAGCGAGCCAGACAGACAGACAGACAGACAGACACAGAGCGAGCGAGCCAGACAGACAGACAGACAGAGCGAGCGAGCGAGCGAGCGAGACAGACAGAGAGAGCGAGCGAGCGAGACAGACAGAGAGAGCGAGCGAGCGAGACAGACAGAGAGAGCGAGCGAGCGAGCGAGACAGACAGACAGAGAGAGCGAGCGAGACAGACAGACAGAGAGAGCGAGCGAGACAGACAGACAGACAGAGCGAGCGAGCGAGCGAGACAGACAGAGAGAGCGAGACAGACAGATAGAGCGAGACAGACAGAGAGAGCGAGACAGACAGAGAGAGCGAGACAGACAGAGAGAGCGAGACAGACAGAGAGAGCGAGACAGAGAGACAGACAGACAGAGAGAGACAGACAGACACAGAGAGAGACAGACAGACAGAGACAGAGAGAGACAGACAGACAGAGAGAGACAGACAGACAGAGAGAGACAGACAGACAGAGACAGAGCGAGAGAGAGAGAGAGCGAGCCAGAGACACAGACAGAGAGACAGACAGACAGACAGACAGACAGACAGACAGACAGACAGACACAGAGCGAGCCAGAGACACAGACAGAGAGACAAACAGAGAGACAGACAGAGAGACAGACAGAGAGACAGACAGAGAGACAGAGAGACAGACAGAGAGACAGACAGAGAGACAGACAGAGAGACAGAGAGTGACAGACAGAGAGACAGACAGAGAGACAGAGAGTGACAGAGAGACACAGTCAGAGAGTCAGAGAGAGACAGAGAGACACAGTCAGAGAGACAGACAGACAGACAGACAGAGAGACACAGTCAGAGAGACACAGTCAGAGAGACACAGTCAGAGAGACACGTCAGAGAGACACAGTCAGAGAGACACAGTCAGAGCGAGTGAGACAGAGAGCGAGTGAGACAGAGAGCGAGTGAGACAGAGAGACAGACAGACAGACAGAGAGACAGACAGACAGACAGAGAGTCAGAGAGAGAGAGAGTCAGAGACAGAACGACAGACAGAACGACAGACAGAACGACAGACAGAACGACAGACAGAACGACAGACAGAACGACAGACAGAACGACAGACAGAACGACAGACAGAACGACCTCTCACCTCTGCCATAGTGTTCTGTATGGGCGTTCCTGTGAGCAGCAGTCTGTTTCTACACTGAAACTGCAGCAAGATCTTCCAACGAACACTGTCAACACAGAGACACAATGCAAACTTAATGGACTACATGACGTATACATCATCCTCGAATGCACTGGATGGGGAAATCAGGTCTCATTTGAGACGACTGAAAGAGCTGCTCCAGCTGCTACTGCTCTTTAGTGACTGGGCCTCGTCCAGAACCACGCACTCTCACTTGACCCTCTGAACTGAGATGGATCGCTGCCGAGATGGGTCGCTGCCGAGATGGGTCGCTGCTGTCTTAAGGGCTCCTGACCAATTCTGCTATTTTCTGTTTTTTTTATATAAGCAGATTCCATAATTTCCTATGACTGAAAGCCGCGCCTGGACATCAGAACAGCGATCCCTAACCTTGTTTTTGGATGAAGATTTGTATTTCCGAGTCGACAGTTGTGGATGTACAGCTCACCTCGGACCAGGCCTTTAACCCCGGGATAAAAAGGAAGAGACGGGTAAATAAACTGCCTCTACCATCCATTCTATTGGCGAACGTACAATCACTGGAGAACAAACTGGATGACCTCCGTTCGAGACTATCGTATCAACAGGACCTGAAGAACTTTAATATCCTGTGTTTCTTGGAGTCATGGCTGAATAAGGACAATATGCATCTAGCTGGTTTTTCTATATGGTCAAGACCGAATGGTAGCTTTTGGTAAGGTTAAGGAGGGAGATGTGTCTCTGGCAACAACAGATGGTGCGCAATCCCAAGGCAAATAGCCGATTATGGATTACAGGAAACAGAGGGGCCGAGCACGTCCACATTCACAGGACTGTAGTGAAGCAAGTCGAAAACTTCCAAGTCTCTCAGTTGTCCACATCACTAAGGAATTATCATGGTCCACACACGTCAACACAGTCGTGAAAAGGGCACGACAACACCTCTTTCCCCTCAGGAGGCTGAAAAGATTCCACATGGGTCCTCAGATCCTCAAAAAGTTCTACAGCTGCACTATTGAGAGCATCTTGACTGGCTGCATCACCGTTTGGTATGGCAACTGCTTGGCATCCGACCGCAAGGCGCTACAGAGGGTAATGCATACAGTCCAGTATAACACAGGGGCCGAGCTTCCTGCCACCCTGGACCTCTTTACGAGGCAGTGTCTAAGGAAGGTCCTAAAAATTTTCAGCCACTCCAGCCACCCAAGTCATAGACTGTTCTCTCTGCTACCGCACGGCAAGTCTGGAACCAACAGGACAGCGAACAGCTTCTAACCCAAAGCCAGAAACACTACTAGTTAACCAGTAGCTACCCAGACTATCTGCATTGACTCATGTACACTGCTGCCACTGTTTATCATCTAACCTGCTGCCTAGTCAATTGACCCCTACCTATAAGTACACATCTACCTCCATTACCTCGTACCCTTGCACTATGACTCAGTACTGCTACCCCGTGTATATAGCCAAGTTATCATGGACTCAGTACTGGTACCATGTGTACATAGCCAAGTTATCATGGACTCAGTACTGGTACCCCTGCACATTGACTCAGTACTGGTACCCCGTGTATATAGCCAAGTTATCATGGACTCAGTACTGGTACCCCGTGTATATAGCCAAGTTATCATGGACTCAGTACTGGTACCCCGTGTATAAAGTCAAGTTATCATGGACTCAGTACTGGTACCCCGTGTATATAGCCAAGTTATCATGGACTCAGTACTGGTACCCCGTGTACATAGCCAAGTTATCATGGACTCAGTACTGGTACCATGTGTACATAGCCAAGTTATCATGGACTCAGTACTGGTACCATGTGTACATAGCCAAGTTATCATGGACTCAGTACTGGTACCCCGTGTACATAGCCAAGTTATCATGGACTCAGTACTGGTACCCCGTGTATATAGCCAAGTTATCATGGACTCAGTACTGGTACCCCGTGTATATAACCAAGTTATCATGGACTCAGTACTGGTACCGTGTGTATATAGCCAAGTTATCATGGACTCAGTACTGGTACCGTGTGTATATAGCCAAGTTATCATGGACTCAGTACTGGTACCATGTGTATATAGCCAAGTTATCATGGACTCAGTACTGGTACCATGTGTATATAGCCAAGTTATCATGGACTCAGTAGTGGTACCCCGTGTATATAGTCAAGTTATCATGGACTCAGTACTGGTACCCCGTGTACATAGCCAAGTTATCATTGACTCAGTACTGGTACCCCGTGTACATAGCCAAGTTATCATGGACTCAGTACTGGTACCATGTGTATATAGCCAAGTTATCATGGACTCAGTACTGGTACCCCGTGTACATAGCCAAGTTATCATGGACTCAGTACTGGTACCCCGTGTACATAGCCAAGTTATCATGGACTCAGTACTGGTACCCCGTGTATATAGCCAAGTTAACGTTACTCATTGTATATTTATTCCTTGTGTTATTATTTTTTCTATTATTTCTCTCTATGTTGTTGGGAAGGACCCGTACGTCAGCTTTTCACTGTTAGTCCACACCTGTTGTTTACCTTTTCACTGTTAGTCTACACCTGTTGTTTACCTTTCCACTGTTAGTCTACACCTGTTGTTTACCTTTCCACTGTTAGTCTACACCTGTTGTTTACCTTTCCACTGTTAGTCCACACCTGTTGTTTACCTTTCCACTGTTAGTCCACACCTGTTGTTTACCTTTCCACTGTTAGTCCACACCTGTTGTTTACCTTTCCACTGTTAGTCTACACCTGTTGTTTACCTTTCCACTGTTAGTCCACACCTGTTGTTTACCTTTCCACTGTTAGTCTACACCTGTTGTTTACCTTTCCACTGTTAGTCCACACCTGTTGTTTACCTTTCCACTGTTAGTCTACACCTGTTGTTTACCTTTCCACTGTTAGTCCACACCTGTTGTTTACCTTTCCACTGTTAGTCTACACCTGTTGTTTACCTTTCCACTGTTAGTCTACACCTGTTGTTTACCTTTCCACTGTTAGTCCACACCTGTTGTTTACCTTTCCACTGTTAGTCCACACCTGTTGTTTACGAAGCTTTTCACTGTTAGTCCACACCTGTTGTTTACCTTTCCACTGTTAGTCTACACCTGTTGTTTACCTTTCCACTGTTAGTCCACACCTGTTGTTTACCTTTCCACTGTTAGTCCACACCTGTTGTTTACCTTTTCACTGTTAGTCCACACCTGTTGTTTACCTTTCCACTGTTAGTCCACACCTGTTGTTTACCTTTCCACTGTTAGTCTACACCTGTTGTTTACCAAGCTTTTCACTGTTAGTCTACACCTGTTGTTTACCTTTTCACTGTTAGTCTACACCTGTTGTTTACCTTTTCACTGTTAGTCTACACCTGTTGTTTACCTTTCCACTGTTAGTCCACACCTGTTGTTTACCTTTCCACTGTTAGTCTACACCTGTTGTTTACCTTTCCACTGTTAGTCCACACCTGTTGTTTACCTTTCCACTGTTAGTCCACACCTGTTGTTTACCAAGCTTTTCACTGTTAGTCTACACCTGTTGTTTACCTTTTCACTGTTAGTCCACACCTGTTGTTTACCTTTTCACTGTTAGTCTACACCTGTTGTTTACCTTTCCACTGTTAGTCCACACCTGTTGTTTACCTTTCCACTGTTAGTCCACACCTGTTGTTTACCTTTCCACTGTTAGTCTACACCTGTTGTTTACCTTTCCACTGTTAGTCTACACCTGTTGTTTACCTTTTCACTGTTAGTCCACACCTGTTGTTTACCTTTTCACTGTTAGTCCACACCTGTTGTTTACCTTTTCACTGTTAGTCTACACCTGTTGTTTACCTTTTCACTGTTAGTCTACACCTGTTGTTTACCTTTCCACTGTTAGTCCACACCTGTTGTTTACCTTTCCACTGTTAGTCTACACCTGTTGTTTACCTTTTCACTGTTAGTCCACACCTGTTGTTTACCTTTCCACTGTTAGTCCACACCTGTTGTTTACCTTTCCACTGTTAGTCCACACCTGTTGTTTACCTTTTCACTGTTAGTCCACACCTGTTGTTTACCTTTTCACTGTTAGTCTACACCTGTTGTTTACCTTTTCACTGTTAGTCTACACCTGTTGTTTACCTTTCCACTGTTAGTCTACACCTGTTGTTTACCTTTCCACTGTTAGTCTACACCTGTTGTTTACCTTTCCACTGTTAGTCTACACCTGTTGTTTACCTTTTCACTGTTAGTCTACACCTGTTGTTTACCTTTCCACTGTTAGTCCACACCTGTTGTTTACCTTTCCACTGTTAGTCTACACCTGTTGTTTACCTTTCCACTGTTAGTCTACACCTGTTGTTTACCTTTCCACTGTTAGTCTACACCTGTTGTTTACCTTTCCACTGTTAGTCTACACCTGTTGTTTACCTTTCCACTGTTAGTCTACACCTGTTGTTTACCTTTCCACTGTTAGTCCACACCTGTTGTTTACCTTTTCACTGTTAGTCCACACCTGTTGTTTACCTTTTCACTGTTAGTCTACACCTGTTGTTTACCTTTCCACTGTTAGTCTACACCTGTTGTTTACCTTTCCACTGTTAGTCTACACCTGTTGTTTACCTTTTCACTGTTAGTCCACACCTGTTGTTTACCTTTTCACTGTTAGTCCACACCTGTTGTTTACCTTTTCACTGTTAGTCCACACCTGTTGTTTACCTTTCCACTGTTAGTCCACACCTGTTGTTTACCTTTTCACTGTTAGTCTACACCTGTTGTTTACCTTTCCACTGTTAGTCTACACCTGTTGTTTACCTTTTCACTGTTAGTCTACACCTGTTGTTTACCTTTCCACTGTTAGTCTACACCTGTTGTTTACCTTTTCACTGTTAGTCCACACCTGTTGTTTACCTTTCCACTGTTAGTCTACACCTGTTGTTTACCTTTCCACTGTTAGTCTACACCTGTTGTTTACCTTTCCACTGTTAGTCTACACCTGTTGTTTACCTTTTCACTGTTAGTCCACACCTGTTGTTTACCTTTTCACTGTTAGTCTACACCTGTTGTTTACCTTTTCACTGTTAGTCTACACCTGTTGTTTACCTTTCCACTGTTAGTCTACACCTGTTGTTTACCTTTCCACTGTTAGTCCACACCTGTTGTTTACCTTTCCACTGTTAGTCCACACCTGTTGTTTACCTTTTCACTGTTAGTCTACACCTGTTGTTTACCTTTCCACTGTTAGTCCACACCTGTTGTTTACCTTTCCACTGTTAGTCTACACCTGTTGTTTACCTTTTCACTGTTAGTCCACACCTGTTGTTTACCTTTCCACTGTTAGTCCACACCTGTTGTTTACCTTTTCACTGTTAGTCCACACCTGTTGTTTACCTTTTCACTGTTAGTCCACACCTGTTGTTTACCTTTCCACTGTTAGTCCACACCTGTTGTTTACCTTTCCACTGTTAGTCTACACCTGTTGTTTACCTTTTCACTGTTAGTCTACACCTGTTGTTTACCAAGCTTTTCACTGTTAGTCCACACCTGTTGTTTACCTTTCCACTGTTAGTCCACACCTGTTGTTTACCTTTCCACTGTTAGTCCACACCTGTTGTTTACCTTTCCACTGTTAGTCTACACCTGTTGTTTACCTTTTCACTGTTAGTCTACACCTGTTGTTTACCTTTCCACTGTTAGTCCACACCTGTTGTTTACCTTTCCACTGTTAGTCTACACCTGTTGTTTACCTTTCCACTGTTAGTCTACACCTGTTGTTTACCTTTCCACTGTTAGTCTACACCTGTTGTTTACCAAGCTTTTCACTGTTAGTCCACACCTGTTGTTTACCTTTTCACTGTTAGTCCACACCTGTTGTTTACCTTTCCACTGTTAGTCTACACCTGTTGTTTACCTTTCCACTGTTAGTCCACACCTGTTGTTTACCTTTTCACTGTTAGTCCACACCTGTTGTTTACCTTTCCACTGTTAGTCCACACCTGTTGTTTACCTTTCCACTGTTAGTCTACACCTGTTGTTTACCTTTCCACTGTTAGTCTACACCTGTTGTTTACCTTTCCACTGTTAGTCCACACCTGTTGTTTACCTTTTCACTGTTAGTCTACACCTGTTGTTTACCTTTCCACTGTTAGTCCACACCTGTTGTTTACCTTTCCACTGTTAGTCCACACCTGTTGTTTACCTTTCCACTGTTAGTCCACACCTGTTGTTTACCTTTCCACTGTTAGTCCACACCTGTTGTTTACCTTTCCACTGTTAGTCTACACCTGTTGTTTACCTTTCCACTGTTAGTCTACACCTGTTGTTTACCAAGCTTTTCACTGTTAGTCTACACCTGTTGTTTACCTTTCCACTGTTAGTCCACACCTGTTGTTTACCTTTCCACTGTTAGTCTACACCTGTTGTTTACCTTTCCACTGTTAGTCTACACCTGTTGTTTACCAAGCTTTTCACTGTTAGTCTACACCTGTTGTTTACCTTTCCACTGTTAGTCTACACCTGTTGTTTACCTTTCCACTGTTAGTCTACACCTGTTGTTTACCAAGCTTTCCACTGTTAGTCTACACCTGTTGTTTACCTTTTCACTGTTAGTCCACACCTGTTGTTTACCTTTCCACTGTTAGTCTACACCTGTTGTTTACCTTTCCACTGTTAGTCTACACCTGTTGTTTACCTTTCCACTGTTAGTCTACACCTGTTGTTTACCTTTCCACTGTTAGTCCACACCTGTTGTTTACCTTTTCACTGTTAGTCTACACCTGTTGTTTACCTTTTCACTGTTAGTCTACACCTGTTGTTTACCAAGCTTTCCACTGTTAGTCTACACCTGTTGTTTACCTTTTCACTGTTAGTCCACACCTGTTGTTTACCTTTCCACTGTTAGTCTACACCTGTTGTTTACCTTTCCACTGTTAGTCTACACCTGTTGTTTACCTTTCCACTGTTAGTCTACACCTGTTGTTTACCTTTCCACTGTTAGTCCACACCTGTTGTTTACCTTTTCACTGTTAGTCCACACCTGTTGTTTACCTTTTCACTGTTAGTCCACACCTGTTGTTTACCTTTCCACTGTTAGTCCACACCTGTTGTTTACCTTTCCACTGTTAGTCCACACCTGTTGTTTACCTTTTCACTGTTAGTCCACACCTGTTGTTTACCTTTCCACTGTTAGTCCACACCTGTTGTTTACCTTTCCACTGTTAGTCTACACCTGTTGTTTACCTTTCCACTGTTAGTCCACACCTGTTGTTTACCAAGCATGTGACAAAACAGATGTTGATCTATTAGTGTCTAGGAGTCTAGGGGGTAGGAGTTAGTGTCTAGGAGTCCAGGGGATAGGAGTTAGTGTCTAGGCGTCCAGGGGTTAGTGTCTAGGAGTCCAGGGGGTAGGGGTTAGTGTCTAGGAGTCCAGGGGGTAGGGGTTAGTGTCTAGGAGTCCAGGGGGTAGGGGTTAGTGTCTAGGAGTACAGGGGATAGGATCTATAGGTTATGGTTTACATGGTACTGCTCTTTAGGGACTAGGCCTCATCCAGAAACATGTACTGCCACTTGACCCTCTAGGGGTAGTGTCTAGGGGTTAGGGTCTAGGGGTTAGTGTCTAGGGTCCTCAAACTCAACTCTGGAACTCGAAGCCAGTTCCACTGCTTCTTTTCATTGTTCCCTTCAAATCAGGGACTGCAGGGTTCCATCTTTATATTTAGATTTTCATTGTTGGACATAAAACTGTATAAACACCAGGAAATAATCTCCCAAGTGATTTTGGAAATCTGTTCCCAATTATTCACTATAGAAAGACGTGATCATACAGAAATGTAATAATGAGATTTTTATATCAAATATAATCTGTTTTGGCGTCGTGTGTTTAATTTGCAGTAAAAAAAAAGTATATATTTATAATTATTTTCTACCCCCCCCCCCCCCCCCCCCCCCGCCGACCGACCATCCACTCAGTAAAAAAATTGTCCCATGACTGACTAGTTGAAGAGCCCTGGTCAAGGGGTCAGGGTTTACCTGGTACTGCTCTTCAGGGCCTGGGCTTCATCTAGAACCATGTACTGCCACTTCACCCTCTGGAAGTACTTGACATCCTGAACTACCAGCTGGTAACTGGTGATCACCACGTGGAACGGAGCATTCTGGGTGTACAGGGTTTTCTGGCTCCAGAACTTCCTGATCACTTTGCGGTCGTGAGGGTTCCCCCAGTACGGCAGAACCTGAGGGACAAACGGCACAAAGGGTTAATAAATGAATATAATATGTGAATCTGCTCTGTTTATTCTCTCAAGGAGGTCCAGGTATCATGGAGGCAGATCTAGAAAGGAGTTTAGACACTTAGTCTGTGTTGAACTTTTGTTTCTAATTGAATATAGTTATTTTATCACAACAGAAGGTTAAAATTGTAACCTTCTGACTTTTTCCAGTAGAAAGGAACACTTTACAAAGTGACTTTCTTAAAAAAAAATTTTTTTTTTTTAAAAGTCTTATTGTTTTAGTGAGAAAACATTTCAACTCTGACTCCATGGATTGTTGATGAGACGTTATGTTAAACTATGTGACGGGACCATAATGAATCCCTCAACACAAATACTGGCCGAGGCTCCATTGTGTGTGTGTCGTCCATTGTTGCCGGGTCAGTTTCTCCGCCTGTCTCGTTCTCAGGAAGTGATACTTATCTGATGTTTGTTAACACCTCATCACCACGGTGAAACACTTGATTTACTGTCTTCTGAAAAACATCCAACAATGATGGTTTTGCAGTAAAAGTCGGTGTATATGGAGGAGGGTGTGTGTGTGTGTGTGTGTGTGCGTTGTAAGATACCACGCCTCTGATTCATAGTTACCATAAGTCATATAATACTATGCTGCCCCCTAAAGGACAATCGGAATAAGGCACCTAAACAACCACAGGTTCTCACACCTTCAGATTATACAGGATGTTTGTATTATCCCCTCACACAATATAACACATACAGGTCATATATACAGTCAATTAACACAGAGGCAGAACCAATAGGCTGAAAAGTTTAACCAAAGGAGAGAGATGGACTGAACAGCTGATAGAGAGATGGACAGAACAGCTGATAGAGAGAGATAGATGGACTGAACAGCTGATAGAGAGATAGACAGAACAGCTGATAGAGAGATGGACTGAACAGCTGATAGAGAGATGGACTGAACAGCTGATAGAGAGATGGACTGAACAGCTGATAGAGAGATGGACTGAACAGCTGATAGAGAGATGGACTGAACAGCTGATAGAGAGATGGACTGAACAGCTGATAGAGAGATGGACTGAACAGCTGATAGAGAGATGGACTGAACAGCTGATAGAGAGATGGACTGAACAGCTGATAGAGAGATGGACTGAACAGCTGATAGAGAGATGGACTGAACAGCTGATAGAGAGATGGACTGAACAGCTGATAGAGAGATGGACTGAACAGCTGATAGAGAGATGGACTGAACAGCTGATAGAGAGATGGACTGAACAGCTGATAGAGAGATAGACAGAACAGCTGATAGAGAGATAGACAGAACAGCTGATAGAGAGATAGACAGAACAGCTGATAGAGAGATAGACAGAACAGCTGATAGAGAGATAGACAGAACAGCTGATAGAGAGAGAGATGGACAGAACAGCTGATGGACAGAACAGCTGATAGAGAGATGGACAGAACAGCTGATGGACAGAACAGCTGATGGACAGAACAGCTGATGGACAGAACAGCTGGTGGACAGAACAGCTGATAGAGAGAGATGGACAGAACAGCTGATGGACAGAACAGCTGATAGAGAGAGATGGACAGGACAGCTGATGGACAGAACAGCTGATAGAGAGAGATGGACAGAACAGCTGATGGAAAGAACAGCTGATAGAGAGAGATGGACAGCTGATAGACAAAACAGCTGATGGACAGAACAGCTGATAGAGAGAGGTGGACAGAACAGCTGATGGACAGAACAGCTGATGGACAGAACAGCTGATGGACAGAACAGCTGATGGACAGAACAGCTGATGGACAGAACAGCTGATGGACAGAACAGCTGATGGACAGAACAGCTGATGGACAGAACAGCTGATAGAGAGAGATGGACAGAACAGCTGATGGACAGAACAGCTGATAGAGAGAGATGGACAGAACAGCTGATGGACAGAACAGCTGATAGAGAGAGATGGACAGAACAGCTGATGGACAGAACAGCTGATGGACAGAACAGCTGATGGACAGAACAGCTGATGGACGATGGACAGAACAGCTGATGGACAGAACAGCTGATAGACAGA
Source organism: Salmo salar (assembly GCF_965601325.2). Lineage (NCBI taxonomy): Eukaryota > Metazoa > Chordata > Actinopteri > Salmoniformes > Salmonidae > Salmo > Salmo salar. Next base: position 90,972,520 of record NC_138296.1, on the reverse strand, counting down.
GATGGACAGAACAGCTGATGGCTGACGGACAGAACAGCTGATGGACAGAACAGCTGATGGCTGATGGACAGAACAGCTGATGGCTGATGGACAGAACAGCTGATGGACAGAACAGCTGATGGACGATGGACAGAACAGCTGATAGACAGCTGATGGACAGAACAGCTGATGGCTGATGGACAGAACAGCTGATGGACAGAACAGCTGATGGCTGATGGACAGAACAGCTGATGGACAGAACAGCTGATGGCTGATGGACAGAACAGCTGATGGACAGAACATCTGATGGACGATGGACAGAACAGCTGATGGACAGAACAGCTGATGGACAGAACAGCTGATGGACGATGGACAGAACAGCTGATGGACGATGGACAGAACAGCTGATGGCTGATGGACGAACAGCTGATGGCTGATGGACGAACAGCTGATGGCTGATGGACGAACAGCTGATGGCTGATGGACAGAACAGCTGATGGCTGATGGACAGAACAGCTGATGGCTGATGGACAGAACAGCTGATGGCTGATGGACAGAACAGCTGATGGACAGAACAGCTGATGGACGATGGACAGAACAGCTGATGGACAGAACAGCTGATGGACAGAACAGCTGATGGACAGAACAGCTGATAGAGAGAGATGGACAGAACAGCTGATGGACAAAACAGCTGATGGACAAAACAGCTGATGGACAAAACAGCTGATGGACAGAACAGCTGATGGACGATGGACAGAACAGCTGATGGACAGAACAGCTGATAGACAGAGATGGACAGAACAGCTGATGGCAGATGGACAGAACAGCTGATGGACTGAACAGCTGTTGGCTGATGGACAGAACAGCTGATGGCTGATGGACAGAACAGCTGATGGACAGAACAGCTGATGGACAGAACAGCTGATGGACAGAACAGCTGATGGACGATGGACAGAACAGCTGATGGACGATGGACAGAACAGCTGATGGACGATGGACAGAACAGCTGATGGACGATGGACAGAACAGCTGATGGACAGAACAGCTGATGGCAGATGGACAGAACAGCTGATGGCAGATGGACAGAACAGCTGATGGACTGAACAGCTGTTGGCTGATGGACAGAACAGCTGTTGGCTGATGGACAGAACAGCTGATGGACAGAACAGCTGATGGACAGAACAGCTGATGGACGATGGACAGAACAGCTGATGGACGATGGACAGAACAGCTGATGGACGATGGACAGAACAGCTGATGGACAGAACAGCTGATGGACAGAACAGCTGATGGACGATGGACAGAACAGCTGATGGACGATGGACAGAACAGCAGATGGACGATGGACAGAACAGCTGATGGACGATGGACAGAACAGCTGATGGACGATGGACAGAACAGCTGATGGAGAGAACAGCTGATGGACAGAACAGCTGCTGGACAGATGGACAGAAAAGCTAACGAGAGAAAAGCTAACGACAGAACAGCTGATAGACAGAGAGACGGACAGAACAGCTGATGGAGAGAGACGGACAGAACAGCTGATGGAGAGAGACGGACAGAACAGCTGATGGACAGAACAGCTGATGGACAGAACAGCTGACGGACAGAACAGCTGATAGACAGAGATGGACAGAACAGCTGATGGAGAGAGATGGACAGAACAGCTGATGGACAGAACAGCTGATAGAGAGAGATGGACAGAACAGCTGAGACAGAACAGCTGATGGACAGAACAGCTGATGGACAGAACAGCTGATGGACAGATGGTGTCAGAGCAACAGTAGGATCCTGATGTCTCACCTTGAATTTGGGGACAAAGCGTGTAAACTCCTGGTGCCAGTTATTCAGTGTGGAGGCAGGAGAGATGATGAGGAACGGGCCCCAGATGTTGTCACGCTGCAGAGGACAGGACAGAGACACTCACTCAGTCAGTCACCCTGACATGCATGTGGGTGTGGACGTGTTTAACTATTCTTGTGGGGACCAGAAGTCCCCAAAACAACAGTAAACAAACAAACATTTGACCAACTGGGGACATTTTGTTAGTCCCCACGAGGTCAAATGCAATTTCTAGGGGTTTAGGGTTAAGGTTAGAATTAGTGTTACATTAAGGTTTAGGAGCTAGGGTTAGGTTTGGGGTTAGGGTTAGGTTTGGGGTTAGGGGCTAGGGTTAGGTTTAGGGGCTAGGGTTAGGGGCTAGGGTTAGGTTTAGGGGCTAGGGTTAGGAGCTAGGGTTAGATTTAGGAGCTAGGGTTAGGTTTAGGAGCTAGGGTTAGGTTTAGGAGCTAGGGTTAGGAGCTAGGGTTAGGTTTAGGGGTTAGGGTTAGGTTTAGGAGCTAGGGTTAGGTTTGGGGTTAGGTTTAGGGGCTAGGGTTAGGTTTAGGGGCTAGGGTTAGGAGCTAGGGTTAGGTTTGGGGTTAGGTTTAGGGGCTAGGGTTAGGTTTAGGGGCTAGGGTTAGGTTTAGGGGCTAGGGTTAGGTTTAGGAGCTAGGGTTAGGCTCAGCTAGGGTTAGGTTTGGGGTTAGGTTTAGGAGCTAGGGTTAGGTTTTGGGTTAAGATTAGGGTGATTGTAAGAGTATGGGTTAGGGAATGGGACTGAATTGTGTGTCCCCAAAAGTTTAGCTGTACAAGACAGTGTGTGCGTGTGCGAGAAAAACAGGAAACACTAAGCTGTGAAACATGTCTTCCTGTGGGATATGGTGTTCTAGAGAGTGGGCTCAAATTCCCAAAACATTATTCTATTTCCCCTCCCTGTCATTTAAAACACCTTGGGGCCCATGGATACAGCTGGACTGTTCCCATTCACATGATTCATCAACAATCGGCCCCCGTAATAAAAAATTACAATACTACAACACATTTTTGACTTACAATGAAACTTTGCGGCTTCTGCATGCCAAGCACAAAGGAAATCAAGTACAAAGGTTTGGAAGAGACCAGGTAAACGAAAGCAAGTATTTGACTCAGGTGTGCTGCTTACCTCAGCCAGGTGACCCAGCAGAGCGATGCTCTGAACAGTCTTCCCCAGACCCATCTCATCTGCTAGGATACCATTGATACCCTACGGAGAGGGAGACAGGACGTCACTGCTGAGAAAAGTGAGAGTACTGGGATACATGACAGGTGTGTGTGTGTGTGTGTGTGTGTGTGTGTGTGTGCGTGTGTGTGTGTGTGTGTGTGTGTGTGGTGGGAAGAGAGAGCAACACAGACCAACAAAGAATGAAAAGTTGATATTTTGAAGCTTGTGTTCACCTGTTCATAGAGGTTAGCCAGCCAGTTCATGCCTTTCAGCTGGTAACCCTTCAATTTCCCGTTGAAGATGGTTGGCTGGGGGATGTCCTCTCCGGCCTGGATGGAAGGGTTAGACAGGCTGTAGCTCTCCCCGAACCCTGACCCTGACCCCCCACTGGCCTGGTGCAGGGAGGCACAGCGACTGTCCTTAGCCTCCTCGTCAAAGAGACGCGTCTTCAAGGGAGAGAAAAAAAAAGTGGACCGTCTTACTTTGAGAACGCTGGGAATAGAGTCATTGTTCCATGTTGAGTGGACATGTCTATCTGGGTGGACTCATGTTGACGTGGTGCCAGAGGTATTACTGGTACTTACTCTGGCCTGGTGTATGCCGTAGGCTTCTTTAGCGTTCCTTAAGGCCTGAGACTTGTAGTATTCACTATCTGAGACGCACAACAATTCAACACTGTTACAACTGCACTAAAAAATGGTCATGTTCCTCTCTTCATAATCAAGCACAAAATAAAAAAAAAAGGAAATGCTTGAGATCCAATCAATCAGGATTGTATTTGGCTATTGAGATTTAAAATGAAGTAACTGGAATATGTTTAGAATGATAAAAAAGTAACAACCATTACCGTAGTCCTCCTGTCCAACGTTGACCATCAACCCTCCCCCGACGGTCATCTGCCTGTGAGAGTTGGTGTCGTCCAGCTTGTTGAGAATGTCCTCCTCTCCCCCATCCTCCTCCCCAGGACCCTTACCCCCCATGAAGTGGGCGTACAGCTCTGTCTGGGTGATCAGGAAGTTCAGCTTACGCTGCTGACGCTTCGCCTGGGAGGGAGACAGAGAGACAGACACAGACACAGAGAGACAGAGACACAGAGAGAGATAGGTAGCGTTAATCCTTGACATGTGGTGAGTTTAAGCATTTGTTTTGATCCGTTTTTAATCTGAAATCATTTTAGGGAGATCCCTAGACGTTTGTTTACGTGGTGGAGGGGTGACCAACCCGACTGGAGAGCTTCTGGATGCGCAGGCTTTTACTCCAACTTTACTGTAACACACCGGATTCAGCTAACCAAGTGACAAGTAGAATCAGGTGTGTTACATCAGAGCATTATACGGCAGGAAGGTAACTCGTCATGTTTCTGATGGTAGAGCACTGTGTGTTACATCAGAGCATTATACGGCAGGAAGGTAACTCGCCATGTTTCTGATGGTAGAGCAGTGTGTGTTACATCAGAGCATTATACGGCAGGAAGGTAACTCGCCATGTTTCTGACGTGGTAGAGCAGTGTGTGTTACATCAGAGCATTATACGGCAGGAAGGTAACTCGCCATGTTTCTGATGGTAGAGCAGTGTGTGTTACATCAGAGCATTATACGGCAGGAAGGTAACTCGCCATGTTTCTGATGGTAGAGCAGTGTGTGTTACATCAGAGCATTATACGGCAGGAAGGTAACTCGTCATGTTTCTGATGGTAGAGCAGTGTGTGTTACATCAGAGCATTATACGGCAGGAAGGTAACTCGTCATGTTTCTGATGGTAGAGCAGTGTGTGTTACATCAGAGCATTATACGGCAGGAAGGTAACTCGTCATGTTTCTGATGGTAGAGCAGTGTGTGTTACATCAGAGCATTATACGGCAGGAAGGTAACTCGCCATGTTTCTGATGGTAGAGCAGTGTGTGTTACATCAGAGCATTATACGGCAGGACGGTAACTCGCCATGTTTCTGATGGTAGAGCAGTGTGTGTAACATCAGAGCATTATACGGCAGGAAGGTAACTCGCCATGTTTCTGATGGTAGAGCAGTGTGTGTTACATCAGAGCATTATACGGCAGGAAGGTAACTCGCCATGTTTCTGATGGTAGAGCAGTGTGTGTTACATCAGAGCATTATACGGCAGGAAGGTAACTCGCCATGTTTCTGATGGTAGAGCAATGTGTGTTACATCAGAGCATTATACGGCAGGAAGGTAACTCGTCATGTTTCTGATGGTAGAGCAGTGTGTGTTACATCAGAGCATTATACGGCAGGAAGGTAACTCGTCATGTTTCTGATGGTAGAGCAGTGTGTGTTACATCAGAGCATTATACGGCAGGAAGGTAACTCGCCATGTTTCTGATGGTAGAGCAGTGTGTGTTACATCAGAGCATTATACGGCAGGACGGTAACTCGCCATGTTTCTGATGGTAGAGCAGTGTGTGTTACATCAGAGCATTATACGGCAGGAAGGTAACTCGCCATGTTTCTGATGGTAGAGCAGTGTGTGTTACATCAGAGCATTATACGGCAGGACGGTAACTCGCCATGTTTCTGATGGTAGAGCAGTGTGTGTAACATCAGAGCATTATACGGCAGGAAGGTAACTCGCCATGTTTCTGACGTGGTAGAGCAGTGTGTTTTCCAGTCTCACCTCTCTCATCTCCTCGTCCAGTTTGCGTTGCTCCAGAGCCTCTTTCTCGGCTCTCTTCCTGTGTTCCTTCTCCACCTTCTCATATTTCTTCCAGTAGAGCGTCATCTCCTTGGTCAGTCTCCTGGCCCGGGGAAGGGTTTCCTTACAGTTCTTCTGGGCTTGGATGGCTGCCCTACGCACCTCACGCATACACTGGTGGGCCAGCTGGAGACGAGGAAGAGATAACAGATTAATGAGATGGTACTGGGTTAAGATCAGACAGACACTGGTGGGCCAGCTGGAGACGAGGAAGAGATAACAGATTAATGAGATGGTACTGGGTTAAGATCAGACAGACACTGGTGGGGCAGCTAGAGATGAAGGGGAGATAACAGATTAATGAGATGGTACTGGGTTAAGATCGGACAGACACTGGTGGGGCAGCTAGAGATGAAGAGGAGATAACAGATTAATGAGATGGTACTGGGTTAAGATCAGACAGACACTGGTGGGCCAGCTAGAGATGAGGACCCACAAACACACAAAGAAAACAGAACACATACAGACATTTAGTTTGAAGTAAAATATACAGAAAAACTACACACAGGATTTGTCTCAGGTAAATAACAGAGACACTTACACAGGGATACTCTTTAAAACATCTATACATACAGACACTAGCTTTTAATAGGTCAGGAAAGCCTTAAAAACATTTTACCTTTTTGGCATTGGTAAGGACAAAGTTCTTGGCTGATGCTTTTTGCTTGAATGCCTAAAGAAAGATAATGCAATTATGAATACATCACTTCATACCCATTCACGTGAATACATCCCTTCATACCCATTCACATACTCTAAATATCAACTTTAGCCCCTCTCAGATATCCTTTAATCAGATATCAGGGCCAGCATCCACAAAGCAGCTCAGAGTGCAAGTGCTGATCGAGGAGTCATTTATTTAACTTGGCAAGTCAATTAAGAAGAAATTCTTATTTACAATGACGGCCTACCCCGGACAAACCCGGATGATGCTGGGCCAACTGGGCCAATTGTGCACCGCCCTATGGGACTCGCAATCACCACCGGTTGTGATTCAGCCTGGAATCGAACCAGGGTCTGTAGTGACGCCTCAAGCACTGAGATGCAGGATCTAGGATCTGTCCATATAACCCTATTGATTCTGATCTAGGATCTGTCCATATAACCCTATTGATTCTGATCTAGGATCTGTCCATATAACCCTATTGATTCTGATCTAGGATCTGTCCATATAACCCTATTGATTCTGATCTGTCCATATAATCCTATTGATTCTGATCTGTCCATATAATCCTATTGATTCTGATCTGTCCATATAATCCTATTGATTCTGATCTGTCCATATAATCCTATTGATTCTGATCTGTCCATATAACCCTATTGATTCTGATCTGTCCATATAACCCTATTGATTCTGATCTGTCCATATAATCCTATTGATTCTGATCTGTCCATATAATCCTATTGATTCTGATCTGTCCATATAATCCTATTGATTCTGATCTGTCCATATAATCCTATTGATTCTGATCTGTCCATATAATCCTATTGATTCTGATCTGTCCATATAATCCTATTGATTCTGATCTGTCCATATAATCCTATTGATTCTGATCTGTCCATATAATCCTATTGATTCTGATCTGTCCATATAATCCTATTGATTCTGATCTGTCCATATAATCCTATTGATTCTGATCTGTCCATATACCGTAATTTCCGGACTATAAGCCGCTACTTTTTTCCCAGGCTTTGAACCTCACGGCTTAAACAATGAGGCGGATAATATATCGATTTTTCCCGCTTTCAAATAATATATATTTTTTTTAAATTAAAAAACATTCTGTGACGTGCTCAGTTTTTTGGCGGCATGAAGCTTTCATTAGACCAATGAAATTGCCGAACGGGTTAAGGTCAAACAACATTTTTGTTTACTGTTTAGATTAAATCGAGCGCTCTCAAACTTCCCATCATTCTGATTACGGTAGTCATTTTGTCACCCTCATCATGACAAAGACACGGAGAAACGCATATGATGCAGCTTTCAAGTTGAAGGCGATTGATCTGGCTGTTGGAAAAGGAAATAGAGCTGCTGCACGGGAGCTTGGTCAGGAGCAATGACTTTCTTGGTAGGCTACTGTTTACTGCTAATTTTTTATTACAAGCCGTGTTTCGTTAAAGCCTATTTATTTTTGCTACAAGCCGTGTTTCGTTAAATCCTATTTATTTTTGTTACAAGCCGCGTTTCGTTAAAGCCTATTTATTTTTGTTACAAGCCGTGTTTCGTTAAAGCACCTGCGGCTTATTTATGTTCAAAATAATATATATTTTTTAATTCAGTGGGTGCGGCTTATATTCAGGTGTGCTCAATAGTCCGGAAATTACGGTAATCCTATTGATTCCGATCTGTCCATATAATCCTATTGATTCCGATCTGTCCATATAATCCTATTGATTCCGATCTGTCCATATAATCCTATTGATTCTGATCTGTCCATATAATCCTATTGATTCTGATCTGTCCATATAATCCTATTGATTCTGATCTGTCCATATAACCCTATTGATTCTGATCTAGGATCTGTCCATATAATCTCATTCACTATGATGTAAAAGGCTAAACTGATCCCAGATCAGCACTCCTACTCAGACGCTTTATGGATATGGGCCCTGAGGACAGTTCACAACAACTCACAGATTTACAAAGACCTACATCCACTCCTACAGTTATCATTCTGACTCCTGTAGACCTTTCAGACTACACTACCCAGCGTACCTTGGGGAACTCCTTCTTGGCGATGGTGAGCCAGACTTTGCGTCGTCGTGCGTTCAGCTGCTCTACGGTCAGGTGTTTCTTCTTCAACATGGGAAGAGGGGCGTCATGGGAAAACTTGGCGAAGATCTTGGTGACATGCGGCCGCCCCTCGCCTGAGAACTCCCCCTCCCCTCTCTTCTTTTTCCTCTTGCCCTTCTTTAGCTTGCCTGAGAGGAGAAGGGAATATGGACAGGGACATCCATTACTGGAAACCAATGTGACATTTTTCAGGACGCAAGTAAACCTGTTCACTAGTAGCAGTATTAAAAATCTATACGATTCCCTGTAGAAAGAAATTGGTTTGGGGGCACAATCATCCATAAAAAGACAAACAAAGCAAAGAAAGACAATTATAACTAAGTAAATAAACTGTGTTTCTTACCCTTGAATTTCTTCTCCTCCTTGATCTTCTTCTTCTTGGGGCCCAGCAGGTGGCGCTGTTGTTCATAGAAAGGGTCCTGGGAGGAGAGCAGTCCCGTACTATAGTACTGATATTGCTGCAGCTGAGAGGAGAGGAGGGAGTGGTTACAAACTGGAATTTAGAGGAGCAGATGTATAGAGATGTCAAGTTTGTATCTGTGCCTTTATGGTGACTGTGACAACATGGGCAGCGCCATTTAGGCTATTGCCATTTTAAAATGTAGTCAATTTTCATCCTTCTTTTGATGTTTGAAAATAAAGTCTAAAGCTAATATTGGTGATTTACCACCCCCTGCAGGGCTGGAGTCCTGAAACACATTGTGTGTCATTCATTTGTGGCCACTAGATGGCGGTGATAAAGACTAATGCCAATTTACAAACTAAGCAAACAAACTTGAAGAAGACGCACTTTTCAGGGGCAGAATGACAGATCTTTACCTTTTCAGCTCGGGGATTCGATCTAGCAACCTTTCAGTTACTGGCCCAACGCTCTAAAGACTAGGCTACCTGCTGCCCCAAAAATGTCACATTTGTTTCCAATAGTGGATGTACTCCTCCATATACCCTTTTCCTCTCAGGCAAGCTCTCATTTGCTGATCCCTCCCAACCTATAAGGAATCCCCAACCAGTTGACTACTTTAAAATAGTGGAAGCCCTCAATGGTAATGTCCATGCAAAAACAAATCTCTATAAATCGCTATAGAGTCATCATTGTTCAGTCAACGACATCACAACGAGCACAATAGTAGTGGTGGCCGTGCGGCTATACATCAAGTAATAACATAGTTGTGTATACACACGCATGCATGCCTGTGTGTATGCCTAGACGTGTGTGTGTGTACCTCTCTGTCGTTGTGGAACTTGTTCTGATGCTCCCTGGTGAACTGGTGCAGTCTGAGCATGTCCTGTAGCTCTTCTCTGGACAGACTGAAGTCAGAGTCCTCTGTGTCTGACTCACTGGTGTCATCACTCAACAGGATACTCTATGGGGGAGAGCGAAGAACAATTCAGATACATCCACCCACTATCTCTCTAAATAGACTGGTTTCCTGGACACAGATTAAGTCTAGTTCTGGACTAAAAAGCATGATCATTTGTTTTGGTTCAGGACTAGGCTTTGTGTTTGGGAAACCAGCCCTGAATGTTAACACACTCAATCATGAATCAATGAAAAATACCTTGAGCCATTTTCTGCTCTTCTTCAGTTTGGAGAAGTTGTATAGACCGGCTTTGTCTTCCTTGTGTTCTGTGGCGAATAAAAAGAGCGTGAAAGAAAATCAAATGGCTTTGAATAAAGATCTGGGTGAGATTTTGGATATGGATCCAGGATATTGCACTTGGTATGGAGCCAATGTCGCTACACCACTTATAAAGCTGCATGCAACTATTTGAACGTTCCAGGTGAACTCTCCCTAAGCTCCCCTTCACCTTGTGATGGAGTTCCGTTGAGGGTGGTGCCCTCAGTAACAAGCCCCTCCTCATCCAGGTCACATGACTCCTCTTTTATCGCCAAGGCTGCGTGCTGATTGGCCGGCCCCAGAGAAGGCCCCTCCCCTAATCCGCCATCGTCGCTGTCATCACTGTGATATGACAAACACATGAGCCCAGAGTCATCCCAGTCATGTCATAATCACAGACATCTAGTCCAGCCTTTATTTTATTGATAAGGTGCAAGCAGTGGCTGTGGGCTCCTGGCTCTCATTCACACAACTGCTCACTCCGTTTGCTACAAATATAACTTGTAACTCGTCACACTGATCTGAAAGGGATAGTGCAAGACTTTGGCAATTAAAATGGTGCACTATGAAAAAATAATAATAATAAATAAATAAATAAAAATTGATATTTCCTGGTTGCTAAAATTCTATTAGTTCGCCTAATTTCAGTTTGTGTGACAAAACATGCAAGTACAGTGTAGAGCAGGGGCCTGGGGCCCACCGTTGGTGCACATTTATAATTTGCCCTAGCACTATACAGCTGATTCAAATAATCAAAGCTTGATGAGGTGGTTATTTGAATCAGCTGTGTAGTGCTGGGGCAAAAAACTAAAGGTTCACCAAGGGGAGACCCCCAGGACCGAGTTTGGGAAACCCTGCCCTACAACACCTGTCAAACTCATTCCACAATGGGCAGACTGTCTGCGGGTTTTCGCTCCTCCCTTGTACTTGATTGATGAATTAAGGTCCCTGATTAGTAAGGAACTCCCCTCACCTGGTTGTCTAGGTCTCAGTAAGGAACTCCCCTCACCTGGTTGTCTAGGTCTCAGTAAGGAACTCCCCTCACCTGGTTGTCTAGGTCTCAGTAAGGAACTCCCCTCACCTGGTTGTCTAGGTCTCAGTAAGGAACTCCCCTCACCTGGTTGTCTAGGTCTCAGTAAGGAACTCCCCTCACCTGGTTGTCTAGGTCTCAGTAAGGAACTCCCCTCACCTGGTTGTCTAGGTCTCAGTAAGGAACTCCCCTCACCTGGTTGTCTAGGTCTCAGTAAGGAACTCCCCTCACCTGGTTGTCTAGGTCTCAGTAAGGAACTCCCCTCACCTGGTTGTCTAGGTCTCAGTAAGGAACTCCCCTCACCTGGTTGTCTAGGTCTCAGTAAGGAACTCCCCTCACCTGGTTGTCTAGGTCTCAGTAAGGAACTCCCCTCACCTGGTTGTCTAGGTCTCAGTAAGGAACTCCCCTCACCTGGTTGTCTAGGTCTCAGTAAGGAACTCCCCTCACCTGGTTGTCTAGGTCTCAGTAAGGAACTCCCCTCACCTGGTTGTCTAGGTCTCAGTAAGGAACTCCCCTCACCTGGTTGTCTAGGTCTCAGTAAGGAACTCCCCTCACCTGGTTGTCTAGGTCTCAGTAAGGAACTCCCCTCACCTGGTTGTCTAGGTCTCAGTAAGGAACTCTCCTCACCTGGTTGTCTAGGTCTTAATTGAAAGGAAAAACCAGCAGACACCAGTCTCTCCATGGAATGAGTGATACCCCTGCCCTACTAGGTCCGGCACCTGCTGGTTCTGTTCTACCTAATAATTAATTGCACCCACCTGGTTCCCAGATCTAAATCAGTCCCTGATTAGAGGGGAACAAAGACAAAAAGAAAGAAGTGGAACTGGCTTCGAATGTGAGTGGTGTAGAGAATCATTGCATTTTCATCTGTTTAAAGCTGTTGTACAAAAAGCGAAAGTAAAAGACCCAAAAACTAAACATAACGGGAACTATAGAACTAGTGCACATAGAACAGCTCTACCGCTTCTTGCTTTCAATGAGAAAGAAATGTGAGCTATAGATCTGTCAATGTGAATTTGGTTGAGTCACCCAAAAAAGTGACATATTGCAGCTTTAAGAGTCAGATGAACTCATGGATACAATGTATGTCTCTGTGTTCAGTTTGAAGGAAGTTGCTAACTATAATTAGTGCAATTGCTAACAGCTAGCTAGCTGTTCCCATAGACTACCAGTCATTGTGCTAACGCTAGTTAGTAAGGAACTCACCCTATGCCCTCCCAGGCCCACTCATTTGAAATCCATAAATTAGGGCCTCATTTATTTATTTCAATTGATTGAGTTCCTTCTATGAACTGTAACTCAATAAAATCTTTGAAATTGCTGCATGTTGTGTTGCATTTATATTTGTGCTCAGTATACCTTCAAACTGCACGCAGAGACATACAAATGGTATCCATGAGTATCAAAGCGTGTCTCGGTCGAAATATGTGTTTATATGCGTTTTTGGCAACGATTTAGCAGCGGCTGGGCTCCGCTGCTAAATGAACATAGGAGAAACACTGGTATATTACCTGAATAAGTATCTGTTCTGATATATTGCATTATAAATTGAGTACCACACTATGAGTCATAATACCCATGAAACCTAGCGCCCAAACAGGGAAATGGTTCCATTCATTTTTCCCAGGGGGAGCCAAATATAATGATAAAAGTCAACTTTTTCGAGAGATTCACATGGTTTTCAAAACATCACACCAGGGTAAGCCAGCACGAAACACAGCCCTTATTTTAAATGTTTCTAAAATACCCTATGTGAAAAAGAAATGGTGGAAAAACTATTGTAACCATTTGCCAGTTTGACCGCTCGGTTAACTGTACTTTACCTGGATAGGTCTCTGTTGAAGACTGAGGCGGTCTGGCGGAGGAAGCTGTCAAGGCGTAGGGATCTCTCCAGGTGCTGAAGGTGAAGAGGCTTGGCCAGGCCTGATGACGACCATGCTGCCCCATCGTCGGCCTCTGTCTGCCCAGCCCCAGACGCCATGGAGGACTGAGACCTGTAGGCCCTACTAGGTAGGGATACTCACTGGGAGAGAGAGAGATGTAGGGGGTTTAGATGGAGAGAGATCTGGAGGGTAGAGCAATGTGGGGGGTAGAGCAGAAGTTGTAATATTAGAGCTAAAGATTCTTTCCTGTGTTTTTCAGTCAGGACCATGTCGTCTCCCGACAGCTAGTCTCTGCATGCAACATAACACTGACATTATATGTTTGTGCAGAAATTAACAAAACAATGGAACCTTTCTAATATGGGATATGGATATCCTCATTATCTCCAATCACAACTGTCAGTTCAGAAGATGTGAAAAGGCCTGAAACAGAGAGAAAGAGCCACAAGTCACACAAATGACACACTGCACCACACCAATCAAAGCTGTCAAAATTGACTAATTAGTGTATGGACCTTCAAGCACTTTCATGTACCAGATTGAAAGAACTTATGTTGAACTGATAAAATTTGTTGAACAGTTGATAGAGGAAATTGAGTATAAATATGCTTAAGTTATAGGCCTACAGGTCTCAGTCCTCCATGTTTTGTTTTTAATGTTTCAAGATCTTAAGTCTGAGCTTGGGGGTGCTAGAGGCGTCACTACAGACACCCTGGTTCGAATCCAGGCTGTATCACAACCGGCCGTGATTGGGAGTCCCATAAGGTGGTGCACAATTGGCCCAGCGTCGTCCGGGTTTGGCATTCATTGTAAATGGGGTAATAAGAACTGACTTATCTAGTTAAATAAAGGTTAAATAAAAATAGTTTTGTTTGAAATGTCCACAAATCCTCACAGGAGTAAGAGGTTCATGCCACATAACACCTCTATCTGGATGTAAATACTTTGATTCCCACTACCCTGTAAGAAGAATTGGACATTTAGGGAACTTATATAAACAGAAACATCATTTTATTCAGGTGGATCCTTTGTATGTCTATTGCAGGTGTGGGAAAATGTGGGTTATTATAGCTTTACTTAATGGTTCAATCATAGAGATGATTGAGTGATGAGATCAGGTGTCTGCAAAGTGAATCAAGCCACTGCACTACAATCTAGCTAACCTGAGTTACAATGTAGCTAGCCTGCCAGTAAACACTCAGAGCAAAGCACAACTGATGAATGTTCAGCTAAATTAGCTAGCTAGCTGTCTAACTGAACGGGGAATTAGCTGGCTAGTTAACGCTAAGTGAACGTTTAGCCTGAAAGTGCGATGCTACCATTATTTAGCTTACTAGCCTTAGCCTGTTAGCTCTTAGCATTAGCTCGCGCCAAGTATTAGCTGTGTGGGCCAGCTAACCTTGTATGACATGTTAGCTAGCAGGCTACCGTTAGCTAGCTACCTACACAACACACGATAGACATGTATATCAAGGGTCAAGGTATGCAGCTACGTTAGCAAGGTAATATGTTGTGGTTAGAACGGGCATTGGCCAGCTGAATTCCTATTTAAAGAGCAGGCTAGCGTTTGACATTTTTGACTGTCTGGGTAGCCGGCCTTTGTTACATTTGAATGGCTAACTGTCAATCTTGTTGCGTTTCTGGTCATTTGAATTAATTAGGTATGAAGTTCCCACTCACTCTTGAGTTATTCAAATGGGTTCTGCCCCTTTAAGGCTACCACCTTCTCTGGACATATGAGTATTTTAGTAATACAATTCATTTGAGGGATAAGCAACTTTGGCTTGTTACAGCGAGGCCTACGAATCTTTCCAGCACCTATCCGTCCCCTTGAATAGACACGAGGGTCGTCTCAGAAGCCTCTGTTCTCGGATCCCCGCGATCTAATTCTTTCTCCCTCCCGGCCATCTTACCCCATTGCTCCCTCACCATATTACCTCCAAAACACTTTCTCACCTTGGCCCCGTGTCCCCCTTTTGCGCTCTCTCGTAGCTGCTGCCGACTCTCAGTTCTCTGACTCCAAGATGGCGGGTCTAGGCAACGAGTGAGTCTATGAGCTTTGGGTCGACAGCAGCAGAGAGGCGGCCACTTTCTGTAACTGAGGGAGCAGGGACACGGCGCCATGGCGAGGATAGAGCAGGGAACAGGCATACTAATCGAATGCAGAGAGAGTGACGATTTCGTATCTGCTCTTCAAAGGAATTGCTGCGGAAATATAGCAACACAAACATTGTAACAAGTATTTTGGATTCAGTTCTGGCGAGAGTTAATCATAAGTAGTAGTTCATATGATTTATGCGATATTATCGTTTGCGATCCGAACTCCATTGGTGGAGTCTGCTAATCCCGAAGATTACCGAGCTACATGTTACGTCACTCACAGGGGGAAAGTCGTTACGAGTATCGCGAGCCTGTTACATTTTCCGGAAAATTGTGTAGATTTTATAACTGATTTGATATGAGCTATAAATGGCAAACAATACATAAGTGTTACAATGGAACTGTTTAGAAGTTAGAGCATCATCAATATGTACCCGATCCTGGTCCTCCTTATTAAGAAGCCTTGTGTGCATATGATGCTTTACTTTATCCAAAACAACCTTCACATTCACTTTTCAATCTCATAGTTTACTATGCATTGATGACAATGTAAACATTAAATTACTTGGCAGGTCCTCCTCAGTTTATGTATATGAATGAGAGGAAGGCATCTCACTCAATCCCCTAACCCACAATAAAATCATTCAGGTGTCTTAACACCCATTACTTTGTATTTTCATATTCACCAGCCCAGCTTTCAGATTAAGACTCATTTTATTTAACCTTTAACTAGGCAAGTCAGTAAAAAACTAATTCTTATTTAGAATGACGTTCTGCTCCGGCCAAACCCCGACGACGGTGCGCCAATTGTGCACCGCCTTATGGGACTCCCAATCACGGCCGGATGTGATAAAGCCTGGATTCGAACCAGGTACTATAATGACGCTTCTTGCACTGAGATGCAGTGCCTTAGACCGCAATGCCAATCAGGAGCCCATCAGAGGAATTCATAACATTCAGATTTCATAATAAAATTCAAATCACTTGAAATAACAATTCCAAAGACAGAATTAAAGACTCGTTTAATTTTCATAGGTGCGTTTTGCAAACCAAAGTGGGTTACATTGACCTGATCTCAGATGATGTCACAACAGAATAAACAGTCAGCCAATGTAACAGGTGTGAATTAAGTTCTCATGATGTCATAAAGGACAGTAATAACAAAAACTGTAGTTCTTTACATACCTTTTATAGTACTATTCATGTCAATAGCCAGTGGAACTAACTAATACCAGTGAAGATTTATAAATATGCATTCAATTTCAGAGAACATTTCACAAGTTAATTTGTAAATTTAGACAGATGAGTGTAAAAGATAGTGAACTGATCTTGTAATGTGTGTGATCCCGACATTGCGAAGCTTAGAAAAACTGCACTGAGAGAGAGAGTCTGTAGAATATATCGTGTTACAGAGACGCATAGGGGATAAGGGCTTATATAGGAGCGCCTGCATTCTTCCCCACTCCTGTGAGTATCCATCACCAGGCACAGTGCAGCTGTGGCTGTACATCCCATTATCAAAGAGAATAACAGCTGATTTCCTGGCCTGTAGTGTACACTGGTCGGTTCCATTTCAGACAAGTCTATTTCACCTCTCATCGGTTCAGACAGTTAAAGCCCATTTCACTAATTTCAGACCTTTTTCAGTCAAATTTTCCCACCTCATATCAGGCAGTCCATTTCAGACCTAGTTGATTTCAGCTCCAAGCTGCCAACCATTTCACTCAGAGCCAACTGGACTTCTCCTCCTCCAACTTCCGTGGATCAATAAACGGCTTGTCGATCGACTTGATCATCAGCTCGCCGCAGTACACACATTCAAACGCGATGATGTCATCGATGTCTGACTTGATCTGCTCACGGCTGACTCCGGCACTTTCTTTGCCCAGGCTGGCAGTGTCGCCCCCCTCCTCCTTCTCCTTGGGGGAGGGGCGGTGGCGAGACTTGGTCTGAGTGGCTGCAGCCAGCTTCTTCTGCAGCTCACCTAGTTTAGCCTGCTTGTAGGTGGACAGGTGAGGGCTCACCTGAGGAAAGATCCACCGTTACAGTATGTGAGGTCCATATATGGTGGTGAATAATAAAATGGGTATTTAACCATTGAATCTCCTGAAGGGAAAAAATCATAGTTGTGATTATGAGACATACCTGGTTCTTAAGATATTTTTTGGGGGATACCCCCTCCAACCAATTTTCCTTCTATATGTAGTGTACATAATTTATAAATATATGTACTAATGACCCAATGTCTCAGTTTGCATTGTTACATTGTTAGCCATCTCTTTATGAAATAGGGTCAACGGTCAAGGTAAAATGGTGTGCTACTGACCTACTGGTATGACTTACTGGTATATACATCTTTAGGCAACTGTTCTTGAAATAGGGTCATGGGTCAAATAAAACAGATTTGCATACTGACCTCCAGGAAGAGGCAGTCGTAGTGGAACATGTGTCCACAGAGGAACAGATAGAAGGGTCTGTTGAGGAGGGGGAAGTCGCAGGCAGCACATTTCTCCTGGCTCTCCACCACCCCATACTTGTTCCTCATCTCCTGGATGTCCTCTCTGATCCGCTTGGCGCTCTCCGTCGCCTCCTCCATCTCCTGCTTCAGCTCATCTATGTGCTGGTTGTACTCCTCTAAAGAGCTGCAGATAGCCTCCTGGGGAAGAAGGGATATAGTTGTGTCAACTTAAAATTATCCTACATGGGGAAATTCATTTGGTTCCAACTCATCATATACACATATGCTCATGATATGTTTGATTTGCCTGGTACAATGAAACCAATGGAAGTCACAAAAAAGTGCAAGGTCCAAGGTAAATGAAATGCACCTCAAAACACTGAACTTAAGTATATAACCTAGGTAGTATCCTAGACCCAGGTCTGATTACTACTCTGTTGTGTGTAGAAGTGTCTTTGGGCTTAAGAAAAAAGCTCTATATAAATCCAATGCATTTTCTTTAACACTACAACCTTGAAGTGGTCTATGGTGACAAAATCTGGGAAGAAGGGCAGTATGTCTTCTATCTTGAGCAGGTTACAGCTGGACAGACAGTTCATGGCCTTCTTCACATCCTTCTCCTCTTGCACCACATGACGGGCGATCTTCAGCCACAACTTCTTCCTCAACTCCTCATCATCCTCAGGCAGGTCAGCACATGACTTGGCCAGGTCCACATCCACCTGGAATAATAATAATTAATTATTATTTACTGTGTCCCTTTCGGGAAATGTATCTTGAATCTCAACAGCACAGCTGGGAGAGGGAGAGCACAGGAGAAGAGTTACACCAGCTGGTTTAGGAAAGTGTTTTTTTTCCTTCCCCAGTGCTGTGCGTAGCCAAAATAACAACATGCACACTTGATAGATGCACACTTGATAGATGCACACTTGATAGATGCCCTTTCAGATCCTGATTTAACATACAGTGCCGTGAAAAAGTATTTTCCCCCTTTCTGATTTTCTCTATTTTTGCACATTTTTAATACTGAATGTGATCAGATTTTCAACCAAAACCTAATATTCGATACATGGACCCTGAGTTTACAAATAACCCCCCAAAAATTGGATGACATGAGTGCCCTTATGCCTGGCAAAAAACCTAACACTGCATTCCACAGTAAGAACCTCATACCAACAATCAAGCATGGTGGTGGTAGTGGGATGGTTTGGGGATGCTTTACTGCCTCAGGACCTGGACCACTTACCTTAATAGAAGGAACCATGAATTCTGCTCTGTATCAGAGAGTTCTACAGGAGAATGTCAGACCATCCATCTGAGTTGAAGCTGAAGAGCAGCAAGACAATGATCCAAAACACACAATCAAGTCTACATGAAAATGGCTAAAAAGCAACACATTTGAAGTTTTGGAATGGCCTAGTGAAAGTCCAGACCTAATACCAATTGAGATGTTGTGGCAAGACTTGAAACAAGCAGTTCATGCTTGACAACCCACAAAACGTTGTAAAGTTCAAGCAGTTCTGCATGGATGAGTGGACCAAACCAAAATTCCTCCACAGTGACGTGAGACTGATCAACAACTACAGGAAGTGTTTGGTTCCGAGTCATTGCAGCTAAAGGTAGCACAACCAGTTATTGAGTGTAAGGGTGCAATTACTTTTTCACACAGGGGCATTGGGTGTTACATAACTTCTTATTTATGAAATAAATTAAATAAGTATTTAATTGTTGTGTTTATTTGTTCTAATATTAGGTTTTGGTTGAATATCTGATAACTCGGCCACAAAAAATATGCAAAAGCAGAGAAAATTAGAAAAGGGGGCAAATACTTTTTCACAGCAGTGGACACTGAGTGTACAAAACATTAGGAACACCTGCTCTTTCCATGACAGACTGACCAGGTGAATCCAGGTGAGAGTTATGATCCCTTATTGATGTCACTTATTTAAATCCGCTTCAATCAGTGTAGACGAAGGGGAGGAGACAGGTTACAGAAGGATTTTTAAGCCTTGAGACAATTGAGACATGGATTGTGTATGTGTGCCATTCAGAGGGTGAATGGGCAAGACAAAAGATTTAAGTGCCTTTGAACAAGGTATGGTAGTAGGTGCACCGGTTTGTATAAGGACTGCAACGCAGTTATTTCAATTATTATTATTTTTTTTTAAACGCTCAACAGTTTCCCGTGTGTATCAAGAATGGTCCACCACCCAAAGGACATCCAGCCAACTTGAAACAACTGCGTGGAAGCCTTGGAGTCAACATGGACCAACATCCCTGTGGAACGCTTTCGACACCTTGTAGACTCCACGCCTCGACGAAATTAAGGGTTTTCAGAGAGCAAAAAGGGATGTGACTCCATTTTAGGAAGTCATTCCTAATGTTTTGTCCACTCACTGTATACCGATTTTAGATTACCAAATCTTTAACTTTCAGATAACGTATGAGATGGATGCACTTCCGCTTTAAATCTTGCATGTGTGCCTGTTACAACATCCTGTCAATATTACATCGTCAACAATTAGCTACATAGTCATCAAAACACTAGCCAAGATCCTCACGTGTAGGGCCAGATCGACAGCTTCCTCATACAGCTCCATGATCTTATAGACCAGAACACAGGCCTGGAGGTAACCATGTTCAGCACACAGCCTCAGGGTGTACTTTAAGTCATAGTGGATGTCTGACGCGTGGGTACCAGCCTGTCAATAATAAAAACAACACTTTTTATTAATAATAAATTAATTAACAATATGTTCATGTATATTTGATCAAGATACCCTAGAACACTTACCAGAGGAAACTAAGAATAAAATAGCAAATATAGGTCAAAATGTGACAACATAACAAGTCCCTATGGGCCCTGGTCAACAGTAGCGTACTGTAGAGGGAATAGGAAGCCACTTGGGACGGTCACAGCCTTGAACCTACCTGTTTCAAATAGCACAAGAGACTATCAGGTTTGTATTTGGCGTAGAGGGACAGCAGGTAGTTGTGTATGGCCTCTTCTGTCACAGCGAGCTGGTAAACACAGAACTCCATGTAACGGATGGTCTCGTTGACCTGTTGTGTTGAACCCATTTGACTGTAGTTGACCAGGGCTGGGATCAGCTTCTTAGGGTCCAGCCTGCTACCCATCTGGATCCAGGCATCCACCACCTTATGATTGAGGTAGATTCATTATTTTATTGACATTTTATTTAACCTTTATTTAACTAGGCAAGAATATTTATTATTCATTCAATTTCCCTTTCACAAATACACATAGGCACTTCACATGCCATAAAAATGGACAATCAAGTATGGTATTGTATTTCAAACTGATTAAAAAATATATATATTTAACTAGGCAAGTCAGTTAAGAACTAATTCTTATGTACTTGAACACAGACACCAATAAAACAACAAAACATTTCAATGCAAGCAGATAAAAATCATTGTATCACCTTCTTAGGTATGTGTTGCATGAGGATGGGGGAGAACTTATAGAAGAGCTTCTCGTCGCAGTGCTTAGAGAGCACCTCCAGGGCGGCGCTATAGTCATCATGCTGACAGTGGTGGGAGATCACCCTCTCATAGTCCTAGAGAGATAAATACACAGATTCTTTAATGTCAAACAGCAGCAGATAAAACATACTTTACAAAACTGAAAATAAAGTCAACAGCCATAAAGTGGCCTAAACATGCCACATCATTAGAGACTAACAAGAGAGACCACTCTAAATGGCACAATACAATGCCACGCATGAATAGCAGGGTTGGAGTCAATTCCATTTCAATTCCAGACAATTCAGGAAGTACACTGAAATAACAATTCTCTTCAATGCTTTTCAATTAGGAACATTTTGAATTGGAATTTGGATTACTTTCTGAATTGACTTAGTATTGAAATGAAATTGAGCCCAAGCCTGGATAAATAGCATCATAAGATACCTGCATGATGACAGAGAAGTAGACCATGTCATCCACGTTGCCGTGGCTAGCCAGCAGGTCATAGATGGTCGTACGGTTGTTATAGAGACACTCCTTGTGTTTGGAGCTACTGAGGAACTTCCGGAACTCATCACGCGTCTCCTGGAACACACCATTTTTCCCCTCGTCTGATTCTAGAAGTCCCAGGTGGTTCAGGTAAAGCTCAGTCAGCCAAGTGACCAGTAGGGTGATCTGAGTCTTCTCACTCTGTTTCAATCAATCAAATCAATCCATTTTTATTGTCCCCAGAACAAAAGTTGCTTTGCAAATAGGGGTAGCATGATGAAAAAAAAGTATCAAATATGACATGACAGTTGAAAACATACCACACAAAAGACAAACTATCTGGCAGGTTGAGAAGTGAGCAGAAGACAAGCTTCCATTGTTCGCTGTAATGGACAATAAAGTCGTATGGTTTTGAATTGTAAACTTCGTCACAAAAACATAGAAACATAATATACCTGTTTTAAATTATTGAGTTTCTTCAG
The DNA here is from genome assembly GCF_965601325.2 of Salmo salar. Classification (NCBI taxonomy): domain Eukaryota; kingdom Metazoa; phylum Chordata; class Actinopteri; order Salmoniformes; family Salmonidae; genus Salmo; species Salmo salar. Next base: position 90,950,465 of record NC_138296.1, on the reverse strand, counting down.
CAGGAACTCTTTCAGAGCCTCGTCCTGTTTTGCCTCGATAAACTTCAAAGCAATCTCTTCGAAGTAGTTCTGGGTCAGAGCGTAGCACTTAGCACTCTCCAAGTAGCGTTTGTTCTGGAAGCAGTGTTCTGCCTCCTTAGCCAGGACCATGTCCATGCACTCTGGCCGGTCCCGGCAGTACTCCTTAGCCAGGTCAAACTTGTTCATGCTCATGTACATCTGCCACACATCCCTGGCTTCTCTCTGGATGTGGTATCTGGATTGAGATTTTTTTTTAAATAAAATTAACGTCACGCTCACTTGTCTGTTCTTTCTAGTCTGATTCCACAGATGACAGTTAAACCTTGTTCAGCCACTAATGGCAGAGCTAGTCTGATTCCACAGATGACAGTTAAACCTTGTTCAGCCACTAATGGCAGAGCTAGTCTGATTCCACAGATGACAGTTAAACCTTGTTCAGCCACTAATGGCAGAGCTAGTCTGATTCCACAGATGACAGTTAAACCTTGTTCAGCCACTAATGGCAGAGCTAGTCTGATTCCACAGATGACAGTTAAACCTTGTTCAGCCACTAATGGCAGAGCTAGTCTGATTCCACAGATTGTGGCTATTGTAAAGATTTTACTGCCAAATGGCAGTGATGTGGTTGTTTTGTCGATCTTAGTTGAATGCACTAATTGTAAGGCTCTCTGGACACGAGTGTCTGTTAAATGATTAAAAACTAAAATGTCATGTAAACGAACCTGAAGACAGCCTTCTCAGTATAGATCCACACCAGACCTCCTGCTGGGTCTTTGATCATCTTTTTCAGCGTGCCGAACTTATCAGGAAACACATCCTCGTTCACCACCTGTCAATCAATCAATCCATGCATTTAATCTATTCATAAAAGGGAGCCTAGTCAAAAGCAGTGCACTAAATCAGATAACATTTTATTGGTCGCGTACACATATTTTGCATATGTTATCGCAGGTGCAGCGAAATGCTTATTTTTCTAGCTCCAACAGTGCAGTAATACCTAACAATACACACAAGTCCAAAAATATAAAAATAAAGAAATCAAGAAATATCAGAACGAGCGATTTCAGAGTATGGAATATATATATATAACTAAACAAATGTTTTTAAATCAAAATATATTTTATATTTGAGATTCTTCAAATAGCCACCCTTTACCTTGAAGACTGCTTTGCACACTCTTGGCATTCTCTCAACCAGCTTCATGAGGTAGTCACCTGGAATGCATTTCAATTAACAGGTGTACCTTAAAAGTTAATTTGTAGAATTTCTTTCCTTCTTAATGCGTTTGAGACAATTAGTTGTGTTGTGACAAGGCAGGGGTGGTATACAGAAAATAGCCCTATTTGGTAAAAGACCCAAGTCCATATTATGGCAAGAACAGCTCAAATAAGCATTTGGGTGGCTATTTGAAGAATCTCAAATATAAAATGTATTTATATTTGATTAAAAAAAATGTTTTAGTTACTACATGATTCCATATGAGTTATTTCATAGTTTTGATGTCTTCACTATTATTCTACAATATGTGGGAACTTCTTCAAGACTGTTGGAAAATCATTCCAGGTGAAGCTGGTTGAGAGAATGACAAGAGTGTGCAAAGCTGTCATCAAGGCAAAGGGTGGCTACTTTGAAGAATCTAAAATATATTTTGATTTGTTTAACACTTTTTTGGTTACTAAATGATTCCATAGTTTTGATGTCTTCACTATTATTCTAATATGAAGAAAATAGTAACAAATAAAAAAGAACAACCCTTGAATGAGTAGGTGTTCTAAAACTTCTGACCAGTAGTGCCTTCGGAAAGTATTCAGACCCCTTGAGTTTTTCCACATTTTGTTACGTTACAGCCTTATTCAAAAATGTATTTATAATTTTTTTTTTTTTACTCACCAATACCCCATAACAAAGTGAAAACAGGTTTAGACAATTGTGCAAATTGTGCAAAAAAAAAACAAAATACAGAAATACCTTATTTACATAAGTATTCAGACTATGAGACTCAAAATTGAGATCAGGGGCATTCTGTTTCCATTGATCATTCTTGAGATGTTTCTACGACTTCATTGGAGTCCACCTGTGATAAATTCAATTGATTGGACATGATTAGGCTCCCGAGTGGCGCAGCATCTCAGTGCAAGAGGCATCACTACAGTCCCTGGTTCGAATCCTGTCTGTATCACATCCGGCTGTGATTGGGAGTCCTATAGGGCTGCGCACAATTGGCCAAACCTGGACGACGCTTGGCCAAGGTAGGCCGTCATTGTAAATAAGAATTTGTTCTTAACTGACTTGCCTGGTTAAAAAAAAGGTTATATAAAATGCTTTAATTTATTAGGAAAGGCACACACCTGTCTATATAAGATCCCACAGTTGACAGTGCATGTTAGAGCAAAAACCAAGCCGTGAGGTCGAAGGAATTGTCCGTAGAGCTCAGAAAGGATTGTGTCGAGGCACAGATCTGGGGAAGGGTACCAAAACATTTCTGCAGCATTGAAGGTCCCCAAGAACACAATGGTCTCCATTCTTAAATGGAAGAGGTTTTGAACCACCAAGACTCTTCCTAGAGCCGGCCGCCCGGCCAAACTAAGCAATCGGGGGAGAAGGGACTTGGTCACGGAGGTGACCAACAACCCGATGGTGACTCTAAAGCTCTGTCAGAGTTCCTCTATGGAGAAGGAGAACCATCTCTGCAGCACTCCACCAATCAGGCCTTTATGGTAGAGTGGCCAGACGGAAGCCACTCCTCAGTAAAAGGCACATGACAGCCTGCTTGGAGTTTGCCAAAAGCCACCTAAAGGTCTCTCAGACCATAAGAAACAAGATTCTCTGGTCTGATGAAACCAAGATATAACTATTTGGCCTGAATGCCAAGCGTCACATCTGGAGGAAACCTGGCACCATCCCTACAGTGAAGCATGGTGGTGGCAGCATTATGCCGTGGGGATGTTTTTCAGCAGCAGGGACTGGGAGACTAGTCAGGATCGAAGCAAAGAGGAACAAAGCAAAGCACAGAGAGATACTTGATGAAGTCCTGAGCGCTCTGGAGCAGGTTCTCAGACTGGGGCAAAGGCTCACCTTTCAACAGAACAATGACCCTAAGCACACAGCCACGACAACACAGGAGTGGCTTCGGGACAAGTCTCTGAATGTCCTTGAGTAGCCCAGCCAGAGCCCGGACTTGAACCCGATCGAACATCTCTGGAGAGACCTGAAAATAGCTGTGCAGCAACGCTCCCCTTACAATCTGACAGAGCTTGAGAGGATCTGCAGAAAATAATGGGAGAAACTCCCCAAATACAGGTGTGCCAAGCTTGTAGTGTCATACCCAAGAACACTCTAGGCTGTAATCACTGCCAAAGGTGCTTCAACAAAGTACTAACTAAAGGGTCTGAATACTCATCTAAATGTAATTTTTAAGTTGAAAAAAAAAAGTATAAATTAATAAACATTTATAAAAACCTATTTTTGCTTTGTCATTATGGGGTATTGTGTATAGATTGGAGAGGGGGAAAAACGATTTAATCAATTTTAGAATAAGGGTGTTACCTAACAAAATGTGGAAAAAGTCAAAGGGTCTGAATACTTTCCCGAAGGCACTAATATATATATATATACACACACTGCTCAAAAAAATAAAGGGAACACTAAAATAACACATCCTAGATCTGAATGAATAAAATAATCTTATTAACTACTTTTTCCTTTACATAGTTGAATGTGCTGACAACAAAATCACACAAAAATAATCAATGGAAATCCAATTTATCAACCCATGGAGGTCTGGATTTGGAGTCACACTCAAAATTAAAGTGGAAAACCACACTACAGGCTGATCCAACTTTGATGTAATGTCCTTAAAACAAGTCAAAATGAGGCTCAGTAGTGTGTGTGGCCTCCACGTGCCTGTATGACCTCCCTACAACGCCTAGGCATGCTCCTGATGATGGTGGCGGATGGTCTCCTGAGGGATCTCCTCCCAGACCTGGACTAAAGCATCCGCCAACTCCTGGACAGTCTGTGGTGCAGTCTGTGGATGGAGCGAGACATGATGTCCCAGATGTGCTCAATTGGATTCAGGTCTGGGGAACGGGCGGGCCAGTCCATAGCATCAATGTCTTCCTCTTGCAGGAACTGCTGACACACTCCAGCCACATGAGGTCTAGCATTGTCTTGCATTAGGAGGAACCCAGGGCCAACCGCACCAGCATATGGTCTCACAAAGGGTCTGAGGATCTCATCTCGGTACCTAATGGCAGTCAGGCTACCTCTGGCGAGCACATGGAGGGCTGTGCGGCCCCCCAAAGAAATGCCACCCCACACCATGACTGACCCACCGCCAAACCGGTCATGCTGGAAGATGTTGCAGGCAGCAGAACGTTCTCCACGGCGTCTCCAGACTCTGTCACGTCTGTCACATGTGCTCAGTGTGAACTTGCTTTCATCTGTGAAGAGCACAGTGCGCCAGTGGTGAATTTGCCAATCTTGGTGTTCTCTGGCAAATGCCAAACGTCCTGCACGGTGTTGGGCTGTAAGCACAACCCCCACCTGTGGACGTCGGGCCCTCATACCACCCTCGTGGAGTCTGTTTCTGACCGTTTGAGCAGACACATGCACATTTGTGGCCTGCTGGAGGTCATTTTGCAGGGCTCTGGCAGTGCTCCTCCTGCTCCTCCTTGCACAAAGGCGGAGGTAGTGATCCTGCTGCTGGGTTGTTGCCCTCCTACGGCCTCCTCCACGTCTCCTGATGTACTGGCCTGTCTCCTGGTAGCGCCTCCATGCTCTGGACACTACGCTGACAGACACAGCAAACCTTCTTGCCACAGCTCGCATTGATGTGCCATCCTGGATGAGCTGCACTACCTGAGCCACTTGTGTGGGTTGTAGACTCCGTCTCATGCTACCACTAGAGTGAAAGCACCGCCAGCATTCAAAAGTGACCAAAACATCAGCCAGGAAGCATAGGAACTGAGAAGTGGTCTGTGGACACCACCTGCAGAACCACTCCTTTATTGGGGGTGTCTTGCTAATTGCCTATATTTTCCACCTGTTGTCTATTCCATTTGCACAACAGCATGTGAAATTTATTGTCAATCAGTGTTGCTTCCTAAGTGGACAGTTTGATTTCACAGAAGTGTGATTGACTTGGAGTTACATTGTGTTGTTTAAGTGTTCCCTTTATTTTTTTGAGCAGTAATATATTAGTGCATATATAAATAAATATTAGTGCACTAATATATGCACTAATATTTATTTATATATGCACTAATATTTATTTATATATGCACTAATATTTATTTATATATATATATCCTTCCCAGATTAGTGCCTAGATATTAGTGCCTTCGTTATATATAATATATATAACTAAACAATGTTGTGTATAGACTATATGGGCAGAATATGAATAGAAAAAGGTGTGTATAGCAGTAGTTATATAGGATGAGCCTTGACTAGAATACAGTAAATACATATGAAGTGGGTAAATCTGTATGTAAACATTCGAGTGACCAGTGTTCAATGACTATGTACATAGGGCAGTAGTCTCTATGGTTCAGGGTACTGGGTGGAGGCCAGCTAATGGTGACTATTTAACATTCGGATGCCTGGAGATAGAAGCGGTTTCTCAGTCTCAGCTTTGATACACCTGTACCGTCTCTGCCTTCTAGATGGTAGCGGGGTGAACAGGCCATGGCTCGGGTGGCTGATCATAAAGGATATTCTTGACCTTCCTGTGACACCGGGTGCTGTAGATGTTCTGGAGGTCAGGCAGTTTGCCCCTGGTGGTGCGTTGGGCTGACCACCTCTGGAGAGCCCTGCGGTTCCAGACAATGGAGGTGATATAGCCCGACAGGATGCTCTCAATGTAGATACATCTGTAGAAGTTCCAGAGGGTCTTAGGAACCAAGACAAATTTCTTCAGCCTCCTGAGGTTGAAGAGGTGCTGTTGCGCCTTCCTCACCACCACTGTCTGTGTGGATGGACCATTTCAGGTTGTCAGTGATGTGCAACGCAGAGGAACTTGAAGCTTTTCACCCTCTCCACTGCGGCCCCGTCGATGTGGATGGGGAAGTGCGCTCTCCTGAAGTCCACGATCAGCTCCTTCATTTTGTTGACGTTGAGGGAGAGGTTATTTTCCTGGCACCACTCCGCCAGGGCCCTCACCTCCTCCCTGTAGACTGTCTCATCATTGTTGATGAGGGCACTACGGTGTTGAAGGCTGAGCTGTAGTCGATGAACAGCATTTTTACATAGGTAGTCCTCTTGTCCAAATGGGATAGGGCAGTGTGCAGTGTGATGGCAATTGCGTCATCCGTGGATCTGTTGGGGCGGTATGATCCGTGACTAGCCTCTCAAAGCACTTCACGATGACAGAAGTGAGTGCTACGGGGCGATAGTCATTTAGTTCAGTTACCTTTGCCTTCTTAGGTACAGAAACAATGGTGGACATCTGGAAGCAAGTGGAGACAGCAGACTGGGATAGGGAGAGATTGAATATGTCCGTAAACACTCCAGCCAGCTGGTCTGCACATGCTCTGAGGACACGGCAGGGGACGCTGTCTGGGCCGGAAGCCATGCGAGGGTTAACACGCTTAAATGTGATACTCATAGAGAACGAGAGCTCACAGTCCTCAGGAGCGACGGTGGCCCACGTCGGCGGCACCACGTTTTCCATGAAGCAGGCAAAGAAGGTGTTTAGCTTGGCTGGGAGAAGGGCGTTGGTGTCCGTGGCTGGTTTTCTTTTTAAAATCCGTGATTGTCTGGATCAATGTTCCCTGTAATTGTTTTCAGCACTGAGCATATTTCTGGTCTGCTAAGCGCAAACTGGAACGTTGTGTGCAATTCTGTGCAACTTCTGGCACGAGTTTACTGTGAACACTGAGGCTGTACCCGCTTTAAGTTACAGTTTAACAGTGGCCAAGTAGGCTACTGTGGTTATTTGATCATAATGTAGGCCTACCGGAGTGGCCTACCGTCAAAACAATGGAGAGAAATGCCATCCCATAACATTTTAACATGGAAATAGCTGTTCTATCATTCAGCCTACAGTAGCAGCAAATGTGTGGTGTTCAATGTAGTCCTACATTCCATGAGACTTTTGAAAAAAAAAATTAAAAATACATGCAGGGCTTGACATGAACCTATTTATCCACTTGTCCTTTAGATAAGGAGGTGACTGAAAATGTGTTGTTTGAGGCAAGAAACCACTTTATATAATGAATTATTATTCCCATACCATTGTTACAGAGAATCAGACAAATTACGCTACCCTCTGCCTATTGGCTACTTAGCATATTCAAGACCGTCTCAAAATACAACACTGCCTCTTTAAGACATAAAAAGCTGTACACATTTTGTACTCTTGTAGGAAGTAACCACTCCCCATTTATGGCGCAAGGGCCTGAGTAGTACCTGTCAATGCAATAGAATCCTACTCCGATGCGTTGTATATTTCGGTGCAGTGAGAGAGGGAAAGAGAGAGATAGATAGAGGGAAAGAGTACGATGGGAGCTGCTCACGCCCGCAGCTTAGAGGGAAACATTGGTCTGGAATCCCTGCCACAAACGTCTCGTGTCTGAGCCGTTGAATTGCGACTCCACTTTTCTGAACTGCTGTTTTGCCACTGATTGCCTTACAGAGGTCATAGCTGGTCTGTTTGTACACATCCATGTTCCTAGTCATCTTGCCGTGGTTAAATGCGGTGGTTTTGAGCTTTCAGTTTTATACTAATACTTCCATCTGTCATGGTTTTTGGTTTGGATAAGTCCTAATCTTCACAGTGGGAACAACATTCTCTATTAGGGATGCACGATACAGTCGGTGAACATATCGGAATCGGACGATATTAGCTAAAAACGCCAGCATCGATATCGGCCCGATGTATAGTTTAACGGCAATGTTAAACACTGATGTCAAAGGTACCGTGCAAACCTCTAAAACGTAGTTACGTGACGTAATAACGCCACGTAAAATTTTGCGCTTCACGTGCAACACAGCATTCCTAACCTAGCCCACAATGTCTGCTGTGTGGATCGAGCAGTCAACAAGTCAAGCAGTCATTTGAAAGAGTAACAACATTTCAGAGAGACAACTCAAAGGTGAAATCCATTAAAGCCAAGATAATGGAATTCATTGTCCTTGACAATCTACCGTTCTCTGTTGTGGGTGACGTTGGCTTTCGCTGACTGGTCGAGCACCGGGACAACACTACCAAATGCGCTATTTTTCAGATGTTGCCCTACTGGAGTTACACAGTAATAGCGTCACTGCTACACCTTTTACAGTGACCTGGCCTACACCTTTTACAGTGACCTGGCCTACACCTTTTACAGTGACCTGGCCTACACCTTTTACAGTGACCTGGCCTACACCTTTTACAGTAACCTGGCCTACACCTTTTACAGTAACCTGGCCTACACCTTTTACAGTAACCTGGCCTACACCTTTTACAGTGACCTGTAACCAAAGACTAAGCAGAAGCAGTCAGAGGCCCACCTGTCCGTACGTGTCCGTATGTGTGTGTGTGTGACCCTACCTGTCCGTGCGCGTGTGTGTGACCCCACCTGTCCGTGCGCGTGTGTGTGACCCCACCTGTCCGTGCGCGTGTGTGTGACCCCACCTGTCCGTGCGCGTGTGTGTGACCCCACCTGTCCGTGCGCGTGTGTGTGACCCCACCTGTCCGTGCGCGTGTGTGTGATCCCACCTGTCCGCGCGCGTGTGTGTGTGACCCCACCTGTCCGTGCGTGTGTGTGTGACCCCACCTGTCCGCGTGTGTGTGTGTGACCCCACCTGTCCGTGCGTGTGTGTGTGTGACCCCACCTGTCCGTACGTGTCCGTATGTGTGTGTGTGTGACCCTACCTGTCCGTGCGCGTGTGTGTGACCCCACCTGTCCGTGCGCGTGTGTGTGACCCCACCTGTCCGTGCGCGTGTGTGTGACCCCACCTGTCCGTGCGCGTGTGTGTGACCCCACCTGTCCGTGCGCGTGTGTGTGACCCCACCTGTCCGTGCGCGTGTGTGTGACCCCACCTGTCCGTGCGCGTGTGTGTGACCCCACCTGTCCGTGCGCGTGTGTGTGACCCCACCTGTCCGTGCGCGTGTGTGTGACCCCACCTGTCCGTGCGCGTGTGTGTGACCCCACCTGTCCGTGCGCGTGTGTGTGACCCCACCTGTCCGTGCGCGTGTGTGTGACCCCACCTGTCCGTGCGCGTGTGTGTGACCCCACCTGTCCGTGCGCGTGTGTGTGACCCCACCTGTCCGTGCGCGTGTGTGTGACCCCACCTGTCCGTGCGCGTGTGTGTGACCCCACCTGTCCGTGCGCGTGTGTGTGACCCCACCTGTCCGTGCGCGTGTGTGTGACCCCACCTGTCCGTGCGCGTGTGTGTGACCCCACCTGTCCGCGCGCGTGTGTGTGACCCCACCTGTCCGTGCGTGTGTGTGACCCCACCTGTCCGTGCGTGTGTGTGTGTGACCCCACCTGTCCGTACGTGTCCGTATGTGTGTGTGTGTGACCCTACCTGTCCGTGCGCGTGTGTGTGACCCCACCTGTCCGTGCGCGTGTGTGTGACCCCACCTGTCCGTGCGCGTGTGTGTGACCCCACCTGTCCGTGCGCGTGTGTGACCCCACCTGTCCGTGCGCGTGTGTGACCCCACCTGTCCGTGCGCGTGTGTGTGACCCCACCTGTCCGTGCGCGTGTGTGTGACCCCACCTGTCCGTGCGCGTGTGTGTGACCCCACCTGTCCGTGCGCGTGTGTGTGACCCCACCTGTCCGTGCGCGTGTGTGTGACCCCACCTGTCCGTGCGCGTGTGTGTGACCCCACCTGTCCGTGCGCGTGTGTGTGACCCCACCTGTCCGTGCGCGTGTGTGTGACCCCACCTGTCCGTGCGCGTGTGTGTGACCCCACCTGTCCGTGCGCGTGTGTGTGTGACCCCACCTGTCCGTGCGTGTGTGTGTGTGACCACACCTGTCCGTGCGTGTGTGTGTGTGACCCCACCTGTCCGTGCGTGTGTGTGTGTGACCCCACCTGTCCGTGCGTGTGTGTGTGTGACCCCACCTGTCCGTGCGTGTGTGTGTGTGACCCCACCTGTCCGTGCGTGTGTGTGTGTGTGACCCCACCTGTCCGTGCGTGTGTGTGTGTGTGACCCCACCTGTCCGTTGAGGGTGCAGATGGCCTTGACGCGGTCAGGGAGGAGGAGTAGAAAGTGGAACTGAGTCAACACGATGGAGATGGGCTTGTTGAAACTGAAGTCTATGTCGGGGGTATAATCCCACACCTGATGGAGAGAGGGAAGAGAGAGAATGTATTATTTTTTTTATTTTTTTTTTATCAATGCTTCAGCAATATGAATTTCAAGAGTACAATAGAATTATTTTGAAAGACCAATCACAAAATGTATTTAATAGTCACCTGTAGGGAGCTTACCTGTACAACACATCAAACCTGAAAGTACACTAGCCTAAATATTAAGCACTATATAATATAGTATAACAACAGTACCTGCACATCACTGAGCACAGAGTCTGGCCTGATGTAGTCCAGCTGACCGTAGAGAACTCCATTACCCATCATCCATGCGAAGGCCTTGGGGCAGGACCTGAGCTTGGAGGTGTAGAAGGTAATCTCACTGTAGCCCATGTTAAACGGAAACTCCTGGAAGCTGGGCAGCAGCTCCTAGTAGTAATGAAGGCATAACCTCTTATAAGCATTGTTATAAGATATTCTAAAGGCTTATACATGCTTATAACAAATGATAAATCATTATACTGAAAACTGGGCAGCAGCTTAATATTTAAGCAATAAGGGCCGAGGGGGTGTGGTATATGGACAATATACCACGGCTAAGGGCTGTTCTTCGGTACGACACAACACTGAGTGCCAAGATACAGCCTTTAGCCGTGGTATATTGGATATATACCACAAACCCTTGATGTGCCTTATTGCTATTATAAACTGGTTAACAACTTAATTAGAGCAGTAAAAATAAAGACTGTCAGCTAATCAGTATTCAGGGCTTGAACCACCCAGTTTATAAAACAAGTTATAACAACAAATATAACCATAGTTGCCAGAGGTCATTAGAGAAGTGAGAAAAGTGCATGGAGTGTAAATATTCAGATATAGTATAGAGTGTAAATAGTCAGATATAGTATGGAGTGTAAATATTCAGATATAGTATGGAGTGTAAATAATCAGATATAGTATAGAGTGTAAATAGTCAGATATAGTATGGAGTGTAAATATTCAGATATAGTATAGAGTGTAAATATTCAGATATAGTATGGAGTGTAAATATTCAGATATAGTATAGAGTGTAAATAGTCAGATATAGTATGGAGTGTAAATATTCAGATATAGTATGGAGTGTAAATATTCAGATATAGTATGGAGTGTAAATAGTCAGATATATTATAGAGTGTAAATAGTCAGATATAGTATGGAGTGTAAATATTCAGATATAGTATAGAGTGTAAATAGTCAGATATAGTATAGAGTGTAAATATTCAGATATAGTATGGAGTGTAAATAGTCAGATAGTATAGAGTGTAAATATTCAGATATAGTATGGAGTGTAAATATTCAGATATAGTATGGAGTGCAAATATTCAGATATAGTATGGAGTGCAAATATTCAGATATAGTAGGGAGTGAAATATTCAGATATAGTAGGAAGTGTACATATTCAGATATAGTATGTAGTGTAAATATTCAGATATAGTATGTAGTGCAAATATTCAGATATAGTAGGAAGTGTACATATTCAGATATAGTAGGAAGTGTACATATTCAGATATAGTAGGAAGTGTACATATTCAGATATAGTAGGAAGTGTAAATATTCAGATATAATAGGAAGTGTAAATATTCAGATATAGTATGGAGTGTAAATATTCAGATATAATAGGAAGTGTAAATATTCAGATATAGTAGGAAGTGTAAATATTCAGATATAGTAGGAAGTGTAAATATTCAGATATAGTGGGGAGTGTAAATACACTACATAATAGGGAGTGTAAATATACTATACAGTAAATAGGTTGCCATTTGGGCTGTAGACCTGTTGTTTAAAAAAAAAGCTTCTGTGAAACAGACCTGGTTCTGTGAGAAGACGGAGCTGAAGCCCTGCTGCTCGGACCCCTCCGCCACACGACCTACGAACTGGAACAAACGCTTCCTGGTGGTGGCGATGATGACGACTTTAGACTCCGGACCTCGTTCCACCTCTATACAGCATACTGGAGCAGGCCTCCCGTCCTCCTCCAGGGAATGGGCCTGTGTTTCATTAACATACATTAATCATTATAATATCTAAATCATTATAAAAATCTAAATGCTACATCAAATACAGTCACAAAAGCTAGTAGCCTGCAGATAAGTTCACATGAAGGAGTGGAACTAATGAATGTACAGTAACTAGGGATGCAGCGATATAACATTTTTTGGCCGATTCCGATATCCAATATTTTCCTTGCCAAAATAAAAACCGACACAGATATCGATATGAAAAAATATTAGCGGCCTTTTAAGGATTCTAGTACAGTTAAATAGGTGAAACAAAGTGTCATATGTTCATTTGTTCAGCTAGGAACAGATTGTTTAATAACTTGTAAATCCATGAATGTATTTTAAATCGCACAACAGATATTCATGACAAATATTCTAGCTGTCACCGCATTACAAAGATGCTTAAGGTGGCTCTTCTTACTATCCAATCTTGCCATGACAGAGGGTATCACGTCTGCTACAGACACAGTTGAGCTTATTTCTCCAGTCAGTTGTTTCGAATGGAGCTAGGAGTGTGTTCATGTTTTCAATGAGAATCCACTGGTTTGTACTGATTGTTGCTACGTACACCCCAAGCACTCGTTTTGTTCCAGCAGGCTCTCCATATAAAAAGTACTGTTCCATCTGGTGGAAACGTCTTGCTTAAGCCTTTTCGTTGTCACTCCAAGCTGCTCCTGTATTACTTGCAGGTGGCTGTATGCTAGCTGTGAGTGTTTAAAATGACCCACTATCTTCCTACCTGTTGCCACTGTCTCAGATATGCTGCGTTGGGCCAAAACACCTTTGTTCACTGCCAGTTGCAGCGTGTGTGCCATGCATGGCAAACTGGCGACTCCGCATTCTTCCAAAGCCTTTGTCATGTTCCGTATATTATCACATAGCACAGCGTGTACTTTGTTCTTGGGGAATTTCCTAGTTTCAAACATGTTCTCAAATGCCATTGAAATGGCAGCAGCGGTATGAGAACCAGCACATTCTTGAGCATGCAATACGGCTTTCCTCAGTACAAAATCCTCGTGGACCCACTGTGCTGTCAGACTCAGCATGCTCATGGGGCTGACATTGCTGGTCGAAATGTCAGTCGTGAAGTTAATAGAAGTGACGCCCATAGCAAGTAGCTCACGGATGTGCTTTTCAACAATAATGTGTAACTCCGGTAGGGCAACATCTAAAAAATAGCGCTCTACTTGGTCATGTGTACCGGGGCTCGAGGTTCTCGACCAGTCGGCGAAAGCCAACATCATCCACGACGGAGAACGGTTGGTTGTCAAGGGCAATGATAGAGCGTTGGACTAGTAACCCGAAAAGTTGCAAGATCGAATCCTCGAGCTGACAAGGTACAAATCTGTCATTCTGCCCCTGAAAAATGCAGTTAACCCACTAGGCCGTCATTGAAAATAAGAATTTGTTCTTAACTGACTTGCCTAGTTAAATAAAGGTAAAATAAAAAAATAAATGAAATCCGTTACCTTGGCGTTAATAGATTTCATCTTTGTGTTGTAAGTCGCTGTGGATAAGAGCGTCTGCTAAATGACGTAAATGTAAAATGTAAATGTCTCTCTGAAATGTTCTTACTCTTTCATATGACTGCTCGACTTAAACTTGTTTAGTTGGAAGTGTGCGCTTAGTTTTTTTTCTGCTTTTGTTCTAAGTAGTCGCTGAACGTCTGGGGGTGATGCACTTTCAAATGAGTCATTAGGTTTGTGGTATTGAAAGATTTCACTCTCTCCCCTCGGGAAGTAACTAGCAGCACAAATGTTGCATATGGCCTTTCTGTCATCTTCCTTTGAAACTTCAAAATAGATCCACAGCAGACATTGTGGGTGGTTAGGAATGCTGGTTAGGAATGCTGGTTAGGAATGCTGGTTAGGAATGCTGGTTAGGAATGCTGGTTAGGAATGCTGTGTTGCACGTGTAGGGCTGTATTTTTCGTGGCGTCATTACGTCACCTATCTATATTATACAGGTTATGCACGTCAGCTTTGACATCGGTTCTGCACATGGGCGTTAAACTATACGTAGAGCCGATGTTGACATTTTTAGCTAATGTCGCCCGATTCCGATATGCTTACCGATATATATCATGCATCCCTAGTAGTAACCAAATCAGCATTGATGAATTAGTTTGAATGTCAAGAGGTTTGATAAGCATGGCTTTCCATTGGTTCAATCTACAAAACATAATCTTGGGGCGGTGTTTATTTTGTGATCCCATCACTGACCTGTTTGAAGTAACCTACTGTGTGTGTGTGTGTGTGTGTGTGTGTGTGTGTGTGTGTGTGTGTGTGTGTGTGTGTGTGTGTGTGTGTGTGTTCTCACCTGTTTGAAGTACTGGTCAGGGTTGGTGTTAAACAGGCTTCCCTCTGAAGCAGAGATCTCAGCCTCGAAGATGATTCCCTGGCTGGTTCCCACTAGGACGGGCCCAGTGTTGGTCTCTGTCCCCAGAAGCTTGTTCCAGCCTACACTCTCTATGAGGTGTCCTCTCCAGCGGGACAGAGACCTCACCTTCTGGGTGTTCCTGTTCAGATACAGACATTCACTGGTACTGAGAGAAATCACCAGGTGGGACCCTGCAGGGGACGAGAGGGGAGAGCAGTGTTAGAAATGTTTAATGACTGATGTAATACTATTGAATAACCAGAAATACACAGATATCTTATTAGTTGCACTAGCTTATGAAAGGAGCATTGCATTTATTGTTGCATTAGCTGGTTGGTAAGCTTCTCTTTCGCTTCATATAAATGACTGGCTGAGGCTTAGAGCTAACCAGATAATGCTGGACAGGGCTTCATAAAAATGACTGGCTGAGGCTTAGAGCTAACCAGATAATGCTGGACAGGGCTTCATATAAATGACTGGCTGAGGCTTAGAGCTAACCAGATAATGCTGGACAGGGCTTCATATAAATGACTGGCTGAGGCTTAGAGCTAACCAGATAATGCTGGACAGGGTTTCATATAAATGACTGGCTGAGGCTTAGAGCTAATCAGATAATGCTGGACAGGGCTTCATATAAATGACTGGCTGAGGCTTAGAGCTAACCAGATAATGCTGGACAGGGCTTCATATAAATGACTGGCTGAGGCTTAGAGCTAACCAGATAATGCTGGACAGGGTTTCATATAAATGACTGGCTCAGGCTTAGAGCTAACCAGATAATGCTGGACAGGGCTTCATGCGCATTATGAAACATCAGAAATACAACTTCTTCAGGCACTAAACTCCTTAGCTAAATGTAAAATAACCTCCTTGGCCAAACGTCTAAATTAATTTAAAATGTATTGATTTATCTTCATTTATTCTATTTTTTAGGGTGAAGTAGTAATAACTATGTTGCTGCTTGGTAACACAGATTCATGGGAAGAACTCGCTGCTAAGGGCAAGGAGTCGGCACAGGATGCCCACTCAATAAAAGAGGCCTCCAAAGGACGCAGTGTAGCCCTCGGTGACTCGACAACTAGTGTTTGAGATTGACTCGTCAACAAGCATATCGAGTGCTCGGTTTGAGATTCAGCCCATTTCAGTATGCACCAAAATAAAATAACTGTAAGAGTATTGGGAATTGAATTGGTACAGACGTTTCTGTCGTTAATTTGGGGTAGTAATTAGATTAACCATAATGGTGTGATGATTACTCACATTAATGAGCTATGAATAACAACGGCAAACTCTGGTGATGATTAACCTGAGAAGTACCCCTATGGAACATGTATCAGTCAGCACAAATACTAATCTGACAATGAGGTAAAACATGAATGAATTGGAGGATCCTGATGCCATTCCATCTCTGGGAGTACTGTGCAAGTATTCTACTTTATTATCCTGCTCCCCGGTTGGTTCTCACCTGTGGGGTCCAGGAAGAGCTCCCCGGTTGGTTCTCACCTGCGGGGTCCAGGAAGAGCTCCCCGGTTGGTTCTCACCTGCGGGGTCCAGAAGAGCTCCCCGGTTGGTTCTCACCTGTGGGATCCAGGAAGAGCTCCCCGGTTGGTTCTCACCTGCGGGGTCCAGGAAGAGCTCCCCGGTTGGTTCTCACCTGCGGGGTCCAGAAGAGCTCCCCGGTTGGTTCTCACCTGCGGGGTCCAGAAGAGCTCCCCGGTTGGTTCTCACCTGCGGGGTCCAGGAAGAGCTCCCCGGTTGGTTCTCACCTGCGGGGTCCAGGAAGAGCTCCCCGGTTGGTTCTCACCTGCGGGGTCCAGGAAGAGCTCCCCGGTTGGTTCTCACCTGTGGGGTCCAGGAAGAGCTCCCCGGTTGGTTCTCACCTGCGGGGTCCAGGAAGAGCTCCCCGGTTGGTTCTCACCTGCGGGGTCCAGGAAGAGCTCCCCGGTTGGTTCTCACCTGCGGGGTCCAGGAAGAGCTCCCCGGTTGGTTCTCACCTGCGGGGTCCAGGAAGAGCTCCCCGGTTGGTTCTCACCTGTGGGGTCCAGGAAGAGCTCCCCGGTTGGTTCTCACCTGTGGGGTCCAGGAAGAGCTCCCCGGTTGGTTCTCACCTGTGGGGTCCAGGAAGAGCTCCCCGGTTGGTTCTCACCTGTGGGGTCCAGGAAGAGCTCCCCGGTTGGTTCTCACCTGTGGGGTCCAGGAAGAGCTCCCCGGTTGGTTCTCACCTGTGGGGTCCAGGAAGAGCTCCCCGGTTGGTTCTCACCTGTGGGGTCCAGGAAGAGCTCCCCGGTTGGTTCTCACCTGTGGGGTCCAGGAAGAGCTCCCCGGTTGGTTCTCACCTGTGGGGTCCAGGAAGAGCTCCCCGGTTGGTTCTCACCTGTGGGGTCCAGGAAGAGCTCCCCGGTTGGTTCTCACCTGTGGGGTCCAGGAAGAGCTCCCCGGTTGGTTCTCACCTGTGGGGTCCAGGAAGAGCTTGTGTACTCTGCTGTCATCCTTCCTCCCCAGTTCTATCTGGTTGGGCTGGTCCGGCTTGGCAAGGTCAATCCTGGAACAACATGCAGAGGAAATCTTAATAAACTCCTTTATAAAGTCGTGTTCACTCATCTTAGACACCAATACGGTACATGCAATCTGATGTGAAAACACACATATACACACACACACACACACACACACACACACACACACACACACACACACACACACACACACACACAGGTATTTCAGAATAGATTTTACAATTGATATTTTATAAGACATGAAATATTCATGCTTATTATCATTATACCAATCCAATGTTATACAGTATGCATTCAAATCAATACCATCAGAGTCTTTTACAGATCACCCTGAATGACTGACAAGATCAACCCTTACCCCTTTAATCCCATCACTTAGCAATCACATCAAGATACAAACTAATCCATTCACACATCCGGTTCTTCTCACACAGATAGGCTTGGACAGGCATGGGTGACAGGCATGGAGGACAGCAAGGCATGGAGGACAGCAAGTCATGGAGGACAGCAAGGCATGGAGGACAGCAAGGCATGGAGGACAGCAAGGCATGGAGGACAGCAAGGCATGGAGGACAGCAAGGCATGGAGGACAGCAAGGCATGGAGGACAGCAAGGCATGGAGGACAGCAAGGCATGGAGGACAGCAAGGCATGGAGGACAGCAAGGCATGGAGGACAGCAAGGCATGGAGGACAGCAAGGCATGGAGGACAGCAAGGCATGGAGGACAGCAAGGCATGGAGGACAGCAAGGCATGGAGGACAGCAAGTCATGGAGGACAGCAAGGCATGGAGGACAGCAAGTCATGGAGGACAGCAAGTCATGGGTGACAGGCATGGGTGACAGGCATGGGTGACAGGCATGGGTGACAGGCATGGGTGACAGGCATGGGTGACAGGCATGGGTGACAGGCATGGGTGACAAGGCCAATTGCTCCTTCAACATTTTTGGGCACTGAGCAAATTTCAGGTGTTGTGAGGCGTAAACTTGAACGTTGTGAGCATTCTGTGCAACGTCCAGCGTGTGTTTACTGTGAACACTGAAATAACACTTTTATAGTGTGGCCAAATAGGCTCCTGTGGATATTTGAGCATAATGTAGGTCTATAAGAGTGGCCTACCAACAAAACCAATACAGCCTATGTATTTCTATGATATAGCCTACAATAGTCTATATGGTGTTCAATGAAGGTCTACATTCCATGAACCTTTCTAAACACATGTGGGGCTGGACATGAACCTTTTATACACTTTATCTAGGACTGATGTTTCACTGGTCTGTAACATCATGGGTCAAATAGAGGACTGATGTTTTCCCTGGTCTGTAACACCATGGGTCAAATAGAGGACTGATGTTTCACTGGTCTGTAACACCATGGGTCAAATAGAGGACTGATGTTTCACTGGTCTGTAACACCATGGGTCAAATAGAGGACTGATGTTTCACTGGTCTGTAACACCATGGGTCAAATAGAGGACTGATGTTTCACTGGTCTGTAACACCATGGGTCAAATAGAGGACTGATGTTTCACTGGTCTGTAACACCATGGGTCAAATAGAGGACTGATGTTTCACTGGTCTGTAACACCATGGGTCAAATAGAGGACTGATGTTTCACTGGTCTGTAACACCATGGGTCAAATAGAGGACTGAAAATTGCATTTTATTGAGTTGTATTGATGCAAGAAACCGATATACAAAATAAATTATTATCACCATGCAGTGAATCAGACAAAGATGTAGGCCATTTTGGTTTCTTTGCATATTCCAGCGTCTCAACATACAACACTGCCCCTTTAAGACATTAACCAGCTATTTACCAGACACCTTTGTCAGACAGCTATTTTAACATTTTAAATGTAACCTTTATTTAACCAGCCAAGTCAGTTAATTAAGAACTAATTCTTATTTACAATGACGGCCTACTGGGGAACAGTGGGTTAACTGTCTTGTTCAAGGTCAGAATTACAGATTTTTTACCTTGTCAGCTCAGGGATTCGATCCAGCAACCTTCCGGTTACTGGCCCAACGCTAGAAATGTAAGCCTACAAGTTATGTCGTCATGTAGGACACAATCACTCTCCCATTGCTGACTAATAATTAGCTACACACACACACACACACACACACACACACACACACACACACACACACACACACACACACACACACACACACACACACACACACACACACACATATATATATATATATATATATAGCTAATTATATCTGGGCTAATGACTCGCAAAGAATATCAACAAATGTGCACACGCCACTCTGCACTTTGATCTGATAAGCACCACTGGAAAAAGACCACTTGTAGGCTACCGGTCGGACTTCTCCTCCGATGCACCAGACATCTGTATATAATGAGGAGTTGCTCATGTCTTCGCCTTAACAATAGGAGTTGTTGTCCCAAAGGCAGGAAGGCAGGCGACAAGCTTAAATCCAATATAAACCCATAGAAACGCATTGGGCTTATTTTGGACAGATATTGGCCTCTCGCTTCACCTCTCTGGATGTGCAATGCCTACTGCAAAATCACTAAGTCAATCATGCAAAGTTAGATTTGTTTGCATTCAAAGGAGGGTGATACTATGTTGATTTGATCACAAATCCTACAGAAGAGAAACGTTGATATAAATATTAGTGTAAACTAACAGGGCGAACTCAGTGAAATTCAATCTCGTGCGTCTCCAGAGCCTGGACTGCCGCGCACGCACCCACGCAGCTTAGAGGGAACATTGGAAAGGGCTATTCACAACACCATGAAATCGCAGCTTTCAAAAGTGTCTCCTTACCTCAGAAGAGTGTCCTTCCCTAAACTCATGCATAGCTGATTGTTGCAGACAGCAAAGTGGTTGATCTTCTCCGGGGGTGAGAAATCAATCCTCTGTTTGTTGAATATCGGCTTCTCCTCTTCCAGTCTCACATTCACAAACCCTGCAACGAATCAGAAGCAGCCATTAATATAATCACTTATCATGTCAATCATCATCGCTAGCCCAATGGACTAAAAGAGCCTAACGTTCTTCCTTATAGTCCAGGACATTGCATGTTCTGTTTAGAGGAGAATTCACCTCTACCTACATGTACAAATTACCTCAACTAACCCGTACCCCAGCACAATGACTCGGTACCGGTACCCCCTAACTAATCTGTACCCCCTAACTAACCTGTACCCCAGCACAATGACTCGGTGCCAGTACCCCCTAACTAACCCGTACCCCCTAACTAACCCGTACCCCAGCACAATGACTCGGTACCGGTACCCCCTAACTAACCTGTACCCCAGCACAATGACTCGGTGCCAGTACCCCTAACTAACCCGTACCCCCTAACTAACCTGTACCCCAGCACAATGACTCGGTACCGGTACCCCCTAACTAACCTGTACCCCAGCACAATGACTCGGTACCAGTACCCCCTAACTAACCGGTACCACCTAACTAACCAGTACCCCAGCACAATGACTCGGTACCCATACCCCCTAACTAACCTGTATCCCAGCACAATGACTCGGTACCGGTACCCCCTAACTAACCTGTACCCCAGCACAATGACTCGGTACCAGTACCCCCTAACTAACCCGTACCCCCTAACTAACCCGTACCCCAGCACAATGACTCGGTACCAGTACCCCCTAACTAACTCGTACCCCCTAACTAACCAGTACCCCAGCACAATGACTCGGTACCGGTACCCCCTAACTAACCTGTACCCCCTAACTAACCCGTACCCCAGCACAATGACTCGGTACCGGTACCCCCTAACTAACCTGTACCCCCTAACTAACCTGTACCCCAGCACAATGACTCGGTACCGGTACCCCCTAACTAACCCGTACCCCCTAACTAACCCGTACCCCAGCACAATGACTCGGTACCGGTACCCCCTAACTAACCCATACCCCAGCACAATGACTCGGTACCGGTACCCCCTAACTAACCCGTACCCCAGCACAATGACTCGGTACCGGTACCCCCTAACTAACCCGTACCCCAGCACAATGACACGGTACCCCCTAACTAACCAGTACCCCAGCACAATGACTCGGTACCGGTACCCCCTAACTAACCAGAACCCCCTAACTAACCAGTACCCCCTAACTAACCTGTACCCCAGCACAATGACTCGGTACCAGTACCCCCTAACTAACCGGTACCCCCTAACTAACCCGTACCCCAGCACAATGACTCGGTACCGGTACCCCCTAACTAACCTGTACCCCAGCACAATGACTCGGTACCAGTACCCCCTAACTAACCCGTACCCCCTAACTAACCCGTACCCCAGCACAATGACTCGGTACCAGTACCCCCTAACTAACTCGTACCCCCTAACTAACCAGTACCCCAGCACAATGACTCGGTACCGGTACCCCCTAACTAACCTGTACCCCCTAACTAACCCGTACCCCAGCACAATGACTCGGTACCGGTACCCCCTAACTAACCCGTACCCCAGCACAATGACTCGGTACCGGTACCCCCTAACTAACCTGTACCCCCTAACTAACCTGTACCCCAGCACAATGACTCGGTACCGGTACCCCCTAACTAACCCGTACCCCAGCACAATGACTCGGTACCGGTACCCCCTAACTAACCCGTACCCCAGCACAATGACTCGGTACCGGTACCCCCTAACTAACCCGTACCCCAGCACAATGACACGGTACCCCCTAACTAACCAGTACCCCAGCACAATGACTCGGTACCGGTACCCCCTAACTAACCAGAACCCCCTAACTAACCAGTACCCCCTAACTAACCTGTACCCCAGCACAATGACTCGGTACCGGTACCCCCTAACTAACCAGAACCCCCTAACTAACCAGTACCCCCTAACTAACCCGTACCCCAGCACAATGACTCGGTACCGGTACCCCCTAACTAACCCGTACCCCAGCACAATGACTCGGTACCAGTACCCCCTAACTAACCCGTACCCCCTAACTAACCAGTACCCCAGCACAATGACTCGGTACCAGTACCCCCTAACTAACCCGTACCCCCTAACTAACCCGTACCCCAGCACAATGACTCGGTACCAGTACCCCCTAACTAACCCGTACCCCCTAACTAACCTGTACCCCAGCACAATGACTCGGTACCAGTAGCCCCTAACTAACCCGTACCCCAGCACAATGACTCGGTACCGGTACCCCCTAACTAACCCGTACCCCAGCACAATGACTCGGTACCAGTACCCCCTAACTAACCCGTACCCCCTAACTAACCAGTACCCCAGCACAATGACTCGGTACCAGTACCCCCTAACTAACCAGTACCCCAGCACAATGACTCGGTACCAGTACCCCCTAACTAACCAGTACCCCAGCACAATGACTCGGTACCAGTACCCCCTGTATATAACCTCGTTATTCTTATTGTGTTACTTTTTCTTTCTTTAGTTCCTTTGGTAAATATTTTCTTAACTCTTCTTGAACTGCAGTGTTGGTTAAGGGCTTGTAAACAAGCATTTCACCAAGGTCTACACTTGTATTCGGGGCGTGGTGACAAATAAAGTTTGATTTGAATTGGCAATGGCAGCCACAACAAACAATATTTTTGCGGTACGGTTCTAGAAACATAAAGTCCTCTACTTTCATATCACATCAAAATAATTTAACAAATGCACTTACTCTACAGTGTTTTAACCGGTTTTAACACAGTTACAGACAGTATTTTTCAGTGGCAACACGTTTGTGGCATCCGTCTTCCGTTAACACAGAGACGCAGATATAAAATAACCCTTTAAACCAAACAGAAGACGCCTTCGTCCAGTGAATCGCATGTGTAATGTAATGAAACTCAGAGCCATGATGAAGGGCCAGAGGAAATACTTGGCGCTAGGAGCTAGTTCGCTATGAATGGGTTACATAATTACCAACATCATCAATTTCATATTATCAAATCGGTATCAAGCGGAACATGAATACATATAATCATTCTACAGCTATATTGAAGTAATTTAGTGCATAAATTCAACAATATAGATAGTCCCAACAATAGAGCCTTATCCTAAACAGACCTATTTGAAAGGCCCGTAGCCTTGCCCCAGTACCTGAATGCGTTATGCCGATGTTGGCAGCAGACAGGCGGCTACTGTGTTGCACAGGGTGCCTGCTGTTCTGCGAGTCTTCGTATTCATCCAGGATAGAAGACATTACAAAACGTAAGGGGGTGATCTACAGCAGAGAACCTAACTAACAGCTAACTTAAGTGCTACAAAGTCGGATCATGCGGTGGCATAATGACTGGACGAGCTATGAGCTAACAAGGTAACGCTAGCTTTCTGGAGTCTACAAACACCCCATTCTGTTGCGTGAAAAAAAGGATTCAAAATTGAAGCGTACTCTACATGAAAGAAAACGGCATTATCTTAGCCATATAAAAACAATCAAAACATGCTAACTGTGTGTAACTTCCCGAAAATGTACAAACGCACAAAAAGGGAAAGGACCAGTGTGTAGTCAGGTGATCTTGACACCGAAATCATGTGACGAGAACAATCTTGTAGTTCTATAGTCTGGCACGAGAAGGCGCACTTTGTCCAAATTTCTGACAGCCACTGA
This sequence comes from Salmo salar, assembly GCF_965601325.2. NCBI lineage: Eukaryota > Metazoa > Chordata > Actinopteri > Salmoniformes > Salmonidae > Salmo > Salmo salar. Next base: position 90,926,689 of record NC_138296.1, on the reverse strand, counting down.
CATCTATTTTAAGATTTGAGGCTAGTAAATCCACTCCCCCCCAAAAAAAGATATCAAATTGTATTTGTCACATGCGCCAAATGCATGAAAAAGAAAAGGAGAGCTGCACACTAGGAGCTCAGATGCAATAATTGAATAACCTAATATCCAACGTGTCGACAGACAAGCTGTCTTCATCGGGGTATAATGCGCTTGTAAGTAAATTACTATTTACAAGCCCTTAACCAACAATGCAGTAGGAAAATATTAGCAAAAAAATTGCTATAATTAAGAGGAAAAAGTAACAATCAAATAACAATAACAAGGCTATATACAGGGGTTACCAATAATGAGTCAATGTGTGGGTACAGGTTTATCGAGGTAATTAAGGTAATATGTATACTTAACAAAAAGATCCCAGGCATTTTCCATACGCACAAAAAGCTGAGGAGTATTTCTGTCTGTAATAAAGCCCTTTTGTTGGCAAAAACTCATTATGATTGGCTGGACCTGGCTCCCAAGTGGGGGGCCTATGCCCTCCCATGCCCACCCATGTCTGCACCCCTGCCCAGTCATGTGAAATCCATAGATTAGGGCCTAATGAATGTATTTCAGATGATTGGTTTCCTTCTATGAACTGTAACTCAGTAAAATCTTTTAAATTGTTGCATGTTGCGTTTATATTTTTGTTCAGTATATATGTAAGTAGAGGTAAAGTAACTATGCATAGATAATAAACAGCCAGTAGCAGCAGCGTAAAACAGGAGGTAAATGGAAATGGTCGAGGGTAGACATTTTATTAACTGTTTTAGCAGTTTTATGGCTTGGGGGCAGAAACTGTTAAGGAGCAGTTTAGACCTGGACTTCAGTACAGCCGTGTGGTGGTAGAGAGAACAGACTACAGGTGGCTGGAGTCTTTGACCATTTTTAAGGCCAATACAAGACCTTCGTTAATTATACTTCATATCTGTTGTCAAAATACACTACTGGAAATCATGTATTGCACTTCTGATTCGTTGCACAATAGAGACAATGCCAACACTAAAAAGTTAAGATAAATAATTGTATTACTGTCACGATCAAAAAAATATTATCACAGCAAATATTTTGGGAAGTAGCTTTACACCTCAAAACAGCCTGCAATATAGGAACTCAAGCAACCATTCAAGGGTCTTATATATATATATATTGTCTGCCAACTCTCCGCAAATAGTTCCCATCTTTCCCTGAGCTGCGTCTGGTGGGGGCGGGCTATGCAAATCACAACATGACTGAGCGGAAAGTTGCCTCAAAACCGATTCACGTCGCTGTCATTCACAGTCCAACAAGGTGACAGAAGAAAAACTCTTCTACAGAATCGCACTTCGGAATAGCCTAAAATAAGACTGAGCTTTTATGCACTGGAAAGTTACTATTCTTCAACTTTAATCGTTGGACATGCCACCTCAAATGGATTATTATTGTGAAGAATCCCGCGTCCCCTCTTCATGCGGATTGATGAGCCAAGAGGCCGGGTTGGAGAGGGAGCCAGCGCCCGGGTTGGAGAGGGAGACAGCGGCTATCAGCTGTATGCTGGTGGGGGACGGGGCGGTGGGCAAGACAAGCATGATAGTCAGTTACACCAGCAATGGATATCCCACGGAATACAAACAGACCGGCTTTGATGTCTTTTCTGGTGAGTACCTTTCAATTACTGGAAATACATTAAAGAAAAATAACTATATAGCCTAAGTTTATAACCATATAATATCCTTATTTATAAGAATTAAACAACTAAATGTATTGTTGTCTACTAGGTAATTGCACTGTATATAATGTTTTTATGGAACTAGAGCCTATGATTTACAAACCCAAACTATTAACAAGCTTGAGTTAAGAAATAATTATATTCTTGTGTTTTCTTCAACAGGTCAGGTCCAAGTAGAAGGAGCCCCAGTCAGAATACAACTACTGGACACAGCTGGACAGGTAACAATATCAGACTCTGTTATATTATATATATATATATATATATATATATATATATATATATATATATATATATATATATATATATATATATATATATATATATATATATATGAACATTATTTAATCCATAATGAATAGTCTATTCTTGAATCTCATCAGTCCAATTCAATGACAACAGTTTGAAACATGTTGGAATGTAATTTTGAGATGAATTAGACACGTCTGCTTTGTAGAATCAGTCACAAATGTGACAAAAATATATAGCGACAGGAAAGCATTCAGTCTTTCACATGTAGCAGCAGTAGTTTGGTTCTAAAGGCCACTACATGTAATGCTGTGTGAGTCATCGTCTCTCTCTGTCACGGCGTCCATTGTTGTTGTTCAGACAGCATTCACATACTGCTGAATCAGCTAAGCTGACCCCCCTCTCTCTCTATCTTGACATTTCCAGGAGGTGTTTGATGATTTCCGCTCCCTCTCCTACTCCCAGACGGATGTCTTCCTGCTCTGCTTCAGTGTGGTCAACCCCACCTCCTTCCACAATGTCACCAACAAGTGGATCCCAGAGATCCGAGCCTGCAACCCCTCAGCTCCCATCATCCTTGTGGGCACCCAGTCCGACCTCCTGCTGGACGTCAACGTTCTGATCAACCTGGCCCGCCGCGGGGTCAAACCAGTGCTGACCCCTCGGGCGCGGAGCATGGCGGTGAAGATCAGAGCGGCGGACTATGTGGAATGTTCTTCATTGACGCAGAAGAACTTAAAAGAGGCGTTCGACGCGGCCATCTTTTCTGCCATCAAACACAAGGTCAGAAAGGAGAAGAAGAGGCAGCTGTCGGACAGACGCAGCAAGGCCTTCTCTAAATGCAGCTGGAAGAAATTATTCTGTTTTATCTGAGATGAGATCCCATGGGCCCTGGACAGAATAATGACTATTATTATTTATTAACTTATGAAGACTTACTAAGAACTTGTAGCTTTGGAATCATCCCAAAATTGGTAAATGAACTGAGTTCTATTGGAGTCCTGGACTGGAGACAGTGGAATAGTGTACTTCAGTAGCCCTTTTAGGTAACCAAGTAAGAACGGGTACTGAAGCATAATAAAGACAAGAGAATATCAAATCAAACCAAGGACATTGAGTACATCTTGTCAGTGGGACAAGGCTGTCATGTAAATGTTGTAAAATTTACTGCACTGCCTCTGTGTGATAGTCAGAGAGTCAGTGGGTTGTGAGAGAGAAGGATATTTTTCGGTAATCAGGGGTTGGTTGTTAGCCTTTTCTCATTTGCATTCTTTGCTGCCCAGCCACACAGACCCAGGCCTATTCATATTCAACAGTGTATGTAGGCTGAAGTCACAGGGCTAGGCTAGGTCCTACCTTCTTACCTGTGTGTGAACTGGGAATGGCTTCCACAGGCCATTGTGTTGATTAGGGCGGCACGTAGCCTAGCGGTTAGGGCATTGGGCCAGCAACAAGGTAGAAAAAATCGCAAGGCACTTTTTAGTTATTTTATTTTATTTCATCTTTATTTAACCAGGTAGGCTAGTTGAGAACAAGTTCTCATTTACAACTGCGACCTGGCTAAGATAAAGCAAAGCAGTGTGACACAAACAACAACACAGAGTTACACATTGAATAACAAGCGTACAGTCAATAAAACAATAGAAAAAAAAAGGAAGTCTATATACAGTGCGTGCAAATGGCGTGAGGAGGTAAGGCAATAAACAGGCCATAATTGCTCCAGGCTCACGACCCCACTCTCCGAGGGTGTCTCAGGGAGAGTTGGGATGTGCCAAAAACACACATAGGACTAATAGGAAATAGGACAAATATAAGCACCCACCAAATGAATTAGTTAAATTATTAAGCTTTGATGCAATCAACTGTCAGTATCAACACCTCTGACCTCCATCCTCTCACCTACCAACCAATGTAATGTTATCAACTGATAGTCGTCGCATGTCAGACAAGTGACGGAAGGTTGGTCCATTCATTCTTTAACTATGATAAATCTTGAGGCAACTTCGGGAAAATATGATCAATTACAATGTAATGACTGTATACAGTATAGGCTATAATCCCCCAGCCTGAGGCTTCAAATCAAATCTTATGGTCACATACACATGTTTAGCAGATGTTATTGCTGGTGTAGCGAAATCCATTTGACTTGTTTTTTATAACACATAAAAAACTAAATACTGCAAAGTTGCTTAGGGGCTAAAAGCGAGGCTGCCCGATCTTTCGGCGCCATCTTTTCTTGCAGCCTTAAGGCCTCTGCAGCATGTTCAGTTGGGTTTGCAGCCTTAAGGCCTCTGCAGCATGTTCAGTTGGGTTTGCAGCCTTAAGGCCTCTGCAGAATGTTCAGTTGGGTTTGCAGCCTTAAGGCCTCTGCAGCATGTTCAGTTGGGTTTGCAGCCTTAAGGCCTCTGCAGAATGTTCAGTTGGGTTTGCAGCCTTAAGGCCTCTGCAGCATGTTCAGTTGGGTTTGCAGCCTTAAGGCCTCTGCAGCATGTTCAGTTGGGTTTGCAGCCTTAAGGCCTCTGCAGAATGTTCAGTTGGGTTTGCAGCCTTAAGGCCTCTGCAGAATGTTCAGTTGGGTTTGCAGCCTTAAGGCCTCTGCAGAATGTTCAGTTGGGTTTGCAGCCTTAAGGACTCTGCAGAATGTTCAGTTGGGTTTGCAGCCTTAAGGCCTCTGCAGCATGTTCAGTTGGGTTTGCAGCCTAAAGGCCTCTGCAGCATGTTCAGTTGGGTTTGCAGCCTTAAGGCCTCTGCAGCATGTTCAGTTGGGTTTGCAGCCTAAAGGCCTCTGCAGCATGTTCAGTTGGGTTTGCAGCCTTAAGGCCTCTGCAGCATGTTCAGTTGGGTTTGCAGCCTTAAGGCCTCTGCAGAATGTTCAGTTGGGTTTGCAGCCTTAAGGCCTCTGCAGAATGTTCAGTTGGGTTTGCAGCCTTAAGGCCTCTGCAGAATGTTCAGTTGGGTTTGCAGCCTTAAGGCCTCTGCAGAATGTTCTGTTGGGTTTGCAGCCTAGCAGAACTCCACTAGGAGAAGTGAATGTCTGTGCCTCGCATACTCCCTTAAAATACCTTTTCTTGAAAAGCCGCAATAGTACTCTTTGTCCCTCTTGAGATTCCGTAGCCAGTATACACTTCCTCAAAATAATCAGAATTAATCGAAAATAATTCAAGAAATCTGTAATAAATTGACTGGGGTTTTTTTTCAGAGGGGGTCTTAGTCACGCAATTTTGCATGTAACTAAGATGTTTGGTTCAGTATTTCTCTAGGAAGTGAATGTGAAAATGAGTCGTCTCATTGAATGACAACCATCACTACGTTGAAGAATCCCTACTGTTGACCGATCACCGACAAAAAGGCGTAGACTTCGGCCACCGAACTTCAGCTTGCCTCAAGAAAAATGTTGTGTGCACGAACAGATGAAAAAAACATTGCCAAAGACCAAAACGAACCAAAACGTGACAAAAAAATGGCATCATAATATAGTATACGCAGAAACTGTTTTGGATGGGAAGCATGCGGATGCCTTTAGGGTGGCTATGTAAACAGCCTCTTAACCAGATCTCCATCCTCCCCCATCTTAATCAGTGTAAAGCCAACAGGCGGGGTAGGGAAACTAGAGAGTAATCCAACCTTACCCTGGCCCAGCAGAAAGCCCCGGCCCACTGTCTCTGTTTTAGTCTTGGTTTGTTTACATCGGTAGTGAGTAGAGACTAAACCCCAGGCAATAGAAACCCCAAGACCGCCCAGCTCAGTTAACCTCCAGTGAATGAAACACCCCTCCTGTCTCTGTCTGATTGTAGTCCCCACTCTCTATCTCCAGCAGATTCAACCCTACTGCTCTATAGAATACACTGTGTACATTATAGTAGGCTAAATAGCTCCTGCTTGAATGTTAACACTCACTTTAAATAGCCTGGTTGCCCATCTAGGTCTGTGGTTTATTGGTCAGGGATGTTATTGCCAGACCAATGGTGACGGTCAGTCCTAGCTTGTTTATAGAGATGAGGGTTGGCATCCAGGCTATATGCTGGTTATGCTTCTCGTGGAAGAGCTAATGTGAATTTGATATATATTTCTGTTTGTTTTAAACAGTTCATTGAAAGTCTTTTTGTCTGCAATGTTACAGATGACATGGAATTTTTACCATAATGCTTTTAAAAGCTGTGAACAGTTTACTTTTGGGGAATCGTATATTTCTGTCACTAATCTTTTAAACCAAACCCTCTGTCAATACTTTGCTTTTTCATACTGTGTTTGAATGAAGCAATGGAAATAAATAATTAAACAAATCCAAATGTATATTATTTTGTCATCATTTATCACTGATATATTTGAATAAAAATAAATAAATGTATATTGATATTCCATTGTGTGGCTCCAGAGACTCCTAAAACCATGTCTAGCACCTCAGAATGATATGAAGGTCTGGTTAGGGAAAACCCAACTGGAGTCTATGGGCTTTTAGCATTGGGGGGTTCTGAGTATTCTGTACCAACACCCCAGATTCCTTATACCGGGACAAATGGCGGGTCGCGGGTGATTTTTATTTGGACCCACAAGTTCTGATTTAAAAAAAAAAGATTTGTATTTTTTATTGTTGGAGATAAGACTGTAAAAACACCTGCAAATCAGCTCCAAGGGATTTTTATGGAGAGATACAGTGCCTTCAGAAAGTATTCACACCCCTTGACTTTTTCCACATTTTGGTTGTTGTTTCAGCCTGAATTTAAAATGGATTCAATTGAGATTTTTTTTTCCCACTGGCCTACACACAATACCCCTTAATGTCAAAGTGGAATGATATTTTTCAACAAAAAAAAAATGTAAACAAATGAATTAATAATGAAAAGCTAAAATGTCTTGAGTCAATAAGTATTCAACACCTTTGCTATGGCAACGCCTAAATACAGTACGTTCAGGAGCAGAAATGTGCTTAACAAGTCACATGAGTGGCTCAGTGGTCTAAGGCACTGCATCTTTGTACAAGAGGTGTCACTACAGTCCCTGGTTCGATTCCAGACCGTATCACATCCGGCCATGATTGGGAGTCCCATAGGACAGCGCACAATTGGCCCAGCGGCGTCCGGGTCTGGCCGGAGTAGGCCGTCATTGTAAATAAGAATTTGTTCTTAACTGACTTGTCTAGTTAAATAAAGGTTACATAAAGGTTAAATAAAACATTATAAGTTGCATAGACTCACCCTGCAGTACATGCAATAGTAGTGTTTAACATGATTTTTGAATGACTACCTCATCTCTGTACCCCACACATGTAAGGTCCCTCAGTTGAGCTGTGAATTTCAAACACAGATTCAACCATAAATACCAGGGAGGTTTTCTAATGCCTCGCAAAGAAGGGTAGATGGCTAAAAATATAAAAGCAGACATTCAATATCCCTTTGAGCATGGTGAAGTTATTAATTACACTTTGGATGGTGTATCAATACACCCAGTCACTACAAAGATACAGGCATCATGTTATGGGTATGCTTGTAATTTTTAAGGAATGGAGCTAAGCACATGCAGAATCATAGAGGAAAACCTGGTTCAGTCTGCTTCCCAAAAGACACTGGGATAAATTCCCCTTTCAGCAGGACAATAACCTAAAACACAAGGTGTTCCTGAGTGGCCTAGTTACAGTTTTGACTTAAATCGCTTGAAAATCCTTGGAAAGACCTGAAACTTGTTGTCTAGCAATGATCAACAGCCATTTTGACAGAGCTTGAAGAATTTAGAAAATAATAAACGGGTGTGGAAAACTCTTAGAGACTTATCCAGAAAGACTCACAGCTCTTAGAGACTTGCCCAGAAAGACTGTAATCGCTGCCAAAGGTGATTCTACAAGGTATTGACATAGGGGCGTGAATACTTATGTAAAGGAGATATTTCTGTATTTAATTTTCAATACATTTGCTAACATTTCTAAAAACATGCTTTATGGGTTTTTGTGTGTAGATGGGTGAGATTTATTTTCATTTCATCCATTTTGAATTCAGGCTGTAACAATTCAGGCACTGTATATGTGAATGTATACAAATGTAAACAAGGTTTGGAATTGTGACGTTTTAGTTAAATGTTATATCTGTTTGGGATTCTTGCAGTCCATTTGAGGTCTACAAATGATTTGTAGTTATGTTCCGGCCCCCTGACCATCCCCTCAAGAAAAGAAATCTGCCTGTGGCTGTATCTAGTTGATGATGCCTGCCTTAGGATATGGTAATAAGTGACCGCAGGAACTGTCTGCTTAGTGAAGGGGGTAAGAGGGTAAATTCTGGGTGAAATTCACATGGGGAGTTGATATTGTGTGTACAGCTATCAGGACTGGCACCAGTCTTTTGGGGGTCTTAAGTGAGATTTGGTTGGTGGGGCCCCCACCAAGCGAGTACATTTTTGGACTGCAGAGAGATTTTTTTTTTTGGTAGTGTACATTTCCTGCAATTCTACACATTTAGCCATGGGCAGAGAGAAACTGTTGCAGTTTTAAAGCAATTTTGTTGCAGTTCTACATATTTTGCCATGGGGCGGAGAGACATTTTAGCAATTTTAATACAAATTTCATGCAATTCTACTCATTTCGCCATGGGGCAGAGATAATTGTTTGTGTTACGACCTGGGCTCATAGTTCATAACAAAGGGAGACCACGCATGACTTAAATGTAAAAAGGAACACATTTATTAAACAAAATAATAATAAACACAAAATTATAACATAAGCTATAAGACATCTGCAGGATTAGTAGCGTATTGCAGCGTGTGGATGAGTGGCGAGTGTGAAAACCAACCAAAAAACCTAAAAGGTGGTGGAAACCAGCCTGCCAGTCAAGAAAGAGAGATTGTTGGATGATGTGGCCACCCTTGATAGCCTGCAGGCCGAGCCTGCCCAGGTGCGCCACATCAGCTGATCATCCTTCCAGCTCTGCCCACTGGCCTCCTGCAACAAGCAGACTGCCAAACAAGAGATCCCAGCATGCAGAGTGGGAGGGACGTCACACTATGCACCGCCATTTCCTGGTTGCTCAAATTTAACTAATTTCAATTTATGTGACAAAACAAGCAAGTGTACTGTAGAGAATCATTGTACCATCTCAACCGCTGTGAAATATCTTTGCCATAACCAAAAATATAGTATTTTCAGCTGTTTGAATCTGGTGTACAAAACCGAAAGTGAAAGATTAAAAAATGAAACGTAAAAACGGGAGGCATAGAAATAGTGCACATAGAACAGATCTACCGCTTCTTAGACTTGCTTTCAATGAGAATGACAGATCTATAACTCACATTTCTATGTGAATTTTGTCAGGTTCCCCAAAAAGTGATATATTGCAGCTTTGAAGCTAATTTCCTGCAATTCTAGACATTTTGTCATGACCTACAGTACCAGTCAAAAGTTTGGACACATCTACTCATTCAAGGGTTTATATCTATATGTACTTTTTTTCTACATTGTAGAATAATAGTGAAGACATCAAAGATATAAAATAACATGGAATTCTGTAGTAACCCCCAAAAAAGTGTTAAACAAATCAAAATATATTTTAGATTCTTCAAAGTAGCCACCCTTTGCCTTGATGACAGCTTTGCACACTCTTGGCATTCTCTCAACCAGCTTCACCTGGAATGCTTTTCCAACAGTCTTGAAGGCGTGCCCACATATGCTGAGCACTTATTGGCTGCTTTTCCTTCACTCTGCGGTCCAACTCATCCCAAACCATCTCAATTGGGTTGAGGTCGGGTGATTGTGGAGGCCAGGTCATGTGATGCAGCACTCCATCACTCTCCTTGGTGAAATAGCTCTTACACAGACTGGAGGTGTGTTTTGGGTCATTGTCCTGTTGAAAAAAAAAATGACAGTCCCACTAAGCGCAAACCAGATGGGAATGCTGTGGTAGTCATGCTGGTTAAGTGTGCCTTTAGTTTGCCTCACAGACAGTGTCACCAGCAAAGTATCCCCACACCATCACACCTCCTCTTCCATGCTTCACGGTGGGAACCACACATGCAGAGATCATCCGTTCACCTACTCATTGGCTCACAAAGACACAGCGGTTGGAACCAAAAATCTCCAATTTGGACTCATCAGACCAAAGGACAGATTTCCACCGGTCTAATGTTCATTGCTCGTGTTTCTTGGCACAAGCAAGTCTCTTCATTTTATTGGTGTCCTCTAGAAGTGGTTTCTTTGCAGCAATTCGACCATGAAGGCCTGATTCACGCAGTCTCCTCTGAACAGTTGATGTTGAGATGTGTCTGTTACTTGAACTCTGTGAAGCTTTTATTCGGGCTGCAATCTGAGGTGCAGTTAACTCGAATGAACTTATCCTCTGCAGCAGAGGTAACTCTGGGTCTTCCTTTCCTGTGGTGGTCCTCACGAGAGCTAGCTTCATCATAGCGCTTGATGTTTTTTGCAACTGCACTTGAAGAAACTTTGAAAGTTCTAGAAATGTTCAGGATTGCTGACCTTCATGTCTTAATGTAATGATGGACTGTCGTTTCTCTTTGCTTGTTTGAGATGTTCTTGCCGTAATATGGACTTGGTCTTTTACCAAATAGGGCTATCTTCTGTATACCACCCCTACCTTGTAACAACACAACTGATTAGCTCAAACGCATTAAGGAAAGAAATTCCACACTGTCACGTCCTGGCCAGTATATAAAGTTAATTGTTTTGTAGTTTGGTCAGGGCGTGGCAGAGGGTATTTGTTTTATGTGGTTCGGGGTGGTGTGTTTGTTAAAAGGGTGTTTGGTTTAGTATTTCCGGGTTTTGGTTTATGTCTAGGTAGTTCTATGTGGAGTCTAGTGAGTGTATGTCTATGTTTGGTTAATTGGGGTTGGGACTCTCAGTTGAAGGCAGGTGTTGTCTATCTGCCTTTGATTGAGAGTCCCATATATTAGGGTGTGTTTGTGATTTGTGGGTGATTGTTCTGTGTTGAGCCTATGCTAGCCAGACTGTTTGTAGTTGTTCGTTCGTTCTTTTTGTTTTGTGATTTTGTACATTCATTTTTTGAAGTTAATAAATTCTCAAGATGAGCATACACGTACCTGCTGCGTATTGGTCCACATTTTCCGATGACGATTTCGTTATATCATCAGAGGACGAAGACAACCGTGACACACAAATTAACTTTTAACAAGGCACACCTGTTAATTGAAATGCATTCCATGCACCTCATGAAGCTGGTTGAGAGAATGCCAAGAGTGTACAAAGCTGACATCAAGGCAAAGGGTGGCTACTTTGAAGAATCTCAAATGTAAAATATATGTTTATTTGTTTAACACTTTTTGGTTACTACATGATTCCATATGTGTTATTTCATAGTTTTGATGTCTTCACTATTATTCTACAATGTAGAAAATAGTCAAATAAAGAAAAGCCCTTGAATGAGTAGGTGTGTCCAAACTTTTGACTGGTACTGTATGCCATGTTAATGATACCTGAGTTAGAGTGACTAACAAAATCAAATGAGGTCCACCCTGGAGGTCAGGGCCCCTGGACATGTGCCCTGCACACCGGGTCAGTATTCATATATGATTACTACAAATTTTGAAAAGTGGCTAGACTACCTTACCAATAAAAAAAAATGTGTTAGCTGACATCGCTAATTGAGTTACTGTCAGTGACTAAGTAACCTAATATAGCAGTCATTAAAGAAACACCTTAAACTAGATCCCCCACATTCTGTCAGGGAAGGTTCTCTTGTGTTCAACCAATCCAGGAAATGCAGAGGAGTAAAAGACGTTAACGTCCAAAAATGGAAATCAAGTCGCAGACTCTCTTCCATTTCCCCTGAAGACTGGAATATCCGGTTTTTAACGACCCAGCTGTGACAAAGCAAGATGAAAAACTGCTGATGCACAACCATATTTATAACTTGCACCTGGTGTATTCAACTATTGTAACTCTCAACAGGATGTTCCTAAAATAAAAATGAATAAACATTTAAAAGTCGTTTTTTGGGGGGGGGGGGGGGTCGTGGACCATAAGCAACTGCATATGTTTGTAATGGTGCTGGAGGGGATGGCTGCCATTTTACGGGCTCTAACCATGTCACGGTTGTCGTCGGTGAAGGAGGACCAAAACGCAGCAGGTAAGTGCAGGCTCATCTTGACGTTTATTTATTTTCAAAATGAATACAAAAATAACAAACACTAGAACGAACGAACAACAACAACAACAACAACAACAACAACAACAACAACAACAACAACAACAACAACAACAACAACAACAACAACAACAACAACAACAACAACAACAACAAACAGTCTGGCAAAGCATAAGGCTCAACACAGAACAATCACCCACAAACCCCAGTGACAAACAACTCCTACATATATGACTCCCAATCAGGAACAACGATTCCCAGCTGTTCCTGATCAGGAGTCACAAGACACACACAAGACTGCCACGTCCTGACCCCCAAACTACTACACCAGCTCCATCTGCTGGTCAGGACGTGACAAACCAACTGTGCTACTTTGTGTATTTTTCCATTGTTTGTCATTTATTTTGTCCATAAAGTTGCTGCTACCGTCTCTTATGACCGAAAATATCTTCTGGATATCAGAACAGAACTCACCAAGGATTTTCTTTTTAATGAGTGCGACACAAAGGATATACTGCTTCTACAACGCACAAATCCCAGTCATTCGCGTGAAGAAAAGACGGAAATACAGGGGGCGGAGATCGGGGTGCCTTGTGAGAATTTGTCGGCGAGTGGGTAACGCGCCTCTACCATCCGTTCTATTGGCCAACTTGGAATCACTGGAGAATAAACTGGATGATCTCCGTTCGAGACTATCCTACCAACGGGACATTAAAAACTGTAATATCATGTTTCACCGACGACACAGATAATATACAGTTGGCTGGGTTTTCCGTGCATCGGCAGGACAGAACAGCTATGTCTGGTAAGACGAGGGGTGGGGGTGTGTGTCTATTTGTCAATAACAGCTAGTGCGCCATGTCTAATATTAAGGAAGTCTCGCCTGGGGTAGAGTACCATGATAAGCTGTAGAACACACTTATCTACCAAGAGAGATTTAATCTATATTTTTTTGGAGCCGTCCATCAAACAGGCAAAGCGCCAATACAGGACTGAAGATTGAATTCTACTACACCGGCACTGACACTCGTCGGATGTGGCAGGGCTTGCAAACTATTACGGACTACAAAGGGAAACCCAGCCGCGAGATGCCCAGTGATGCTAGCCTACCAGATGAGCTAAATGCCTTTAATGCTCACTTCAAGGCAAGCAACACTGAAGCATGCATGAGAGCACCAGCTGTTCCGGATGACTGTGTGATCACACTCACCGAGCACGACCTTTAAGCAGGTCAACATTCACAGACCATGGGGCCAGACAGTTTACCAGGACATGTATTAAGAGCATGTGGGGACCAACTGGCAAGTATCTTCACTGACATTTTCAACCTCTCCCTGACCGAGTCTGAAACACATACATGTTTAATTAAAGCAGAACCCCAATGTCCCTGCGCACAAGAAAGTGAAGGTCACCTGCCTAAATGACTATGACCCTGTAGCACTCACGTTGTTAACCATGAAGTGCTTTGAAAGGCTGGTCATGGCTCACATCAACACCATCATCCCGGAAATCCTAGACCCACTCCAATTCGCATACCGCCCCAACAGTCTCCACACTGCCCTTTCCCACCTGAACAAAAGGAACACCTATGTGAGAGTGCTGTTTGTTGACTACAGCTCAGCATTCAACACAATAGTGCCCACAAAGCTCATCACTAAGCTAAGGACCCTGGGACTGGACATCTCTCGCTGCAAATGGATCCTGGACTTCCTGACGGACCGCCCCCAGGTGGTAAGGGTAGGTAACGACACATCTGGCACGCTGATCCTCAACACGGGAGCCCCTCAGGGGTGCTTGCTTAGTCCCCTCCTGTACTCCCTGTTCACCCACAATTGTGTGGCCAAGCATGACTCTAACACCATCATTACATTTGCTGACGACACAACAGTGGTAGGCCTGATCACCGAAAACGATGAGACAGCCTATAGGGAGGAGGTCAGAGACATGGCTGTGTGGTGCCAGGACAACAACCTCTCCCTCAACATGAGCAAGAGCTGATCATGGACTACAGGAAAAGGATGGCCAAACACTCCCCCTTTCACATCGACGGGGCTGTAGTTCCTTGGTGTCCAAACTATCATGGTCCAAACACACCAAGACAGTTGTGAAGAGGCCACGACAACACAGTTTCCCCCTCAGGAGACTGAAAATATTTGGCATGGGTCCCCAGATCCTCAAAACGTTCTACAGCTGCACCATTGAGAGCATCCTGACCGGTTTCCTTATCGCCTGGTATGGCAACTGCTCATCATCCAACCGTAAGGTGCAACAGAGGGTAGTGCGTACAACCCAGTACATCACCGGGGCCAAGCTAACTGCCATCCAGGACCTATATACTAGGTGGTGTCAGAGGAAGGCCCAAAAAATTGTCAAAGACTCCAGTCACCCAAGTCATAGACTGTTCTCTCTGCTACCACACGGCAAGTGGTACCGGAGAGCCAAGTCTAGGTCCAAAAGGCTCCTTAACAGCTTCTACCCCCAAGCCATAAGACTGCTGAACAATTAATCAAATTTACATTGACCCCCCCCCCCCCCCCCCCCTTTGTTTTTACACTGCTGCTACTCGCTGTTTATTATCTATGATAGTCACTTCACCCCTACCTACATGTACAAATGACCTCAACGAACCTGTACCCCTGCACATTGACTCGGTACCGGTACCCCCTGTATATTGCCTCGTTATTGTTATTTTATTGTTACTTTTCTTTTCTTTTTTACTTTGTTTAATTTAGTAAATATTTTCTTAACTCTATTTCTTTAACTGCATTGTTGGTTAAGGTCTACACCTGTTGTATTCAGCGCACGTGACAAATAAAATTGTATTTGATGTCGCTTATGCTGTCACGTCCTGACCCTAGTAAGATGTCATTTTCTATAGTAGAGTTGGGCAGGGCGTGACAGGGGGTGTTTTTGGTAGTTCTATGTTTTCTATTTCTATGTTTAAGTTCTAGTTTTTCTATTTCTATGTTGGGATTGTTTGGGGTTGATCTCTAATTGGAGGCAGCTGATCCTCATTGCCTCTGATTAGAGATCATATTTAAGTAGGGGTTTTTCTCTTCCTGTTTTGTGGGTTATTCTCTTTTGAGTAGTGTGTTTTCCTCTCTGCGTCACGGTTTGTTTTGTGTTTCAAGTATTTAAGTGTATTGCATTCAGTTTCACATTTGATAAATATGTGGAACTACGAACACGCTGCATTTTGGTCCGATCCTTCAAACAGCCGTGACATACTGTATGCCTGGAGCCGTCCCTGACAGCTATGCCCTGTTGTCTGTTGTGTGAAGGGGGTGAGAGGGTAAATGATATTTTAGCACAGCTATGTCATGCTGAAGCGTTCTTGGGAGAATATTACAGAGAGGGAGGGGAAGAGGATATTGAATACAAAACATAAAGGAAAGTTCTTAACCCTGAGTCACAGAGAGACAGAAGACCAGTGGACCACAGGTGCAAATCACAGTTCATAAATGACACACGTCTACAGAAGAAAAAAAAAAAAAAACATACACACAACATACACTGAGTATACAAAAACATTAGGAACACCTTCTGGGTGTGAACTCTACAAGGTGTCCATAGGCATGCTGGTCCATGTTGACTCCAATACTTCCTACAGTTGTGTCAAGTTGGCTGGATGTCCTTTGGGTGGTGGACCATTGTTAATACACACGGGAAACTGTTGAATGAAAAAAAACTGCACCTTTGCAGTTCTTGAAACAAACTGGTGCACCTGGCACATACTACCATCTATGTCATTGAAAGAGCAGGTGTTCTTAATGTTCATTGAATAGTTAGTGTAGGTCAACAGTTTTCCAGAGAATATATCAACACTGATTATGACACTCATACTTTAATGTTGACGGTAATGATACTATTACAGACATATGCATTGAGCAATCAAGGCCAAGTCGGACAGGTTTTACGTTCCCATGAGTCTCTCCCTCTCTCTCAAGGAGAGGCATCCTTCTTTCTCTCTTCCCAGTGCTCCTTGCATCCTCTGGCCACATGCCAGTTTCACTCGTGTGTGTGTGTGAAACTCTAGTTTCACTCCAATCATCATCTGCCAAACAACAAGTATATCTAAAGATGGCTCCAGATGATTGGCTAATACCGATTATCTACCCGACTACATGGCCATCCAAATCCACCATTACAGTTATGCCCTATAGACACTGTTATGAGTTGACATGGCACTGCTGTCCCATAATTTTCACTTTCTCACAAAGAGACACCGAACGAACCGACGTTGCGATGCTCTTTTTGCCAAGATGTAACTGTAGGAATCTGAGGCAAGTGTGTGTCGTTATCTGAGGGGAGGAGGGAAGTGGGTACCACTGTGGTTCACTGCTCATTTGGGTGGAAGGTTTACCTGCCCAGATGTAGAGATACGTGCCGTTACGTTGCTTCTGGGGGATATGTTAGGTAGTTACAAATGTGGCCTATTCTTATAAAGAGTCATCTGAAATTCCCTACTGTAGTCAAATTTGCACCAGAGTTTTGTTTCAGGAAAACAAACCAACAAAGGCGTTAAACAAGCCAACCTATCAAGTCTCATCTACAACAGTAGCAGCTTGACAGCTAGTAAACTGTAAACCGTCAGCTTTGTCTCTCTGCCTAATTGCCCCATGGGAAGACAGACTGAGCCTGAAGGCAATTACTTCTCATTATTTTCCCACACACGCCGATCTCTCTCTCTCTCTCTCTCTCTCTCTCTCTCTCTCTCTCTCTCTCTCTCTCTCTCTCTCTCTCTCTCTCTCTCTCTCTCTCTCTCTTTGTCTCTCTCTCTCTCTCTCTCTTTGTCTCTCTCTCTCTGTCTCTCTCTGTCTCTCTCTCTCTCTCTCTGTCTCTCTCTCTCTCTCTCTCCCGCTCTCTCTCTCTCTCTCTCTCTCTCTCTCTCTCTCTCTCTCTCTCTCTCTCTCTGTCTCTCTCCCTCTGTGTCTCTCCCCCTCTCTCTCCCTCTGTGTCTCTCCCCCTCTCTCTCCCTCTGTGTCTCTCCCCCTCTCTCCCCCTCTGTGTCTCTCCCCCTCTCTCTCTCTCTGTCTCTCCCCCTCTCTCTCCCTCTGTGTCTCTCCCCCTCTCTCTCCCTCTCCCTCTCTGATGGACAGAACCTGAGTTTCGACAGAGGGTGGTGTGGTTTAAAACTGTTGTTTTTTTGTCGTCCTTGAAGTGGTGTCTTTGAATTATTACACGGGAACAGTTTTTATGTGTGTGATTAATGCGAACAAAACAAACAATTAAAATGTAAATCTCAATCTAACATACATTTTGTGACTTAACACATTAACTCTGGATAAGTGATAAACAAGGTTAGTGGATGTGATTTACATGATTTCTATCAATCAGTGGTGTAGTTGTGCCTGGAGAAGTGGGTATACTGTATTTCTTTACATTTTATTCTCAAACGGACCTGTTTCAAAAAGTTATATGAGAAACAGTTACATGTACTCTGAAGGACCTAAAATGATCAATCCCATATTGGTCTTTAACAGTCAGGCCAACTCAAGCTGTACTGTGCAAGTCGGCTAATAGAAGGCCTACTATTGAAACAGATAAATTAGTCTGTCAACTGCGGTTGAAATTCCGATTTACCCATTTTTGGGAGGTTTTTGCTCTCAAAGTCACACTTATTAAATAAAATTTAAATACAAAAATTGGATTTTCCAAGTCCACAACAATGCTTAAACCACATCAGGAAACCAGTTTTGAGGTCTGGGAAAAATCTAAGAAATGTATATTTTTTTAGCGTCGTTACCCTTAAATTCAAGTGAGCAGGCAGCTAGCACTGTTGTTGGGTTAGCGTTGTTTCTGTAGTACAGGCAGCTAGCACTGTTGTTGGGTTAGCGTTGTTTCTGTAGTACAGGCAGCTAGCACTGTTGTTGGGTTAGCTGTGTTTCTGTAGTACAGGCACCTAGCACTGTTGTTGGGTTAGCTGTGTTTCTGTAGTACAGGTACCTAGCACTGTTGTTATATCATTCTGTCAGAATGTCAGAATGATATCATCACTACTTGCATCAATCCAGTGGCCTTTTGTTCGGCAAACTCCATCTCATGTGTTCTACAGAAACACTGCTAACCCAACAACAGTGCTAGGTGCCTGTACTACAGAAACAGTGCTAACCCAACAACAGTGCTAGGTGCCTGTACTACAGAAACAGTGCTAACCCAACAACAGTGCTAGGTGCCTGTACTACAGAAACACTGCTAACCCAACAACAGTGCTAGGTGCCTGTACTACAGAAACACAGCTAACCCAACAACAGTGCTCGGTGCCTGTACTACAGAAACACTGCTAACCCAACAACAGTGCTAGGTGCCTGTACTACAGAAACAGTGCTAACCCAACAACAGTGCTAGGTGCCTGTACTACAGAAACACAGCTAACCCAACAACAGTGCTAGGTGCCTGTACTACAGAAACACTGCTAACCCAACAACAGTGCTAGGTGCCTGTACTACAGAAACAGTGCTAACCCAACAACAGTGCTAGGTGCCTGTACTACAGAAACACAGCTAACCCAACAACAGTGCTAGGTGCCTGTACTACAGAAACAGTGCTAACCCAACAACAGTGCTAGCTGCCTGTACTACAGAAACACAGCTAACCCAACAACAGTGCTAGCTGCCTGTACTACAGAAACACTGCTAACCCAACAACAGTGCTAGCTGCCTGTACTACAGAAACACAACTAACCCAACAACAGTGCTAGGTGCCTGTACTACAGAAACACTGCTAACCCAACAACAGTGCTAGGTGCCTGTACTACAGAAACACTGCTAACCCAACAACAGTGCTAGGTGCCTGTACTACAGAAACAGTGCTAACCCAACAACAGTGCTAGGTGCCTGTACTACAGAATGTAGCTGGTTAACATTTAATAGAGAAGGTTTTAGGGAAAGCCTTTCCATCTACCAGAAGACAGTTAGGTCTATCATTACCATCTCTATATTTTATTCGTTCCTTAATTGTTTGAAACCTGGACCTTTGTTCTTCATATTATGAGGCATGTCTTACCTTGCTTCAAGGTAGCCTAAAGCCAAAATCCCACAATAGAAATGCTAAGTGAAATATTTTATAAAGACTTCCTCATATACGTTCTATTGTTTTCTTTCAACTTTATTTCGTTGTCTAGCAGCCAAAGGCATTACCTTAGTCATATTAGCATCCCACGCTAGTTATTTCATCTTTAAATCTCCCCTCAACCATAACAAATTTGAGTACACCAAACATTAGGAACACCTTCCTAGAATCCCCCCCCCCCCCCGCCCATCAAAATCATGCTTGAGTGTTATATTGTTATTTACGCCATCTAAGCTATATACTTGGTCATTTAACAGAGTCGTGCTGGAGTGTTAGTGTAATTCTAAGTATGCCACCAACCAAGATTGCCTAGTACATTTAACACCTAGAGGCTGATGAGCTGATTACCACTTCAAACAACCAATCAGAGAGTCATTACACACACTCACTGACGACCCTGGGCAACACTGGCCTGGACTCAGGACAATATCAACACTTCACGAGGCACACAGAAACACACGCACGCACACATACATACACAAGGATAAACACACACACACACACATACAGCACTTCACGACTCATCATAGTTTTTGAAGTACATCGTTCAGGGAATAAATTAAGTATATTCTGCTACCAGGTGATGTAATTAACCTGCAGTACTATATACAGACAGGCTGCTGCAGTACTATACACAGACAGGCTGCTGCAGTACTATACACAGACAGGCTGCTGCAGTACTATACACAGACAGGCTGCTGCAGTACTATACACAGACAGGCTGCTGCAGTACTATATACAGACAGGCTGCTGCAGTACTATACACAGACAGGCTGCTGCAGTACTATATACAGACAGGCAGCTGCAGTACTATACACAGACAGGCTGCTGCAGTACTATATACAGACAGGCTGCTGCAGTACTATATACAGACAGGCTGCTGCAGTACTATACACAGACAGGCTGCTGCAGTACTATATACAGACATGCTGCTGTAGTACTATACACAGACAGGCTGCTGCAGTACTATACACAGACAGGCTGCTGCAGTACTACACACAGACAGGCTGCTGCAGTACTATACACAGACAGGCTGCTGCAGTACTATATACAGACAGGCTGCTGCAGTACTATATACAGACAGGCTGCTGCAGTACTATATACAGACAGGCTGCTGCAGTACTATATACAGACAGGCTGCTGCAGTACTATACACAGACAGGCTGCTGCAGTACTATACACAGACAGGCTGCTGCAGTACTACACACAGACAGGCTGCTGCAGTACTATACACAGACAGGCTGCTGCAGTACTATATACAGACAGGCTGCTGCAGTACTATATACAGACAGGCTGCTGCAGTACTATATACAGACAGGCTGCTGCAGTACTATATACAGACAGGCAGCTGCAGTACTATATACAGACAGGCTGCTGCAGTACTATATACAGACAGGCTGCTGCAGTACTATACACAGACAGGCTGCTGCAGTACTATATACAGACAGGCTGCTGCAGTACTATATACAGACAGGCTGCTGCAGTACTATATACAGACAGGCAGCTGCAGTACTATATACAGACAGGCTGCTGCAGTACTATATACAGACAGGCTGCTGCAGTACTATACACAGACAGGCTGCTGCAGTACTATACACAGACAGGCTGCTGCAGCCCTCATCAGAACATATTAGGTTAACAATAACAACTAGAATATATTTTGGATGGATTTTATAATTCTATGGATCCAAAATACAATAGGTAATATATAACGATTAGAACACCTTAGTGTTATCGTTACATATGCGGAATACAAAGCAGTGCCATTAAAACATGTTGAGTCACATTGAGTAACACACTACCCACCTTCAAAAGCAACCCAATCTTATCAGCAGACACCGAGTCCTTCAATCCAGAGGATGAATCTAACCACTCAACATGTTTTACAGAGCAGATCACTGATTAATGATCATTGTCATTGTTTACATACAGACAGTTCAGAAAGTGAGGTGTGAGGGTCAGAGACAAGCCCAGCTCTAAGAACGCTCGTCTCTGTCTGTGTGGACAGAGATATTGTTCTAACACCAAATGTAGTGTAGTCTGATGTGTTTACAGAGTTTGAATGTAAATACTGACATTGTGATGAGAGAGAGAGAGAGAGAGAGAGAGAGAGAGAGAGAGAGAGAGAGAGAGACAGAGAGAGAGAGAGAGAGAGAGAGAGAGAGAGACAGAGAGAGAGAGAGAGAGAGAGAGAGAGAGAGAGAGAGAGACAGAGAGAGAGAGGGTCCTGTCCCAAGCCTGACACCAGATGGTCACTGTTTCCTCATCACCGAGGTGTCAGATACACACTGATTGCTGTTGATTAGGAGAAAGACTCCTCCTACTGTATTATCAACAGAACTTTGTCTGTGTTGCACCATTATTCTCCATGTTATATGTAAAATTCTCCCAAACTACAGAAATTGTCTTCTCTCCTTTAGGTTTGTTCTTCCATGACCGCTGCTACTGTAGGTAAAGGACACGCTTTTACGTCATGGTTTTCTACTTCAACCATCTTGTCCGTTTAGACCAGAGGTCATGAAGGAAAGGTGTTGAGGAGATGAGGATAGGAAGCTATTGTGACAGGACACTTGTAAAGCTCTATACCTGTGGGATCCTTGGTTTCATGAAAAGCGACAGAGAAAAATGAGCATACGGGAACTCTGAGACTGATTGGCTGGAAGATCCCAGATTGGGAGTGTCCTTGTCTGGGAATCAGGTGGGGGTGATGTTCTCACACTGGGGGATGTGTGTGTTGTGACAAACACAAGACACACGTTAGGTAAGTGGCACAGGGGCAAGTGAGGACATGATGCCACCACCACCGAAACAACCAACATTGTTCCAAGTCAGTACACACACACACACACACACACACACACACACACACACACACACACACACACACACACACACACACACACACACACACACACACACACACACACACACACACACACACACACACTCCCCTCCGTTCCCAACAGTGAGAGACATTGATGACATTGACAGGAGCGTTTGTTGATACACAGAGGTTAGTCTCGGTGGGTGTTAGTATGTACTACAGATCAGCTTTCCCACGACAGACTCATAAAGACATGTTGTGACATGTTGTGACTGACTCGTTGAGTGGACATTAGTCATACCACATCCTGTTTCTCTGGATGATTCATGTCTTACAGTCTATTATACTATATCCCAGTGGTTGATTCATGTCTTACACCCTCTGTCTCTGTCTCTGCATTGTGTCATCTGTCATGATTGGTGAGGTGACGAAATCTAAAGCCTCTGTATTGATTGTATTATTAAATTTACATTTAGTAGACACTTTTCCGGAGCTTACAGTATAATAATATCTTGATTGTATCTCACTAGATTGTCAACAGGCAGGCAATTTAAATACAATACAGGTCATCAGAATAGACTGGACTTGAATAGAATACTTTGTTGTCTGATCTCTTTGCATTCTCATACAGCTTACTCTAACATACCCACACAGTCAGTTATACAGAGAGAGAGTTATACAGAGAGAGAGAGAGAGACACACAGAGAGAGAGAGTTATACAGAGAGAGAGAGTTATGCAGAGAGAGAGAGTTATACAGAGAGAGAGAGAGTTATACAGAGAGAGAGAGAGACACAGAGAGAGAGAGAGTTATACAGAGAGATAGAGTTATACAGAGAGAGAGAGTTATACAGAGAGAGAGAGTTATGCAGAGAGAGAGTTATGCAGAGAGAGAGAGACACAGAGAGAGAGAGTTATACAGAGAGAGAGTTATACAGAGAGAGAGAGTTATGCAGAGAGAGAGAGAGTTATACAGAGAGAGAGTTATGCAGAGAGAGAGAGTTATACAGAGAGAGAGTTATGCAGAGAGAGAGAGAGACACAGAGAGAGAGAGAGTTATACAGAGAGAGAGAGTTATACAGAGAGAGAGAGTTATACAGAGAGAGAGACACAGAGAGAGAGTTATGCAGAGAGAGAGTTATGCAGAGAGAGAGAGACAGAGAGAGAGAGTTATACAGAGAGAGAGAGTTATACAGCGAGAGAGTTATACAGAGAGAGAGAGTTATGCAGAGAGAGAGAGTTATACAGAGAGAGAGTTATGCAGAGAGAGAGAGTTATACAGAGAGAGAGTTATGCAGAGAGAGAGTTATGCAGAGAGAGAGAGAGACACAGAGAGAGAGTTATACAGAGTGTCACGGGCTGGCTCGAGGAACAACAGGAGAGGTAGAGTCAGGCGCAGGAGACAGAGAGAGTTCGTGACCACACTTCTTTATTTGAAGTACTGTACGCGGTCGATACGGTATAGGGGCGCAGCCCTGAAAGATTCTGCGGTGGTGTACACAAAATAAAGAAACCACTGGCAGAAGGGAAAACTCAATACACGTTCTGACGAACACACAAAACCCGGACAAGCAACACAATCACGTACAACCACATACATCCTACGCTAACCTAAATAACCCCCCCTTACTAATTACTAACCCAAAACAGGTGCGTGCCTACCTAGACCTAACCAAACGAAAGTGAAACAAAAAGGGATCGATGGCAGCTAGTAGGCCGGCGACGACGACCGCCGAGCTCCGCCCGGCCGAGGAGGGGCGCCACCATCCGTCACTGTCGTGACAGTACTCCCCCCCTGACGCGCGGCTCCCGCAGCGCGCCGACGCCGGCCTCGAGGACGCCCCGGAGGACGAGGCGCAGGGCGATCCGGATGGAGGCTGTGGAACTCCCAGATGAGCGCTGGGTCCAGTATGTCCTCCACCGGTACCCAGCACCTCTCCTCCGGACCGTACCCCTCCCAGTCCACGAGGTACTGAAGGCCCCTCGCCCGGCGTCTGAAGTCCAAGATGGACCGGACTGTGTACGCCGGGGGCCCCCCCCGATGTCCAGGGGGGGTGGAGGGACCTCCCGTACCTCATTTTCCTGCAGCGGACCAGCTACCACCGGCCTGAGGAGAGACACATGAAACGAGGGGTTAATGCGATAATAAGAAGGAAGTTGTAATCTGTAACACACCTCGTTTATTCTCCTCAGGACTTTAAATGGCCCCACAAACCGCGGACCCAGCTTCCGGCAGGGCAGGCGGAGGGGCAGGTTCCGGGTCGAGAGCCAGACTCTCTCCCCTGGGGTGAACACGGGGGCCTCGCTGCGGTGCCGGTCAGCGCTCGCTTTTTGTCGTACCCTGGTTCGTTCCAGGGATTCCTGCACAGCGTTCCAGGTCTCCCTTGAGCGCTGAACCCATTCCTCCACCGCAGGGGCCTCCGTCTGGCTCTGATGCCATGGCCCCAGGACTGGCTGATAACCCAACACACATTGGAATGGTGATATGTTGGTGGAGGAGTGGCGCAAAGAGTTCTGAGCCATTTCGGCCCATGGCACGAACCTTGCCCACTCCCCTGGCCGGTCCTGGCAGTAGGACCGCAGGAACCTGCCCACCTCCTGGTTTACCCTTTCCACCTGCCCATTACTTTCGGGGTGAAACCCCGAGGTCAGACTGACCGAAACCCCCAGTCGCTCCATAAACGCCCGCCACACTCGGGACGTGAACTGGGGGCCTCGATCTGAGACGATATCCTCCGAGGCGATGAGAGGTAGTGGGTAACTGAAACCCACTGTGATGGCATTTAGACCTCTATAGTCAATGCACGGGCGCAGACCTCCCTCCTTCTTCTTCACGAAAAAGAAGCTCGAGGAGACGGGTGAGTGAGATGGCCGAATGTATCCCTGCCTCAAGGACTCAGTGACGTATGTCTCCATAGCCGCTGTTTCCTCCTGAGACAGCGGATAAACGTGACTACGAGGAAGGGCAGCGCCCACCTGGAGGTTTATCGCACAGTCTCCTCGTCGATGAGGTGGTAATTGGGTCGCCTTCGTTTTACTGAAGGCGATAGCCAAATCGGCATACTCTGAGGGAATGTGCACGGTGGATACTTGGTCTGGACTCTCCACCGTAGTCGCACCGATGGAAACTCCTATGCACCTGCCCGAGCACTCATTTGACCACCCCTTAAGAGCCCTCTGTCCCCACGAAATCTTAGGGTTGTGAGTGGCTAGCCAGGGAATCCCTAGAACCACTGGAAATGCTGGGGAATCGATGAGGAAAAGACTAATCCGCTCCTCATGACCCACCCGCATTACCATGACCAGAGGCACAGTGACCTCCCTGACCAGCCCTGACCCAAGTGGTCGACTGTCTAGGGCGTGCACGGGGAAGGGTTCGTCCAACTGGACCAGGGGAATCCCTAACTTAGCCGCGACCCCACGGTCCATAAAACTCCCTGCTGCGCCTGAATCGACTAGCGCCTTAAACCGGGAGTGAGGGGAGAAACAAGGAAAGGACACTGACACATACATGTGACGGACAGGGGGGTCTGGGTGAGGCTGGTGCTGACTCACCTGAGGTGTCAAAGGAGCGCTCTGCCTGCCTTCTGGACTCCTAGGGGAGTCTCCCCAGCACCGGTCCACAGTGTGCCCTCTGCAACCACATGAGGTGCAGGAGCGACCTCCCCCTCCAGTCTTCCTGGCTGCTGCCCCCCCTATCTCCATAGGCGTGGGAGCAGGAGGGCTGGAGGGTGGAATGAGCAGGGCCCGGGTCGGACGTCCGCGGGCGGCCAGCAGATTGTCCAGTCGGATGGACAGATCCACCAGTTGGTCCAGTGTGTGGGTCGTGTCCCGACAGGCTAATTCCCGGCGGACGTCCTCCCTCAAACTACAACGGTAGTGATCTATAAGGGCCCTCTCATTCCACCCTGCTCCCGCGGCCAGGGTCCGGAACTCGAGCGCGAAGTCCTGCGCGCTCCTCGTCTCCTGCCTCAGGTGAAACAGCCGCTCACCCGCCGCTCTCCCCTCCGGGGGATGATCGAATACTGCCCGAAAGAGGCGGGTGAACTCTGGGTAGTTGTCCCTGGCTGAGTCCGGACTGTCCCACACGGCGTTTGCCCATTCCAGGGCCTTACCCGTGAGGCAGGAGACGAGGACGCTGACGCTCTCCTCCCCCGAGGGAGAGGGACGAACGGTCGCCAGGTATAACTCCAACTGGAGCAAGAAGCCCTTACACCCAGCGGCCGTTCCATCGTACTCCCTGGGGGGAGCGAGTTTCACCCCACTGGTACTGGGTGCTGTGGGTGCTGGTGGGGGCGCAGGCTGTTGGCCTGCCGCGTTCAGGGGGCCGAGAGCGCGTCGGTCCCAGCTCTCCTGGCGCGCCAACACCTGATCCATGGCGTTCCCCAGACGGTGGAGCAGGGTGGAGTGTTGGTCGACGGTTTCCTCCATGGACATGGCTGGCGCTGAAGCTCCTGCTGACTCCATTAAGTTTGGGTACGTGATTTCTGTCACGGGCTGGCTCGAGGAACAACAGGAGAGGTAGAGTCAGGCGCAGGAGACAGAGAGAGTTCGTGACCACACTTCTTTATTTGAAGTACTGTACGCGGTCGATACGGTATAGGGGCGCAGCCCTGAAAGATTCTGCGGTGGTGTACACAAATTAAAGAAACCACTGGCAGAAGGGAAAACTCAATACACGTTCTGACGAACACACAAAACCCGGACAAGCAACACAATCACGTACAACCACATACATCCTACGCTAACCTAAATAACCCCCCCTTACTAATTACTAACCCAAACCAGGTGCGTGCCTACCTAGACCTAACCAAACGAAAGTGAAACAAAAAGGGATCGATGGCAGCTAGTAGGCCGGCGACGACGACCGCCGAGCTCCGCCCGGCCGAGGAGGGGCGCCACCATCCGTCACTGTCGTGACACAGAGAGAGAGTTATACAGAGAGAGAGTTATACAGAGAGAGAGAGTTATGCAGAGAGAGAGAGAGAGTTATACAGAGAGAGAGTTATACAGAGAGAGAGAGTTATACAGAGAGAGAGAGTTATGCAGAGAGAGAGTTATACAGAGAGAGAGAGTTATACAGAGAGAGAGTTATACAGAGAGAGAGTTATACAGAGAGAGAGAGTTATACAGAGAGAGAGAGTTATACAGAGAGAGAGTTATACAGAGAGAGAGAGAGGCACAGAGAGAGAGAGAGACACAGAGAGAGAGAGAGTTATACAGAGAGAGAGAGTTATGCAGAGAGAGAGTTATACAGAGAGAGAGAGTTATGCAGAGAGAGAGAGAGTTATACAGAGAGAGAGAGAGACACACAGAGAGAGAGTTATACAGAGAGAGAGAGTTATACAGAGAGAGAGAGTTATACAGAGAGAGAGTTATACAGAGAGAGAGACACAGAGAGAGAGAGAGAGTTATACAGAGAGAGAGTTATGCAGAGAGAGAGTTATACAGAGAGAGAGAGTTATGCAGAGAGAGAGTTATGCAGAGAGAGAGAGACACAGAGAGAGAGAGAAAGAGAGCGAGAGAGTGAGAGAGCGAGAACGATAAAGAGAGCGAGAACGATAAATTACTAATAGATATATTACTAAGTCCTCAGGAAGAGGAACAGGAGCCATGAGAGACACAGGAACCGTGAGAGACACAGGAACCGTGAGAGACAGGAGCCGTGAGACACAGGAACCGTGAGAGACACAGGAGCCGTGAGAGACACAGGAACCGTGAGAGACACAGGAACCGTGAGAGACACAAGAACCGTGAGAGACACAGGAGCCATGAGAGACACAGGAGGCCCAACAGACTGGGGAGATGAGCCATGAGAGGGAGAGGAGCAGTGAGAGATGATGAAGGCCCAACAGAATGTGGCAGCAGTCACTTGACTTTGTCAATGAACTAGGGACTTCCATAACAGTATCAATGAACTAGGGACTTCCATAACAGTCTCAATGAACCAGGGACTTCCATAACAGTCTCAATGAACCAGGGACTTCCATAACAGTCTCAATGAACCAGGGACTTCCATAACAGTATCAATGAACTAGGGACTTCCATAACAGTCTCAATGAACTAGGGACTTCCATAACAGTATCAATGAACCAGGGACTTCCATAACATTCTCAATGAACCAGGGACTTCCATAACAGTATCAATGAACCAGGGACTTCTATAACAGTCTCAATGAACCAGGGACTTCCATAACAGTCTCAATGAACCAGGGGCTTCCATAACAGTCTCAATGAACCAGGGACTTCTATAACAGTCTCAATGAACCAGGGGCTTCCATAACAGTATCAATGAACCAGGGACTTCCATCTGGCAGTATTATGGCCACATAGCAGGCAAAATCCCCAACATTAATTTGTCATTTTTTCCCCAATAGATTTTCCACAACAGCTCAGGTTAGTTCATTATTTGCATTCCATTGATAGTTTCTTTCTTATAATCATTGTAATTTTCCAGCGTGTTGAGCATGGCGTTCATAATTACACGATGTAGTAAGTTCCTCTCGTCCTATTCATGACATCTGTCTCAGAGTGGAAAAAGTATGCAAAACCTCTGTGAAGTCTGTCTGGCCGGTCTTCAGTCTGTACGGGACACTGAGTGTTGTTATGTTTGATAAATCAGGGGCGGGTTTCAGACACACGCATCACCCGTACTAAAAACACACCTATAGCTCCAGAAAATACTTGTGTTACATGCGTAATACACACTACCTGTGACGTCACTGACAGCCAACAGTCAGAAGACCGGGTGGCCAGGGCAGGAAACCTCCAAAACATCCCTGGTACACTAGATCAGGGGTGGGCAGCTCCAGTCCTCGAGGGCCTGATTGATGTTACAGTTTTGCCCCAGCCCCAGCTAACACATCTGACTCCAACAAGAATGTAATTTGATTAAATCAGATGTGTTTGCTAGGGAGGGAGAAACAGTGTGACACCAATCAGGCCCTCGAGGACTGGAGTTGCCCAACCCTGCTCTAGACGAAAGAAGTCCCAGGCCAGGAACATTATCTGTTAACTTCCTGTACGGAACACATTATGACTGCATTTAGAAGCACTTCCTATACATTTATAAAAGCTTGTAATAAGACGATATGCTTGGTTATAAATGTTTATAGGAAGTATGATAATATATAAGGATATTCTAACATAATGGGGGGATAGTCACCATTATAAAGCAGCATCAGTAACAATGGTCACTTTCTGTTCAATAGAAAGTAAATACCTCACGTGGGTTGCATACCTGTCTGTACGGGTCATGATCAAACCTGTCTGTATGGGTCATGATCATACCTGTCTGTATGGGTCATGATCATACCTGTCTGTACGGGTCATGATCATACCTGTCTGTACGGGTCATGATCATACCTGTCTGTACGGGTCATGATCATACCTGTCTGTACGGGTCATGATTATACCTGTCTGTACGGGTCATGATCAAACCTGTCTGTACGGGTCATGATCAAACCTGTCTGTACGGGTCATGATCATACCTGTCTGTACGGGTCATGATCATACCTGTCTGTACGGGTCATGATCATACCTGTCTGTACGGGTCATGATCATACCTGTCTGTACGGGTCATGATTATACCTGTCTGTACGGGTCATGATCAAACCTGTCTGTACGGGTCATGATCATACCTGTCTGTACGGGTCATGATCATACCTGTCTGTACGGGTCATGATCATACCTGTCTGTACGGGTCATGATCATACCTGTCTGTACGGGTCATGATCATACCTGTCTGTACGGGTCATGATTATACCTGTCTGTACGGGTCATGATCATACCTGTCTGTACGGGTCATGATCATACCTGTCTGTACGGGTCATGATTATACCTGTCTGTACGGGTCATGATCAAACCTGTCTGTACGGGTCATGATCATACCTGTCTGTACGGGTCATGATCAAACCTGTCTGTACGGGTCATGATCATACCTGTCTGTACGGGTCATGATCATACCTGTCTGTACGGGTCATGATCATACCTGTCTGTACGGGTCATGATCATACCTGTCTGTACGGGTCATGATCATACCTGTCTTTACGGGTCATGATCATACCTGTCTGTACGGGTCATGATCATACCTGTCTGTACGGGTCATGATCATACCTGTCTGTACGGGTCATGATCATACCTGTCTGTACGGGTCATGATCAAACCTGTCTGTACGGGTCATGATCATACCTGTCTGTACGGGTCATGATCAAACCTGTCTGTACGGGTCATGATCATACCTGTCTGTACGGGTCATGATCATACCTGTCTGTACGGGTCATGATCATACCTGTCTGTACGGGTCATCATCAAATCAAATCAAATTTATTTTTATATAGCCCTTCGTACATCAGCTGATATTCTCAAAGTGCTGTACAGAAACCCAGCCTAAAACCCCAAACAGCAAGCAAAGCATGTGAAAGAAGCACGGTGGCTAGGAAAAACTCCCTAGGAAAAACTCCCTAGAAAGGCCAAAAACCTAGGAAGAAACCTAGAGAGGAACCAGGCTATGAGGGGTGGCCAGTCCTCTTCTGGCTGTGCAGGGTGGATATTATAACAGAACATGGTCAAAATGTTAAAATGTTAAAATGTTCATAAATGACCAGCATGGTCAAATAATAATAATCATAGTAGTTGTCGAGGGTGCAACAAGCACGTCCGGTGAACAGGTCAGGGTTCCATAGCCGCAGGCAGAACAGTTTAAACTGGAGCAGCAGCACGGCCAGGTGGACTGGGGACAGCAAGGAGTCATCATACCAGGTAGTCCTGAGGCATGGTCCTAGGGCTCAGGTCCTCCGAGAGAAAGACAGAAAGAGAGAAAGAGAGAATTAGAGAGAGCATATTTAAATACACACAGGACACCGGATAAGACAAGAGAAATACTCCAGATGTAACAGACTGACCCTAGCCCCCCGACACATAAACTACTGCAGCATAAATACTGGAGGCTGAGACAGGAGGGATCAGAAGACACTGTGGCCCCATCCGATGATACCCCCGGACAGGGCCAATTCCATGTGAATGTTAAAGTCACCAAAAATTTGAATATTATCTGCTATGACTACAAGATCCGATAGGAATTCAAGGAACTCAGTGAGGAACACTGCATATGGCCCAGGAGGCCTATAAACAGTAGCTATAAAAAGTGAGTGAGTAGGCTGCATAGATTTCATGACTAGAAGCTCAAAAGACGAAAACGTCATTGTTGTTTTTTTTTTTGTAAATTGAAATTTGCTATCGTAAATGTTAGCAACACCTCCGCCTTTGCCGGATGCACGGGGGGTATGGTCACTAATGTAACCAGGGGGTGAGGCCTCATTTAACACAGTCAATTCATCAGGCTTAAGCCATGTTTCAGTCAGGCCAATCACATCAAGATTATTATCAGTGATTAGTTCATTGACTATAACTGCCTTGGAAGTGAGGGATCTAACATTAAGTAACCCAATTTTGAGATGTGAGGTATCACAATCTCTTTCAATAATGGCAGGAATGGAGGAGGTCTTTATACTAGTGAGATTGCTAAAGCGAACACCGCCATTTTTAATTTTGCCCAACCTAGATTGAGGCACAGACACGGTCTCAATGGGGAAAGCTGAGCTGACTACGCTGACTGTGCTAGTGGCAGACTCCACTAAGCTGGCAGGCTGGCTAACAGCCTGCTGCCTGGCCTGCACCCTATTTCATTGTGGAGCTAGAGGAGTTAGAGCCCTGTCTATGTTCGTAGATAAGATGAGAGCACCCCTCCAGCTAGGATGGAGTCCGTCACTCCTCAACAG
The DNA here is from genome assembly GCF_965601325.2 of Salmo salar. Taxonomy (NCBI): domain Eukaryota; kingdom Metazoa; phylum Chordata; class Actinopteri; order Salmoniformes; family Salmonidae; genus Salmo; species Salmo salar. The sequence goes on along the minus strand of NC_138296.1, from coordinate 90,894,946 downwards.
GCCAGGCTTGGTCCTGTTTGTGGGTGAGTCCCAGAAAGAGGGCCAATTATCTACAAATTCTATCTTTTGGGAGGGGCAGAAAACAGTTTTCAACCAGCGATTGAGTTGTGAGACTCTGCTGTAGAGCTCATCACTCCCCCTAACTGGGAGGGGGCCAGAGACAATTAATCGATGCCGACACATCTTTCTAGCTGATTTACACGCTGAAGCTATGTTGCGCTTGGTGACCTCTGACTGTTTCATCCTAACATCGTTGGTGCCGACGTGGATAACAATATCTCTATACTCTCTACACTCAACCAGTTTTAGCTTTAGCCAGCACCGTCTTTAGATTAGCCTTAACGTCGGTAGCCCTGTCGGTAGCCCTGCCCCCTGGTAAACAGTCATGATCATACCTGTCTGTACGGGTCATTCATTATTTATTTTTTTACTATCGGGATATGACAACAAAACTTTCCCCAAAAGATCTCCCTTGTGCTCAAAAACTCATCCATCATGGTTTCACCTTAACCAATGATGTCATTGGTGTCAAACGTCCTTCCTGGCAGTCCACGGCAGTGGCTGTCTCAAGGCAAAGGATGCTCCCTATACAGTGCACTGCTGAGCTCTATAGGGAAGAGGATGCCGTTTTGGGGACGTGGGCAAAGACAGACGCCATGGCAAATCAAATCAAATTTTATTTGTCACATACACACGGTTAGCAGATGTTAATTTGAGTGTAGCGAAATGCTTTGTGCTTCTAATTCTGACAGTGCAGTAATATCTAACAAGTAATCTAACAATTCCCCAACAACTACCTAATACACACAAATCTAAAAGGGGTGAATGAGAATATGTACATATAAATATATGGATGAGCGATGGCCGAGCGGCATAGGGAAGGTGCAGTAGATGGTATAAAATACAGTATATACATGTGATATGAGTAATGCAAGATATGTAAACATGATTAAAGTGACATTATTTAAAGAGGCATTGTTTAAAGTGACTCGTGATCCATTTGTTAAAGTGGTCAGTGATTTGGTCTCCATGTAGACAGCAGCTTCTCTGAGTTAGTGATGGTTGTTTAGCAGTCTGATGGCCTTGAGTTAGAAGCTGTTTTTCAGTCTCTCGGTTCCAGCTTTGATGCACCTGTACTGACAAAGCCTTCTTGTATGGTAACAGAGTGAACAGGCAGTGGCTCAGGTGGTTGATGTCCTTTATGATCTTTCTGGCCTTCCTGTGACATCGGGTGGTGTAGGTGTCTTGGAGGGCAGGTAGTTTGCCCCCGGTGATGCGTTGTGCAGACCTCACTACCCTCTGGAGAGCCTTCCGGTTATGGGCGGAGCAGCTGCCGTACCAGGCGGTGATACAGCCCGACAGGATGCTCTCGATAATGCATCTGTAAAAGTTTGAGTGTTTTTGGTGACAAGCCGAATTTCTTCAGCCTCCTGAGGTTGAAGAGGCACTGCTGTGCCTTCTTTACCACTCTGTCTGTGTGGGTGGACCATTTCAGTTTGTCCGTGATGTGTACGCCGAGGAACTTATAACTATCCACCTTCTCCACTACTGTCCCGTCGATGTGGATAGGGGGCTGCTCCCTCAGCTGTTTCCTGAAGTCCACGATCAGCTCCTTTGTTTTGTTGACATTGAGTGAGGTTGTTTTCCTGACACCACACTCCGAGGGCCCTCACCTCCTCCCTGTAGGCCGTCTCGTCGTTGTTGGTAATCAAGCCCACGACTGTTGTGTCGTCTGCAAACTTGAGGATTGAGTTGGAGGCGTGCATGGCCACGCAGTCGTGGGTGAACAGGGAGTACAGGAGGGGGCTGAGCACACACCCTTGTGGGGCCCCAGTGTTGAGGGTCAGCGAAGTGGAGATGTTGTTTCATACCTTCCCCACCTGGGGACGGCCCGTCAGAAAGTCCAGGACCCAGTTGCACAGGGCGGGGTTGAGACCCAGCTTGATGATGAGCTTGGAGGGTACTATGGTGTTGAATGCTGAGCTGTAGTCAATGAACAGCATTCTTAAATAGGTATTCCTCTTGTCCAGATGGGATAAGGCAGTGTGCAGTGTGATGGCGATTGCATCGTCTGTGGATCTATTGGGGCGGTATGCAAACTGAAGTGGGTCTAGGGTGACAGGTAAGGTGAAGGTGATATGATCCTTGACTAGTCTCTCAAAGCACTTCATGATGACAGAAGTCAGTGCTACGGGGCGATAGTCATTTAGTTCTGTTATCTTTGCCTTCTTGGGTACAGGAACAAAGGTGGCCATCTTGAAAAATGTGGGTACAACAGACTGGGATAGGAAGAGATTGAATATGTCCGTAAACACACCAGCCGGCACCAATGATAACGTCCTACACTCTGACAGAATGCAGTGATCTGACCAGGCACACTGCTTTTACATGAGGCAGTACTTCTTCACCGAGTGACTGGGGAAGTTTTATGACCCATAATCACTCCTCTGCTTACTACACCTTAAGTTCCTGCACATGTGAGTAGTCCTGCTATTCTCAATGAGACTGCTGGGGGAAGACAGAGTTCCTATGGAGGTCTGTATCATGCATGCACACACACAGTTCTATACTTAATCTGACTAGCATAAGCATTAGCCTCCTACCATGGAAACTAATGGAGAATGATGCTATCACTATTGCCCCTTGTTGCTGCACGCTCTTCTCCCCAGCTCACCATACAGGCTGGGCAGGCTGAGTAAAGTGTAATCCATCCAAAACGGGTAGAACAGAGAGTCCCAGAGGCAGCGCAGCACAGCCAGTCTGACAGGTAGCACTGACTAGCACACCTCACTGGAGAGGGAGGGCGGGCATTGGAAGAAGGCAGAGCAGCTTATTTTAGAAGGGTTTCATTTCAATGTCATTTACATTAAAAAGTAGGCAGTTACATTGAAAGTACTACATTGGATAATGACTGTACGTGCATGGTGAAACAGTGATCAGAGACATACACAACCACAATATGTATAGTATAGTCTGTCACACACTTCTTAATGAACGGTAGACTTTAGACATCAGACACTGTGGGAGGAGCAGGCTGAGGCTGGGAGGTTTGAACAGAGAACCCTGGGTAAATATGGCAACATCCGCATTGACTAACACTGAGACTGACATGTACGTATGAGGGGATGAGTGGAGGCCACCGGGCTTTCCTGTCCTGCCCAGGGAAGGGAACCCGTCTCTGGGTAAACATAAACGAAATCCCCTGTCAACTGATTAAATCACCCAGGGCTAAAAACACCCTGGTTTAGAACCAATCCAATGTTGTTGACTATTGTACTGGTAAGGGGCTGGAATCCCAGTGTTGTTAGACTATTGTACTGGTAAGGGGCTGGAATCCCAGTGTTGTTAGGCTATTGTACTGGTAAGGGGCTGGAATCCCAATGTTGTTAGGCTATTGTACTGGTAAGGGGCTGGAATCCCAGTGTTGTTAGGCTATTGTACTGGTAAGGGGCTGGAATCCCAATGTTGTGAGTGTGTGTAGGTAGATATACAGAAGCCCAGTACACACATACGCCTACGCTCTCTGTAAACAATTTGTCTACTAAAAAACTAAGTCTCTCAATCACTGACATAACATTGGCTACAGATGTAGGATCCTAATTTGATCCGAATTGCTGCAGAAAGAAAACAATCCTGCAGCAACAGGAAATTTGATTTATTACGTGGAGTATAATTAACTGACATTTTCTGCTACATTTGTTGTGAGGGCAAATCGAGTCTGAAATGTAAAAATGGAAATTACAAACTTCAGAAGCCTTTTCAAACCTCAAATACATTTCAAGTTTTACATTTCCTGGGGTGATCAAATTAAGATCCTATACCTGATCCTATACCTGTATGGCCCAATGTGCCCCATTGGGATTGAACGCAGGTCTACTGTGCACCAAAATACTGTATGTTGTCTGGATGTAAGGTACCGTCTGGGAACGATGACGTCATCACACGTTAATATTTTAAAATCCTCACCCGTCTCCTCTAAAGCTTCTATTGTCAATGTTGATACACCAGACCTGAAGACCCGGAGGCTCAGTGATCTGGTACGAACACGTCCCAAGCTGGTGCTGGGACGATGCCCTCTGAGACGTTGAGGAGCAGTTGCATCATCTGTATAAAGAGAATGTAGAGCTTTCTTTTTAGGTGAGAGTGCAGTTCACTAGAACACAGATGACTGATGTTACCGACAGACCACACTGGACTAGAAAAGCCTGACAAACACAGTCAGAATGGAGACAAAGAAGACAGGGAAGGAGGAGGGAGAAAGAGAGAGAGAAATAGAGAAGGATTATTAGAAATTATGAGGGAGGAAATGTATTTTGTGAAAGAGAGAGAGAGATTATAAAGAAAGAAAAACGTTGAAGAGAACAATAGATTACAAAGATGGCAGTTAGAAGTGTATTTGAATACACAAGGAAAGCTCAGGTGACTTGAGAGAGAGATGGTGTTAGTCTCCACAATTCAGAGGTTAAATGCCTGCTCTTCGCAGATGACCTATGCCTGCTGTCACCCACAGCACATGGCCTACAGCAGAGCCTGGACCTGCTAGAGCAGTACTGCCAGACCTGGGCGCTGGCAGTAAACCCAAAAAAGACTAAAATAATGATTTTCCAGAGAAGATCCAGATCTCAGGGAATTAGACCAAAGTTCTCAATTGGTACAAAATATATAGAGTACTTCATACACTACAATTACTTAGGTTTAAAAATAAGCTCAACTGGACACCTTAATGAGGCAGTGAATGAACTGAGAGAGAAAGCACACAGGGCATTCTACGCCATTAAAAAGAAATTCAAATTGAAATACCTTGGCTAAAACTAATTGAATGTGTCATTGAACCAATTGCACTTTATGGCAGCGTGGTGTGGGGTCCACTTGCAAAACAAGATGTCATCAAATGGGACAAACACCCCATTGAAACCCTGCATGCAGAGTTCTGTAAGATTCTCCAACAAAACTACAAACAATGCATGCAGGACAGAATTAGGCCAATATCCACTAATAATAAAAACTCAAAAAGCGCAATTAAGTTTTGGAAACATCTAAAATACAGTGACCCCCTCTCATATCATTACCAAGCCCTGCAATGCCAAGAGCTGAGCAAAGAAAAGAGTCCCCTCATCCAGCTGGTCCTGGGGCTGAGTTCACAAACCTGTTCTACTAACACACTGAAGCCTCAGGACCCTCATCCAGCTGGTCCTGGGGCTGAGTTCACTAACCTGTTCTACTAACACACTGAAGCCTCAGGACCAGAACATCCAATCAATCAGAATAAATCAGGCAGGCAGGATATAACCCCACCCACTTTGCCAAAGCACAGCCCCCACACCACTAGAGGGATGTCTCCAACCACCAACTTACCGTCCTAAGACAAGGCCGAGTATAGCCCACAACGATCTCCGCCATGGCACAACCCAAGGGGGGGGCGCCAACCCAGACAGGAAGACCACGTCAGTGACTCAACCCACTCAAGTGACGCACCCCTCCCATGGACGGCATGGAAGAACACCAGTAAGCCAGTGACTCAGCCCCTGTAAAAGGGTTAGAGGCAGAGAATCCCAGTGGAAAGAGGGGAACCGGCAAGGCAGAGACAGCAAGGGCGGTTCGTTGCTCCAGCCTTTCCGTTCACCTTCACACTCCTGGGCCAGACTATACTTAATCATAGGACCTACTGAAGAGATAAGTCTTCAGTAAAGACTTAAAGGTTGAGACTGAGTCTGCGTCTCTCACATTGGTAGGCAGACCATTCCATAAAAATGGAGCTCTATAGGAGAAAGCCCTACCTCCAGCCATTTGCTTAGAAATTCTAGGGACAATTAGGAGGCCTGCGTCTTGTGACCGTAGCGTACGTGTAGGTATGTACGGCAGGACCAAATCGGAAAGATAGGTAGGAGCAAGCCCATGTAATGCTTTGTAGGTTAGCAGTAAAACCTTGAAATCAGCCCTTGCCTTAACAGGAAGCCAGTGTAGGGAGGCTAGCACTGGAGTAATATGATCACATTTTTTGGTTCTAGTCAGGATTCTAGCAGCCGTATTTAGCACTAACTGAAGTTTGTTTAGTGCTTTATCCGGGTAGCTGGAAAGTAGAGCATTGCAGTAGTCCAGCCTAGAAGTAACAAAAGCATGGATACATTTTTCTGCGTCATTTTTGGACAGAAAGTTTCTGATTTTTGCAATGTTACATAGATGGAAAAAAGCTGTCCTTGAAACAGTCTTGATATGTTCTTCAAAAGAGAGATCAGGGTCCAGAGTAACGCCGAGGTCCTTCACAGTTTTATTTGAGACGACTGTACAACCATCCAGATTAATTGTCAGATTCAACAGAAGATCTCTTTGTTTCTTGGGACCTAGAACAAGCATCTCTGTTTTGTCCGAGTTTAAAAGTAGAAAGTTTGCAGCCATCCACTTCTTTATGTCTGAAACACAGGCTTCTAGCGAGGGCAATTTTGGGGCTTCACCATGTTTCATTGAAATGTACAGCTGTGTGTCGTCCGCATAGCAGTGAAATTTAACATTATGTTTTCGAATGACATCCCCAAGAGGTAAAATATATAGTGAAAACAATAGTGGTCCTAAAACGGAACCTTGAGGAACACCGAAATTTACAATTGATTTGTCAGAGGACAAACCATTCACAGAGACAAACTGATATCTTTCCGACAGATAAAATCTAAACCAGGCCAGAACTTGTCCATGTAGACCAATTTGGGTTTCCAATCTCTGCAAAAGAATGTGGTGATCGATGGTATCAAAAGCGGCACTAAGATCTAGGAGCACGAGGACAGATGCAGAGCCTCGGTCTGACGTCATTAAAAGGTCATTTACCACCTTCACAAGTGCAGTCTCAGTGCTATGATGGGGTCTAAAACCAGACTGAAGCGTTTCGTATACATTGTTTGTCTTCAGGAAGGCAGTGAGTTGCTGTGCAACAGCTTTTTCTAAAATGTTTGAGAGGAATGGAAGATTCGAAATATAGGCTGATAGTTTTTTATAATTTCTGGATCAAGATTCGGCTTTTTCAAGAGAGGCTTTATTACTGCCACTTTTAGTGAGCTTGGTACACATCCGGTGGATAGAGAGCCGTTTATTATGTTCAACATAGGAGGGCCAAGCACAGGAAGCAGCTCTTTCAGTAGTTTAGTTGGAATAGGGTCCAGTATGCAGCTTGAGGGTTTGGAGGCCATGATTATTTTCATCATTGTGTCAAGAGATATAGTACTAAAACACTTTAGTATCTCCCTTGATCCTAGGTCCTGGCAGAGTTGTGTAGACTCAGGACAATGGAGCTTTGGAGGAATACCCAGATTTAAAGAGGAGTCTGTAATTTGCTTTCTAATGATCATGATCTTTTCCTCAAAGAAGTTCATAAATGTATTACTGCTGAAGTGAAAGCCATCCTCCATTTGCGAAGGCTGCTTTTTAGTTAGCTTTGCGACAGTATCAAAAAGAAATTTTTGATTGTTCTTATTTTCCTCAATTAAGTTGGAAAAATAGGATGATCGAGCAGCAGTGAGGGCTCTTCGATACTGCACGGTACTGTCTTTCCAAGCTAGTCTGAAGACTTCCAGTTTGGTGTGGCGCCATTTCCGTTCCAATTTTCTGGAAGCTTGCTTCAGAGCTCGTGTATTTTCTGTATACCAGGGAGCTAGTTTCTTATGACAGATGTTTTTAGTTTTTAGGGGTGCAACTGCATTTAGGGTATTGCGCAAGGTTAAATTGAGTTCCTCGGTTAGGTGGTTAACTGATTTTTGTCCTCTGACGTCCTTGGGTAGGCAGAGGCAGTCTGAAAGGGCATCAAGGAATCTTTGGGTTGTCTGAGAATTTATAGCACGACTTTTAATGCTCCTTGGTTGGGGTCTGAGCAGATTATTTGTTGCGATTGCAAACGTAATAAAATGGTGGTCCGATAGTCCAGGATTATGAGGAAAAACATTAAGATCCACAACATTTATTCCATGGGACAAAACTAGGTCCAGAGTATGACTGTGGCAGTGAGTAGGTCCAGAGACATGTTGGACAAAACCCACTGAGTCGATGATGGCTCCGAAAGCCTTTTGGAGTGGGTCTGTGGACTTTTCCATGTGAATGTTAAAGTCACCAAAAATTAGAATATTATCTGCTATGACTACAAGATCCGATAGGAATTCAGGGAACTCAGTGAGGAACACTGCATATGGCCCAGGAGGCCTGTAAACAGTAGCTATATATCACTATCAATCATATCACTATGAATCATATCACTATCAATCATATCACTATGAATCATATCACTATGAACCATATCACTATGAACCATATCACTATCAATCTGAAAAGTAACACAAATAAACAAAATGGACGATTCCACCGTAATATTACATCATATTTCTTCATAGGTTACAGCGTCGGTATTGGTCCGTCAGAACGAGCAGCAAAGTGTGAGTTGACGGGCTGCTGTGTGTGTGTGTGTGTGTGTGTGCGGGCATGTGTATGTGTGTGTGTGTGTGTGTGTATGTGTGTGTGTATAAGTGTGTGTGTGTGTATGTGTAAGTGTGTGTGTGTGTGTAAGTGTGTGTGTGTGTGTGTGTGTATGTGTGTGTGTGTGTGTGTGTGTGTGTGTGTGTGGTGTGTGTGTGTGTGTGTGTGTGTGTGTGTGTGTGTGTGTGTGTGTGTGTGTGTGTGTGTGGAAAATGACAGAGCAGCGTGTTGAGTTCACACTGTATGTGAGTTGGTGGGGCGGTGATGGTGTGTTACGCTGCTGTGAAAAGGAGGTCTCTGACAGAATAATAGAACCCACGACGAAAGCGAGGAGGAGGAGGAGGAGGAGGAGGAGGTGTGAAACAGTCAGGAACCAGAGGGACCAGGCCCAGAGGCAATAACCTGGGAGTGACCGACCAACACACCTCAGGTCCTCAGAACGGGCACCGTAAACTACAGACACCCGCTGATCTTAAATCAGAACCAGCAGGGGGGTTAGGGCTGGGGATGGTAGAGGGCCTGGGAGGGCAGAGGAGAGGGGCTTTCCCAAGCAGGGGGCAGATTAGACGTGCACTGTCAGGTATCAACTCACACTCTTCTGCTTGTTTTAACGCCCCTGGAGCAGGACTGGAGTATAGGGGGGGTTGACTCAGTGGGGGGACAGGGGGAAGTGGGGGGGTTGACACAGGGGGAGGACAGGGGGAAGTAGGGGGGGTCTGGGTTCACAGGCCTGGAGGGCTACAAATGGTCCACAGGACAGAGGGAAAGCCCCTGTTGTGAAAGTTAATGAGGTTTGTTGAAATTTGACCTATAAACTAAGGGGTGTTACAGTATCAGGCCTATTCCTGCTCTGATCTGCTACAGGGGTGTTATGGTTCATACCAATTCTGTTTGGCGAAGAAGTTCCCTTGAACAAATGGGGTGGCAGGTAGCCTAGTGGTTAGCACGTTGGGCTAGTAACTGCGAGGTTGCTAGATCGAATCCCCAAGCAGACATGGTAAAAATATATTATTCTGCTCCTGAACAAAGCAGGCACTGTTCCCTGGTAGGCCATCATTGTAAATAAGAATTTGTTCTTAACTGACTTGCCTAGTTAAATAATGGGTTAAAAAAAAAAAATCTGGTATCTTTTCAAGTGAAAGTTACCCAGTAAATAAATATTTCCTGTGATGGAGCGCAGATAAGAAGAGCTTTTAATAAAGGAGGCAAACCTGACTAACCGCCTCAATGGCTTTATATGCAACAGAACAGATGGAGAATGGAGAGACTATTTAAAGGGAGTGTTGAGGATGAGATACAGAAGAGAGGCGTGGGACAGAAAAAAATCATTCTCTGGTACGCTCAACTGAAAAAACATTGTTAAATGGCACTGAGCTTTTCTTCAGCCTCATGCTTCTCTTCAGGCATTATATCAGACAGCCTACTGTGACGGTAGAGATCAAAATAAAGGAGGCTTACATAGCCAAAGGGTGCTTCCCAAATGACATCCTATTCAGTGTAGTGCACATCTTAAGTAGATAGTAGTGGTGCACTACACTGAGTGGACAAAATATTAGGAACACCTGCTCTTTCCATGACATAGACTGACCAGGTGAATCCAGGTGAAAACTATGATCCCTCATTGATGTCACATGTCAAATCCACTTCAATCAGTGTCGATGAAGAGGAGGAGACAGGTTAAAGAAGGATTTTTAATCCTTGAGACAATTGAGACATGTATTGTTTATGTGTTCCATTCAAACGGTGAACGGGCAAGACAACATATTTAAGTGCCTTTGAACAGGGGATTGGTAGTAGGTGCCAGGCACACTGGTTTGAGTGTCTGTGTGAGTGTGTGAGGGGGCATGCAACTCAATATTAAGAAGGTGGTCCAAATGTTTGGTATACTCAGTGTATATAAGGAATACAGTGCCGTTTGGGACACAAAGAAAGAGAACTGTTATGATACAAAACATTAGCGTAGCTTTGTTCCAACTGTCTATTTAGTTAGTTATTAACGGATGGCATCGGCAGCCACCCTGAGCACAATGTCATTTTGTCCTTGGCCTCAATCCCCATGACAACTGCTGGATTCAACAACTACCAAAAAATAATCACACACACACCTAAGTAAAACAAGTTCTATCGACAAACTAGCTAAATCATACACTCATTGAGCCTATGTTAATTGGGGGTTCAAACCCTTCTAACCCTCTTTAAGTCCTTATCAGTTCCTGCTGTGTTAAATACCAACAGTAGGCTAACACCTCTAAAGCTAACAGCCATAGGGAACCTAACAGTGCTGATTTTAAGTCGATGAAACAGACAAGTGGGTTTTGCCTACAGAACAAAGTCAGAGGTGCTCAGTCTTATGAAACGGAGCACATCCTAAATAGCACCCGATTCCCTACATAGTGCACTAGTGGGCCCCTGGTCAAAAGTTGTGTACTATACAGGGAATAGGGTGCCATAGGGCTCTGGTCTAAAGTAGTGCACTATAGGGAATAGGGTGCCATAGGGCTCTGGTCTAAAGTAGTGCACTATAGGGAATAGGGTGCCATAGGGCTCTGATCAACAGCGGTGCACTATATAGGGAATAGGGTGCCATAGGGCTCTGGTTAAAAGTAGTGCACTATATAGGGAATATGGTGCCATTTGGGAGACATACTTTATCTCTGGATCCCCTGGGGGAGATAAGCTCAGTACTGAACGGATGCAAAACTATCACACCGAGAGGACAGTTTGGACAGAAAACGTTTCCTGCCAGAAAATATGCTGCATAACGAAATCACAAAGTGCTGCACTGACTGACCCACCAGTAGCCATATAATCTAGATCAGTGGAGGCTGAATGGAGTCAATGGACTGGTATCAACCACATGGAAACCACCTCTTTGATGTGGTTGATGCCACTCCAGTGACTCCATCCCAGACATTATTATGAGCTGTCCTCCCCTCAGCAGCCTCCACTGAACTAGATCATATGATACAGTGTCTATCTAGATCTACAGTGAGGGAAAAAAGTATTTGATCCCCTGCTGATTTTGTACGTTTGCCCACTGATAAAGAAAGGATCAGTCTATAATTTTAATGGTAGGTTTATTTGAACAGTGAGAGACAGAATAACAACAAAAAAATCCAGAAAAACGCATGTCAAAAATGTTATAAAATGATTTGCATTTTATTGAGGGAAATAAGTATTTGACCCCCTCTCAATCAGAACGATTTCTGGCTCCCAGGTGTCTTTTATACAGGTAATGAGCTGAGATTAGGAGCACACTCTTAAAGGGAGTGCTTCTAATCTCAGTTTGTTACCTGTATAAAAGACACATGTCCACAGAAGCAATCAATCAATCAGATTCCAAACTCTCCACATTGGCCAAGACCAAAGAGCTCTCCAAGGATGTCAGGGACAAGATTGTAGACCTACACAAGGCTGGAATGGGCTACAAGACCATCGCCAAGCAGCTTGGTGAGAAGGTGACAACAGTTGGTGCGATTATTCGCAAATGGAAGAAACACAAAAGAACTGTCAATCTCCCTCGGCCTGGGGCTCCATGCAAGATCTCACCTCGTGGAGTTGCAATGATCATGAGAACGGTGAGGAATCAGCCCAGAACTACACGGGAGGATCTTGTCAATGATCTCAAGGCAGCTGGGACCATAGTCACCAAGAAAACAATTAGTAACACACTACGCCGTGAAGGACTCTGCAGCGCCCGCAAGGTCCCCCTGTTCAAGAAAGCACATATACATGCCCGTCTGAAGTTTGCCAATGAACATCTGAATGATTCAGAGGACAACTGGGTGAAAGTGTTGTGGTCAGATGAGACCAAAATGGAGCTCTTTGGCATCAACTCAACTCGCCGTGTTTGGAGGAGGAGGAGTGCTGCCTCTGTCTAGATCTATCTATACCATATGACACAGCGTCTATCTAGACCATATGACACAGCGTCTATCTAGACCATATGACACAGCGTCTATCTATACCATATGACACAGCGTCTATCTAGACCATATGACACAGTGTCTATCTATACCATATGACACAGCGTCTATCTAGACCATATGACACAGCGTCTATCTAGACCATATGACACAGCGTCTATCTATACCATATGACACAGTGTCTATCTATACCATATGACACAGTGTCTATCTAGACCATATGACACAGTGTCTATCTAGACCATATGACACAGTGTCTATCTAGACCATATGACACAGTGTCTATCTAGACCATATGACACAGTGTCTATCTAGACCATATGACACAGTGTCTATCTAGACCATATGACACAGTGTCTTTCTCCTTTTGGCAAATCTGGCCACGACTCCGTTTTGCTCCTCCCTTCCTGTAGGCAGAAATTCAAACAGGAAGTACCCGTGCAAAGGACTATTCAACGGTGGTCTGACCAATCGGAATCCACGCTTCAAGATTGTTTTGATCACGCGGACTGGGAAATGTTCCGGATAGCTTCCGAGAATAATATTAACGAATATACTGATATGGTGAGTGAGTTTATCAGGAAGTATACAGGGATGCTGTACCCACCGTGACTATTAAAACCTACCCTAACCAGAAACGTGGATAAATGGCAGCATTCACGCAAGACTGACAGCGCGAACCACCGTATGTAACCATGGCAAGGTGCCTGAGAATATGGCAGAATACAAACAGTGTTGTTATTCCCTACGCAATCAAACAGGCAAAACGTCAGTATAGAGACAAAGTGGTGTCGCAAATCAACGGCTCAGACACGAGACGTATGTGGCAGGGTCTACAGACAATCCCGGACTACAAAAAGAAAACCAGCCACATCACGGACACTGACGTCACGCTTCCGGACAAGCTAAACACCTTCTTCACCCGCTTTGAGGATAACAGTGCCATCGATAAGGCCCACTAACAAGAACTGTGGGCTCTCCTTCTCCATGGCCGACGTAAGACATTTAAGCGTGTTAACCCTTGCAAGGCTGCCGGCCCAGAGAGCATCCCTAGCCGCGGCCTCAGAGCATGGACATATTCACTCTCTCCCTATCCCAGTCTGCTGTCCCCACATGCTTCAAGACGGCCACCACTGTTCCTGTACCCAATAAGGCAAGGTTAACTGAACTAAATGACTACCGCCCTGACTAACTGACTAACTTCTGTCATCATGAAGTGCTTCAAGAGACTAGTCAAGGATCATATCACCTCTACCTTATTTGTCAGCCTAGACCCACTTCAATTTCCTTACCGCCCCAATAGATCTACAGATGATGCAATCACCACTGCACTGCACACAGCCATATCCCATCTGGACAAGAGAATTACCTTTGTAAAAATGCTGTTCATCGACTATAGCTCAGCATTCAACACCAAGAAGGAGAGTGATGGAGTGCTGCATCAGATGACCTGGCCTCCACAATCACCCGACCTCAACCCAATTTAGATGTTTTGGGATGAGTTGGACCGCAGTGGGAAGGAAAAGCAGCCAACAAGTGCTCAGCATATGTGGGAACTCCTTCAAGACTGTTGGAAAAGCATTCCAGGTGAAGCTGGTTGAGAGAATGCCAAAAGTGTGCAAAGCTGTCATCAAGGCAAAGGATGGCTACTTTGAAGAATCTCAAATCTAAAATATATTTTGATTTGTTTAACACTTTTTTGATTACTACATGATTCCATATGTGTTATTTCATAGTTTTGATGTCTTCACTATTATTCTACAACGTAGAAAATAGTACAAATAAAGAAAAACCCTTGAATGAGTAGTTCTGTCCAAACTTTTGACCGGTAGTATTTGTATATTTAAAACCAACTACTTTTAGTCCGAATGGATAATCATTTTAACAAACCTACATCGCAACCCATGTCAGCCCTAACTGTTCCCACCACTCTTGTTGGCGGAGAGCAAATGTTGCAGTTTTAAAGCTAATTTCCCGCAATTCTACACATTTTGCATGGTGCAGATATATTTTGTAGCTGTTTTAAAGCTAATTTCCTGCAATTCTATGCATTCTTCCATGTCTTATGTGTGTTTATATGATACCTGCGGTCCGTATTGACGCCGTTATGGAAGATCTAGACCATATGACAGTGTCTGTCTGTCTGTCTAGATCAGCTGGGTTCAGGCTCATCCTTAATATTTTTCTTTACCAACCATCTGCATAATTTGGCTGTAGGCCACTATGTCAGAAACACAAAAAAATTGCTTTTTTGGTCTTAAAAATATAGTGTTAGGCATAAGATAAGAAGTGCGTTTAAGGTTAGGGTTCAGTTTTAAATCAGATTTTACGATTAGTATTGCTGAACTTATTGCAGGACTGCCGGCTTTCCAAGTAAATAATAGCAACCTAGGATCCCCATTAGCCGACAGCGATGGGGACAGGTGGACGTGGTTCTGTTCCGAGTTAAAGGTGGTAGGTCCTGCCCTCTACTGGCGATGGAAAGAATAGCGGCTAGTGACAGTAATTTATTACATTTTTATTTTATTTAACTAGGCAAGTCAGTTTTAAGAACAAATTCTTATTTAAATTACATGATAAATACTATTAACTCTTCAAATGGAATACAATATCTGTAAATATATAATAATATAAAAATTTGCATCTAAGGAAAAAAGAGGTTATTTCTAAATTCATAGTTCCAACAGGAAATCCTTAAGTTATCGAGCTTATCAAGTAGGGACATAGTTACAGGTAAACACTGTTCAAGTAGATGTATCAAATTCTATGACATAGAAGTAAATAACATTAGGTAACACCAAATAAGGACTTACATTCATAAACTACTCTCTTACTGAGAATCTTAAGAGTATAGTATATTTTAGTGGGATCACCTAATGGATCCTGTCTTGCGTCACTAAAAACTGGTGTGTGGAAAATAACTTGAAAATAATAATTAAAAAGATAAAAGTAGATAAAACAATAATTTGACAGGTGTATCATCAGTTTTTCTTTCCATTGAGAATTGATAACATAATCAGAGAAATATTCAAAACATGTTGCATGACTTGGTATGCGGTGAAGTCAGTGGTTTGAAGCATTGGTATGCAGTGATGTCAGCGACTGTGCTTTTCCAACATGACGTCAATGTGGTTCACCCAGATGCCTGGTGACCAGGATGACATTATCACCATCAGCACTTAGCTAGAATCTCCTGGCAGCTCTTGTACACTTTGACCAGGCAGTTCAGCCTTGGTTTTGAGCTCTGAAAGAGGAATGAAAGGTAGACTATAATTAGACAGGTGAATATAGAGGTGAGAAAGGCTTCAACACAGGGTAAAACTACATCAGATCCAAAGGTTTTATTTTATTACTTTTTTTCCTGTGAAGCACACAGGACATTTCACACGTCTGAAATGTGATGTATAAATAAAGCTTGATTTGATTTAGTTAGATACAGACATGCATTTTAAACAGTATGTTTGATGAATAATGATCCCGAAGCTCACCTGAAAGAGCGGGACCACGCTAGACACTGCCTCTGGATCTGAGGGGTCCTTCAACAGGATGCAAAGGTAGTAGATGACTGTTTGCTGGAAAAAAATGGGCATTTAAAATAAAATATAATAATACTGTATATACCATTTATCAGAATCTTTTATCCAAAGCGACTTTCATTGTTAGCTGTCCTGCCAATCATCAACGGTTAAGATAAGTCATAGCAGGATCCATCTAGATTCATCTGAACGAGAAGCAGTCAACGACTTTAGTGACGATCAAATCAACTGTGGAAATGTACCTTCATTGGCTAGATGACACAAACAGCTCAGTATCCTATTTCCTCACCATGTGAATAGCTTCATTAATTACTATGTCTTTGATTTTCCTCACCATGTGAATAGCTTCATTAATCACTATGTCTTTGATCTTCCCCATCTCTATGAAGTCTGTAGACTCCCTGCCGGAGGCGTAGCTAGAAGACACCTGGACACCCAGGGAACCAATGATGAGCAGCGTCTCATGGTCCACCTTCACAAAGTGGATGTGAACCATCATACCGACCAGGGTGATGATTATGGCACTGGAGAGAACGGCTGTGTTCTGGAGAGAGATGAAGAGACTGGCATTGAAGTAAAAAATATAAATAATTTCTCTGTAGACTCAGGGTGCGCCACATACAGCGACTTTGAGAAGAGACCAGCATTGAACTGATTGAACCACAACAGCCACAACAACAATAATACTTAGTTATTAGGTGTAGGCTATATTGTTAAATGATTAATCTAGCTTAGTAGGTTACCGACACTGGCCCTAAAGCACTATAGGGACACGCTTTTGTTCTAGACCTGCACTAACACACCTGATACAACCACACAACACCTGATGAGCAGTTGGTTGAATCAGATGTGTTAGTGTCAGGCCGGAACAAAATCCTGCACACCCAGTAGCTTCCAGGAACTGGATTGTTGACCACTGACGCAGGTGCCAGTGGGTATCTGGTGGGAGTCCCAAATGGAACCCTTTACCCTATATAGTGCACTACATTTCACGAGAGCCCCATGGGCCATGGTCAAAACTATTACACTGTATAGCGAATAGGGTGCCATTTGGGACTCATCCCTAGTCTCCTTACCTCAGTGACGAAGAATATGATGTAGGCCGATAGCCAGACGGCGCAAGTGTAAGCCATCACTCTGCCTATGGAGACTTTAGCCGAGCTAACCGTGAACTCCCTGCAGAAACCCGAGTGACTTTGACACTCCAGAGAGATGGCCTTGCCGTCGATGTCCGTGTAGGTTTCATCTTCCATGCTGTAATGCTGGTCACCGTTCTGCATAAACTCTGAATTACTGAATATCAATAGCTGGAAATGGAGTGATGTCTAGCTAACGTTAGCTATCGTCTAACTAATGTAGGCTAGCTCTAACGTCTTCAGTGAGTAAACAGCTTACTAGCTAGCTAACAATGTGGAGACTGAAAAAAACGAAACAAAATTAACAATGACTAACATATTTTCATACGCTAGTAGTTTACTTCAAAGCCAGCAAATATATGAATCCGGGAATGCACTTCCTCTCAGTATTGACTATTAATTGCACAAAACTAGGACAACATCGATGAGAAAACCTCTTTGACCTAACTGGCAAGCTACAAACTTTGAGGTGCATTGTGGGGAATGTAATCGATTCAAAACAACAACTCTTAGGAGTAATACTACATTTCCCAGGATGCTTCGCGGTCTCTAACCTTTGACTTCTGGATGAAAACAAGCCAATCAGCTGATGAAACTGTGAACAACATCAAGCTGTTGGGCAGCGAAGTTATCCTTACAAGATATATATATATTATATATATTATTATATATTTTTTTAAATACAACGGTATCTTTGTGATTGACACTACATACCATGTTTGTTTATTAAAAGAGTATTGAGTTATTTTGTGTTTAGGTTAGGAAACATCTGGGCAAACTAGCTAGCTGAATCTTTTTGGCTTGATGAAGGCTTTTGTTGATGGGTCGTTTCAGTTGATGTAGAGTAACTGACAAATATGTAAGTGTTTTCTTTTTATATATATATGCAGATTTGTTTTTGCACAGAGTCACCGTTGTCAATTTCTACTCTCAAAGTGGCTTAGCCAACAACAAACACTAGGCTAACTAACGTTAGCTAATGCCAATGTTATTTGGTGGTTGACAGCTATCGATTGCTTGCAGGTGGTGCTAGCTGCATGTCCGGACATGTATGTAGGAAATCGTTGTGATTGTTTTGCTGACAGACGGACAGATCTGTAACTTAGAGTCATTTGTTGTCAAAGTGATCTGCTAAGTGTTTTGGGGAGTATAGAACAGGGACTACTACCATAACGTACTAAAGAAGAAAACATTTAAATCTTTAACACCTTATAGACTATAGCCATAAACATATTCTACATCAGTCTGGTTTCGTTATCCTAGTATAGTTTTCGACTCTTCAGCAACAGTTCCTCAGGCACAGATTTATCGGCATAAAAGGCGCACTTGTTAGCAATACCACACCGAAGTGTTAATTATGAATGGTCAAGGTCCGTCTGTAGATAAGGGGATAAACACCATCCTGGTGTGTCAGGAGAGCTACGCCTGCGGCGGCTCAGACGACGACGCCTTCGAATGCGACGAGTGCGGAAGCCTGCAGTGTGTCCGCTGCGAGCTGGAGCTCCATCGTCAGGAACGCATCGCCTCTGGACACGTTCCTTTCTGTGACTCCTGTAAAGGGAACAACAGCGGATTTGGAGTGAACAGGGGAAGGCTGAGGGCAGTGGTGCGCTGCCAGGGCTGTAAGATTAACCTCTGTTTGGACTGCCAGAAGCGGACCCACAGCGGGGTGAACAAGAGGAAGCACCCCGTGACCCCCTACCCTCCTCCGGTGAAAGCCCAGGATAGTAGCCTGGATACTGGGGATGGAGGGGAGATGGAGGCCCTGAAAGCAAAACTGGAGAAGGTGTGCAGCTTCTTACTGGTGGATGAGAAGGAGGAGATGCAGGTGAGTGACATATTGTGTGCTTGTATGCATCCCAAATGACACCCTGTTCCCTATATAGTGTACTTATTTTTGACCAGGCCCCACAGAGTCATACTCAACCCCCTAACTAGACACTAATCAACCCCCTAACTGTAGACACTAATCACTAGGAACTTGTGTATATCTGAAAAGATTGGATGATAGGTATAAGGCAGTTTGCAATTTGACAATCTGTATGAAATGGACTGCCGGCTGTCCAAGAAAATATTGGTTAAGAAGACCAATAATCGTGTGAGTTTCAATCTTTGTGCAATCATGCCAACTCCTTGTCAGTCATTGACATGTCAATGAACAATGGAGCTGGTAAGCGCACAAACAGATCTGGGACCAGGCTATTGAAGTAGACAACAGATCTAGGACCAGGCTATAGAAGTAGACAACAGATCTGGGACCAGACTATAGAAGGAGACAACAGATCTGGGACCAGGCTATAGAAGGAGACAACAGATCTGGGACCAGGCTATAGAAGTAGACAACAGATCTAGGACCAGGCTATAGAAGGAGACAACAGATCTGGGACCAGGCTATAGAAGGAGACAACAGATCTGGGACCAGGCTATAGAAGGAGACAACAGATCTAGGACCAGGCTATAGAAGGAGACAACAGATCTGGGACCAGGCTATAGAAGGAGACAACAGATCTGGGACCAGGCTATAGAAGGAGACAACAGATCTGGGACCAGGCTATAGAAGGAGACAACAGATCTGGGACCAGGCTATAGAAGTAGACAACAGATCTGGGACCAGGCTATAGAAGGAGACGACAGATCTGGGACCAGGCTATAGAAGTAGACGACAGATCTGGGACCAGGCTATAGAAGTAGACAATGATCTAGGACCAGGCTATAGAAGGAGACAACAGATCTGGGACCAGGCTATAGAAGGAGACAACAGATCTGGGACCAGGCTATAGAAGGAGACAACAGATCTGGGACCAGACTATAGAAGGAGACAACAGATCTAGGACCAGGCTATAGAAGTAGACAACAGATCTGGGACCAGACTATAGAAGGAGACAACAGATCTGGGACCAGACTATAGAAGGAGACAACAGATCTAGGACCAGGCTATAGAAGGAGACAACAGATCTGGGACCAGGCTATAGAAGTAGACAACAGATCTGGGACCAGGCTATAGAAGGAGACAACAGATCTAGGACCAGGCTATAGAAGGAGACAACAGATCTGGGACCAGGCTATAGAAGTAGACAACAGATCTAGGACCAGGCTATAGAAGTAGACAACAGATCTAGGACCAGGCTATAGAAGGATACAACAGATCTGGGACCAGGCTATAGAAGTAGACAACAGATCTGGGACCAGGCTATAGAAGTAGACAACAGATCTGGGACCAGGCTATAGAAGTAGACAACAGATCTGGGACCAGGCTATAGAAGTAGACAACAGATCTGGGACCAGGCTATAGAAGTAGACAACAGATCTGGGACCAGGCTATAGAAGTAGACAACAGATCTGGGACCAGGCTATAGAAGTAGACAACAGATCTGGGACCAGGCTATAGAAGTAGACAACAGATCTGGGACCAGGCTATAGAAGTAGACAACAGATCTGGGACCAGGCTATAGAAGTAGACAACAGATCTGGGACCAGGCTATAGAAGTAGACAACAGATCTGGGACCAGGCTATAGAAGGAGACAACAGATCTGGGACCAGGCTATAGAAGTAGACAACAGATCTAGAACCAGGCTATAGAAGTAGACAACAGATCTGGGACCAGGCTATAGAAGTAGACAACAGATCTAGGACCAGGCTATAGAAGTAGACAACAGATCTGGGACCAGGCTATAGAAGTAGACAACAGGTCTAGGACCAGGCTATAGAAGGAGACAACAGATCTGGGACCAGGCTATAGAAGGAGACAACAGATCTGGGACCAGGCTATAGAAGTAGACAACAGATCTGGGACCAGGCTATAGAAGTAGACAACAGATCTGGGACCAGGCTATAGAAGTAGACAACAGATCTGGGACCAGGCTATAGAAGTAGACAACAGATCTGGGACCAGGCTATAGAAGTAGACAACAGATCTGGGACCAGGCTATAGAAGTAGACAACAGATCTGGGACCAGGCTATAGAAGTAGACAACAGATCTGGGACCAGGCTATAGAAGTAGACAACAGATCTGGGACCAGGCTATAGAAGGAGACAACAGATCTGGGACCAGGCTATAGAAGTAGACAACAGATCTAGAACCAGGCTATAGAAGTAGACAACAGATCTGGGACCAGGCTATAGAAGTAGACAACAGATCTAGGACCAGGCTATAGAAGTAGACAACAGATCTGGGACCAGGCTATAGAAGTAGACAACAGGTCTAGGACCAGGCTATAGAAGGAGACAACAGATCTGGGACCAGGCTATAGAAGGAGACAACAGATCTGGGACCAGGCTATAGAAGGAGACAACAGATCTGGGACCAGGCTATAGAAGGAGACAACAGATCTGGGACCAGGCTATAGAAGGAGACAACAGATCTGGGACCAGGCTATAGAAGGAGACAACAGATCTGGGACCAGACTATAGAAGTAGACAACAGATCTGGGACCAGGTTATTGAAGGAGACAACAGATCTGGGACCAGGCTATAGAAGTAGACAATGATCTAGGACCAGGCTATAGAAGGAGACAACAGATCTGGGACCAGGCTATAGAAGGAGACAACAGATCTGGGACCAGGCTATAGAAGTAGACAACAGATCTGGGACCAGGCTATAGAAGGATACAACAGATCTCGGACCAGGCTATAGAAGTAGACAACAGATCTGGGACCAGGCTATAGAAGTAGACAACAGATCTGGGACCAGGCTATAGAAGTAGACAACAGATCTGGGACCAGGCTATAGAAGTAGACAACAGATCTGGGACCAGGCTATAGAAGTAGACAACAGATCTGGGACCAGGCAATAGAAGTAGACAACAGATCTGGGATCAGGCTATAGAAGGAGACAACAGATCTGGGACCAGGCTATAGAAGTAGACAACAGATCTGGGACCAGGCTATAGAAGTAGACAACAGATCTAGGACCAGGCTATAGAAGTAGACAACAGATCTGGGACCAGGCTATAGAAGTAGACAACAGATCTAGGACCAGGCTATAGAAGGAGACAACAGATCTGGGACCAGGCTATAGAAGGAGACAACAGATCTGGGACCAGACTATAGAAGGAGACAACAGATCTATGACCAGGCTATAGAAGGAGACAACAGATCTGGGACCAGGCTATAGAAGGAGACAACAGATCTATGACCAGGTTATAGAAGGAGACAACAGATCTGGGACCAGGCTATAGAAGTAGACAACAGATCTGGGACCAGGCTATAGAAGGAGACAACAGATCTGGGACCAGGCTATAGAAGGAGACAACAGATCTGGGACCAGGCTATAGAAGTAGACAACAGATCTGGGACCAGGCAATAGAAGTAGACTACAGATCTGGGACCAGGCAATAGAAGGAGACAACAGATCTGGGACCAGGCTATAGAAGTAGACAACAGATCTGGGACCAGGCAATAGAAGGAGACAACAGATCTGGGACCAGGCTATAGAAGTAGACAACAGATCTGGGACCAGGCTATAGAAGTAGACAACAGATCTGGGACCAGGCTAGACCGATACTCTGTTTGGTTGAGGAAAGTACCTCACCACAGACTGACCTCTGTTGTATTGAATCTCTAGTTAAAGGATGAGGAAGACTTTGTGAGCCGGCTGGACTGCAGGCCAGAGGAACTCCTCAAGGTCGTGTCTATCTTTGGAAACACGGGGGAGGGGAAGTCCCACACCCTGAATCACACCTTCTTCCTGGGGCGAGAAGTGTTCCAGACATCCCCCACCCAGGAGTCCTGCACCGTGGGGGTCTGGGCTGCCATGGACCCCATCCACAGGGTGGTGGTGATCGACACAGAGGGACTGCTGGGGGCAGGTACAGAATTAAACATGACTAAATTTGACACAGGAGCTGACAAATACACTGTTGGTAGCTAGAAACAACAACAAGGCTTCGACTGTCATCTGATTGGTCAAAACCTTGTTGTATCAAAAGACTAGACTAGAGTATCACTTGTCTGTCTGAGGGGAATGCTGTCTGTCTGTCTGAGGGGAATGCTGTCTGTCTGAGGGGAATGCTGTCTGTCTGTCTGAGGGGAATGCTGTCTGTCTGTATGAGGGAAATGCTGTCTGTCTGAGGGGAATGCTGTCTGTCTGAGGGGAATGCTGTCTGTCTGTATGAGGGGAATGCTGTCTGTCTGTCTGAGGGGAATGCTGTCTGTCTGTCTGTCGAGGGGAAAGCTGTCTGTCTGCCGAGGGGAGTGCTGTGTGTCTGCCGAGGGGAATGCTGACTGGCTGGCTGTCTGTCGGGGGGATTGCTGGCTGTCTCTCTGTCGGGGGGATTGCTGGCTGTCTGTCTGTCGGGGGGATTGCTGGCTGTCTGTCTGTCTGTCTGTCGGGGGGATTGCTGGCTGTCTCTCTGTCGGGGGGATTGCTGGCTGTCTGTCTGTCGGGGGGATTGGCTGGCTGTCTGTCTGTCGGGGGGATTGCTGTCTGTCTGTCTGTCGGGGGGATTGCTGGCTGTCTGTCTGTCGGGGGGATTGCTGGCTGTCTGTCTCTCTGGGGGAATGCTGGCTGTCTCTCTGGGGGAATGTTGTCTGTCTGTCTGAGAGAATGCTGGCTGGCTGTCTGTCTGTCGAGGGGAATGCTGGCTGGCTGGCTGTCTGTCGGTCGAGGGGAATGCTGTCTGTCTGTCGGTCGAGGGGAATGCTGGCTGGCTGTCTGTCGAGGGGAATGCTGGCTGGCTGTCTGTCGAGGGGAATGCTGGCTGGCTGGCTGGCTGGCTGGCTGTCTGTCGAGGGGAATGCTGGCTGGCTGGCTGGCTGGCTGGCTGTCGAGGGGAATGCTGGCTGGCTGGCTGGCTGGCTGTCTGTCGAGGGGAATGCTTGCTGGCTGGCTGTCTGTCGAGGGGAATGCTTGCTGGCTGGCTGTCTGTCGAGGGGAATGCTTGCTGGCTGGCTGTCTGTCGAGGGGAATGCTTGCTGGCTGGCTTTCTGTCGAGGGGAATGCTGGCTGGCTGGCTGGCTGGCTGGCTGTCGAGGGGAATGCTGGCTGGCTGGCTGGCTGTCTGTCTGTCGAGGGGAATGCTGGCTGGCTGGCTGTCTGTCGGTCGAGGGGAATGCTGTCTGTCTGTCGGTCGAGGGGAATGCTGGCTGGCTGGCTGGCTGGCTGGCTGTCTGTCGAGGGGAATGCTGGCTGGCTGGCTGGCTGGCTGGCTGTCGAGGGGAATGCTGGCTGGCTGGCTGGCTGTCTGTCGAGGGGAAGGCTGGCTGGCTGTCTGTCGAGGGGAATGCTTGCTGGCTGGCTGTCTGTCGAGGGGAATGCTTGCTGGCTGGCTGTCTGTCGAGGGGAATGCTTGCTGGCTGGCTGTCTGTCGAGGGGAATGCTTGCTGGCTGGCTGTCTGTCGAGGGGAATGCTGGCTGGCTGGCTGTCTGTCGAGGGGAATGCTGGCTGGCTGGCTGGCTGGCTGGCTGTCGAGGGGAATGCTTGCTGGCTGGCTGTCTGTCGAGGGGAATGCTGGCTGGCTGGCTGGCTGGCTGTCTGTCGAGGGGAATGCTGGCTGGCTGGCTGGCTGGCTGGCTGGCTGGCTGTCGAGGGGAATGCCTAAAGGCCTTTGATTACTAACACTTCATCTTCCTCGGTTCCCACCTAGGATCCAATCAGGGCCAGCGTACCCGGCTGCTCCTCAAAGTCCTTGCCGTCTCCGACCTCGTCATCTACCGTACCCATGCCGACCGTCTCCACGACGACCTGTTCAAGTTCCTAGGTGATGCTTCGGAAGCCTATCTGAAGCACTTCACCAGGGAGCTGAAGGCCACTACGGCCCGCTGTGGCCTGGACGTCCCTCTGTCCACTCTGGGACCAGCTGTTATTATCTTCCATGAGACCGTCCACACCAAGCTACTGAGCTCAGGTAGGTGGTTCTGGTTGGCTTAGCCTGAGTGCCAGTCTGTTTGTGCTGTCATGTCATGGGCTGAGACAGATAAACAACTGGGTTCAGGTTGGGGGACAGGGTCAGGGGTTGAGACAGATAAACAGCTGGGTTCAGGTTGGGGGACAGGGTCAGGGGCTGAGACAGATAAACAGCTGGGTTCAGGTTGGGGGACAGGGTCAGGGGCTGAGACATATAAACAGCTGGGTTCAGGTTGGGGGACAGGGTCAGGGGTTGAGACAGATAAACAGCTGGGTTCAGGTTGGGGGACAGGGTCAGGGGCTGAGACAAACAGCTGGGTTCTGGTTGGGGGACAGGGTCAGGGGCTGAGACAGATAAACAGCTGGGTTCTGGTTGGGGGACAGGGTCAGGGGCTGAGACATATAAACAGCTGGGTTCAGGTTGGGGGACAGGGTCAGGGGTTGAGACAGATAAACAGCTGGGTTCAGGTTGGGGGACAGGGTCAGGGGCTGAGACAGATAAACAGCTGGGTTCAGGTTGGGGGACAGGGTCAGGGGTTGAGACAGATTAACAGCTGGGTTCAGGTTGGGGGACAGGGTCAGGGGCTGAGACAGATAAACAGCTGGGTTCAGGTTGGGGGACAGGGTCAGGGGCTGAGACAGATAAACAACTGGGTTCAGGTTGGGGGACAGGGTCAGGGGCTGAGACAGATAAACAGCTGGGTTCAGGTTGGGGGACAGGGTCAGGGGCTGAGACAGATAAACAGCTGGGTTCAGGTTGGGGGACAGGGTCAGGGGTTGAGACAGATAAACAGCTGGGTTCAGGTTGGGGGACAGGGTCAGGGGCTGAGACAGATAAACAGCTGGGTTCTGGTTGGGGGACAGGGTCAGGGGTTGAGACAGATAAACAGCTGGGTTCAGGTTGGGGGACAGGGTCAGGGGCTGAGACAAACAGCTGGGTTCTGGTTGGGGGACAGGGTCAGGGGCTGAGACAGATAAACAGCTGGGTTCTGGTTGGGGGACAGGGTCAGGGGCTGAGACAGATAAACAGCTGGGTTCAGGTTGGGGGACAGGGTCAGGGGCTGAGACAGATAAACAGCTGGGTTCTGGTTGGGGGACAGGGTCAGGGGCTGAGACAGATAAACAGCTGGGTTCTGGTTGGGGGACAGGGTCAGGGGTTGAGACAGATAAACAGCTGGGTTCAGGTTGGGGGACAGGGTCAGGGGCTGAGACAGATAAACAGCTGGGTTCAGGTTGGGGGACAGGGTCAGGGGCTGAGACAGATAAACAGCTGGGTTCAGGTTGGGGGACAGGGTCAGGGGCTGAGACAGATAAACAGCTGGGTTCAGGTTGGGGGACAGGGTCAGGGGCTGAGACAGATAAACAGCTGGGTTCAGGTTGGGGGACAGGGTCAGGGGTTGAGACAGATAAACAGCTGGGTTCAGGTTGGGGGACAGGGTCAGGGGTTGAGACAGATAAACAGCTGGGTTCAGGTTGGGGGACAGGGTCAGGGGCTGAGACAAACAGCTGGGTTCTGGTTGGGGGACAGGGTCAGGGGCTGAGACAGATAAACAGCTGGGTTCTGGTTGGGGGACAGGGTCAGGGGCTGAGACAGATAAACAGCTGGGTTCAGGTTGGGGGACAGGGTCAGGGGTTGAGACAGATAAACAGCTGGGTTCAGGTTGGGGGACAGGGTCAGGGGCTGAGACAGATAAACAGCTGGGTTCAGGTTGGGGGACAGGGTCAGGGGCTGAGACAGATAAACAGCTGGGTTCAGGTTGGGGGACAGGGTCAGGGGCTGAGACAGATAAACAGCTGGGTTCAGGTTGGGGGACAGGGTCAGGGGCTGAGACAGATAAACAACTGGGTTCAGGTTGGGGGACAGGGTCAGGGGCTGAGACAGATAAACAGCTGGGTTCAGGTTGGGGGACAGGGTCAGGGGCTGAGACAGATAAACAGCTGGGTTCAGGTTGGGGGACAGGGTCAGGGGTTGAGACAGATAAACAGCTGGGTTCAGGTTGGGGGACAGGGTCAGGGGCTGAGACAGATAAACAGCTGGGTTCTGGTTGGGGGACAGGGTCAGGGGTTGAGACAGATAAACAGCTGGGTTCAGGTTGGGGGACAGGGTCAGGGGCTGAGACAAACAGCTGGGTTCTGGTTGGGGGACAGGGTCAGGGGCTGAGACAGATAAACAGCTGGGTTCAGGTTGGGGGACAGGGTCAGGGGCTGAGACAGATAAACAGCTGGGTTCAGGTTGGGGGACAGGGTCAGGGGTTGAGACAGATTAACAGCTGGGTTCAGGTTGGGGGACAGGGTCAGGGGCTGAGACAGAGAGGTTGGGGGACAGGGTCAGGGGCTGAGACAGAGATAGAGGCCATAGCAGGATGTCCCTCAATTCAGTTTTCAGTTTAGAAAGTGCAAATAACTTGTCATAGCCTAGTCCATTCACCTCTACTTACAATCATCTCTTTCTAACATCAAGACTGTCTTCCCCTCTTTTCTCTTCCTCATCCACTGCTCTCTCTCTCTCTCTCTTCCCCTTTCTCCTCTACATCTCTCTCTCTCTTCCTCTCTCCTCTACATCTCTTTCCCTCTCCTCTACATCTCTCTCTCTTCCTCTCTCCTCTACATCTCTCTCTTCCTCTCTCTCCTCTACATGTCTCTCGCTCCCCCTCTCTCCTCTACATCTTTTTCCCTCTCCTCTACATCTCTCTCTTCCTCTCTCCTCTACATCTCTCTCTCTCTTCCTCTCTCTCCTCTACATCTCTTTCCCTCTCCTCTACATCTCTCTCTTCCTCTCTCCTCTACATCTCTCTCTCTTCCTCTCTCTCCTCTACATCTCTCTCTCTTCCTCTCTCTCCTCTACACCTATTTCTCTCTCCTCTACATCTCTCTCTCTCTCTCTTCCTCTCTCCTCTACACCTCTTTCCCTCTCCTCTACATGTCTCTCGCTCCCCCTCTCTCCAGACAACCCATCAGAGTCCGCAGAGCGTCTGCTCCAGGAGCGTTTCAGGAAGTTGGGTCTGTTTCCCGAGGCCTTCAGCTCCATCCAGTATCGTGGGACTCGAACCTACAACCCCCCGACAGATTTTAGTGGTCTGCTGCGGAGCCTGGAGCAACAGTTAGATAACAACACTACCCGCTCACCTCGTTCCGCAAGCGTCATATACAGAGCGCTGCAGGTGTGTGTGTGTGTGTGTGTGTGTGTGTGTGTGTGTGTGTGTGTGTGTGTGTGTGTGTGTGTGTGTGTGTGTGTGTGTGTGTGTGTGTGTGTGTGTGTGTGTGTGTGAGCAAATGAATGACATTGTCAACACCTGTTGCAAAGCTCTCCTCCCTCTCTATAATCTCCCCCTCTCTCTCTACTCTCTCTCTCTCTCCCTTCTAGGCCCTGAGTGAACGTTTCAGTGGGGATATCCCAGAAGAGCACCTGGCCAGTAACTCTTTCTTCCCTGATGAGTATTTCACCTGTTCTGGTATCTGTCCCAGCTGTGGGTTAGTACTTCACCTGTTCTGGTATCTGTCTCAGCTGTGGGTTAGTACTTCACCTGCTCTGGTATCTGTCCCAGCTGTGGGTTAGTACTTCACCTGTTCTGGTATCTGTCTCAGCTGTGGGTTAGTACTTCACCTGCTCTGGTATCTGTCTCAGCTGTGGGTTAGTACTTCACCTGTTCTGGTATCTGTCTCAGCTGTGGGTTAGTACTTCACCTGTTCTGGTATCTGTCTCAGCTGTGGGTTAGTACTTCACCTGTTCTGGTATCTGTCTCAGCTGTGGGTTAGTACTTCACCTGTTCTGGTATCTGTCTCAGCTGTGGGTTAGTACTTCACCTGCTCTGGTATCTGTCTCAGCTGTGGGTTAGTACTTCACCTGTTCTGGTATCTGTCTCAGCTGTGGGTTAGTACTTCACCTGCTCTGGTATCTGTCTCAGCTGTGGGTTAGTACTTCACCTGTTCTGGTATCTGTCTCAGCTGTGGGTTAGTACTTCACCTGTTCTGGTATCTGTCTCAGCTGTGGGTTAGTACTTCACCTGCTCTGGTATCTGTCTCAGCTGTGGGTTAGTACTTCACCTGCTCTGGTATCTGTCTCAGCTGTGGGTTAGTACTTCACCTGTTCTGGTATCTGTCTCAGCTGTGGGTTAGTACTTCACCTGCTCTGGTATCTGTCTCAGCTGTGGGTTAGTACTTCACCTGCTCTGGTATCTGTCTCAGCTGTGGGTTAGTACTTCACCTGTTCTGGTATCTGTCTCAGCTGTGGGTTAGTACTTCACCTGTTCTGGTATCTGTCTCAGCTGTGGGTTAGTACTTCACCTGTTCTGGTATCTGTCTCAGCTGTGGGTAGGTACTTCACCTGTTCTGGTATCTGTCTCAGCTGTGGGTTAGTACTTCACCTGCTCTGGTATCTGTCTCAGCTGTGGGTTAGTACTTCACCTGTTCTGGTATCTGTCTCAGCTGTGGGTTAGTACTTCACCTGTTCTGGTATCTGTCTCAGCTGTGGGTTAGTACTTCACCTGTTCTGGTATCTGTCTCAGCTGTGGGTTAGTACTTCACCTGCTCTGGTATCTGTCTCAGCTGTGGGTTAGTACTTCACCTGCTCTGGTATCTGTCTCAGCTGTGGGTTAGTACTTCACCTGCTCTGGTATCTGTCTCAGCTGTGGGTTAGTACTTCACCTGCTCTGGTATCTGTCTCAGCTGTGGGTTAGTACTTCACCTGCTCTGGTATCTGTCTCAGCTGTGGGTTAGTACTTCACCTGCTCTGGTATCTGTCTCAGCTGTGGGTAGGTACTTCA
This sequence comes from Salmo salar, assembly GCF_965601325.2. Lineage (NCBI taxonomy): Eukaryota > Metazoa > Chordata > Actinopteri > Salmoniformes > Salmonidae > Salmo > Salmo salar. The sequence continues at coordinate 90,865,288 of NC_138296.1, read as the reverse complement.
CCTGTTCTGGTATCTGTCTCAGCTGTGGGTTAGTACTTCACCTGCTCTGGTATCTGTCTCAGCTGTGGGTTAGTACTTCACCTGCTCTGGTATCTGTCTCAGCTGTGGGTTAGTACTTCACCTGCTCTGGTATCTGTCTCAGCTGTGGGTTAGTACTTCACCTGCTCTGGTATCTGTCTCAGCTGTGGGTTAGTACTTCACCTGCTCTGGTATCTGTCTCAGCTGTGGGTTAGTACTTCACCTGCTCTGGTATCTGTCTCAGCTGTGGGTTAGTACTTCACCTGCTCTGGTATCTGTCCCAGCTGTGGGTTAGTACTTCACCTGCTTTGGTATCTGTCTCAGCTGTGGGTTAGTACTTCACCTGCTCTGCTATCTGTCTCAGCTGTGGGTTAGTACTTCACCTGCTCTGGTATCTGTCTCAGCTGTGGGTTAGTACTTCACCTGCTCTGGTATCTGTCTCAGCTGTGGATTAGTACTTCACCTGCTCTGGTATCTGTTGTGGTGACCATATTACCGCCACACCAGAGGTCACGACTCATGAAGGCAGTCAAATTCCACGTGACCGTTTAGTCATCGTAATTAGGCTTCTCCAAGCTCTGATGCTGCTGATGATCATTAGTAACTTACCAAACTTGCTAACTGCCTGGTACTCAGCACTCTATTGTCCCTCTAATCACTCTGACATCAATGCAAATGTATTTGAAAATCTAATCAAACACTTCATGAGAGCCCATGAGCTCATGTTGCGCAATTGCGTGAGAAAACAGAGTGATGGCCTCTATTAAAAAGAGGAGGATCCCATCAGCTTTTAATAGGCTAGGCCTACTATATTTATTTCTCAACTTCCCTAATAATAAGCACATTGTTTATCTTTACAACAGGAGTATAGCCTACCTGGCTGGCATGAAAATGAACCATGGGGAAGTGTCCTCCATTTGCTATTTAAGTGCATAGATGACATTATGGCCACACAAAGGGGATGCCGCCGGGAAATTCGAGGCATTATCAAGTGCTTGTCAACTTGTGAATGAGAGATTGATGAAGTGTGTACAGTCTGCACAAAAAACAATGCAGAGCTCATGCCTTTCAAGCAACTTTTTTCAAATCATCATTAGTCTCATCATGTAGCTTTGTAATGTATTAAAAATCAATAACATATAGCCCAACGTTTGTATCACAACTAAAGTTACATTAATAATTCTAAATTAAGCATATAGGAGGATCTATTTCGTTGTTAACCGCTCAACACAGAATAGCCGCGTGTGCTCACTCCCTCAAATCATTTGGAGAAAATATAATTTCCATTTTATTCAGCTTTGTTCAAATGTATTCTTCATACTATAAAATAATGCCACGGAATTCTAAGCAAATTGTGTCTGCTAAATGAGTGTAGCAGCCATATGGCATAGCCAGATCAGGACCTAACATAAGGACATCAAAGAGTATGCTATTCTGTTCTTCAGAAATTTTCTTCATTTCATGTTTCTTTAGACCTGTCTAAAATAAATAGTGGATTTTCTGTGACGGTGTGGACTATATTACATGGATTTATTAGACTTTTAAAAAATGTAAATGTTCCAAAGGTCTGCATCAGTGGCTTGTAGGCTATGTGTGGAAGCCAGGAGATGCTAAATGTGTTTATGTTAATTAACGGTCAATTACCGTGAGACCGGCAGTTATTTTTTACATTTATTTATTTATTACCCTTTTTTTCTCCCCAATTTCATGGTATCCAATTGGTAATAGTTACAGTCTTGTCTCATCGCTGCAACTCGAGTACGGACTCGGAAGAGGCAAAGGTCGAGAGCCATGCGTCCTCCGAAACACAACCCAACCAAGCCGCACTGCTTCTTGACACAATGCACATCCAACCCGGAAGCCAGTCGGGAGGAAACACCGTACACCTGGAGTCCGTGTCAGCATGCACTGCGCCCGGCCCGCCACAGGAGTCGCTAGTGCGAGATGAGACAAGGTTATCCCTGCCGGCCAAACCCTCCCTAACCCGGACTATGCTGGGCCAATTGTGCGTCGCCCCATGGGCCTCCCGGTCGCGGCCGGCTGCGACAGAGCCTGGGCTCGAACCCAGAATCTCCGAGACCGGCAGTTTCTGTTACCGTCTCAGCTGTGGTACCTCGCGCTATATTCTCTGTTTCCAGTTCTGCTTTGTATTACAGTCCAATTTTGACAATTTTTTTGTGTTTATAATTTACATGGTGAATTAGCCTTAGTTGTGTGATGGCTCAGTTTACACTGTTTTCTATTACAGTCCAATGTTTACTTGGTATTTTGTTATTTAATGATTAATGTGTATTACATTGGAGTTGCATAGTTATTACATATCGGTAGTAATTACCTGATAATTACACTAAAATAGCATCTCAAACAGGATAGAACAATAATAGTTTTCTACAGCCATAATGTTTCTCTGCCTTCCTTTCAGCTTTGGTACAGTAATAACAGTAATTAAACACTGTGTACTAACCCTTTTCCTGTCAGGTCTGGCTGTAAGAACAGCACATTAATAACATAGTAATTCAATCATCAGTCAATCAAATGTATTTATAAAGCTCTTTTTACATCAGCCGATGTCACAAAGTGCTGTACAGAAACCCAGGCTAAAACTCCAAACAGCAAGCAATGCAGGTGTAGAAGCACGGTGGCTAGGAAAAACTCCCTAGAAAGGCCAAAACCTAGGATGAAACCTAGAGAGGAACCAGGCTCTGAGGGGTGGCCAGTCCTCTTCTGGCTGTGCCGGGTGGAGATTATAACAGAACATGGCCAAGATGTTCAAACGTTCATAGATGACCAGCAGGGTCAGATAATAATCATCACAGTGGTTATAGAGGGTGCAACAGGTCAGCACCTCAGGAGTAAATGTCAGTTGGCTTTTCATAGCCGATAATTCAGAGTTAGAGACAGCAGGTGCGGTAGAGAGAGAGTCCAAAACAGAACAACCCGGACAGGAAGATCACGTCAGTGACTCAACCCACTCAAGTGACGCACCCCTCCTAGGGACGGCATGGAAGAGCACCAGTAAGCCAGTGACTCAGCCCCCGTAATAGGGTTAGAGGCAGAGAATCCCACTGGAGAGGGGAACTGGCCAGGCAGAGACAGCAAGGGCGGTTCGTCGCTCCAGTGCCTTTCCGTTCACCGTCACACCCCTGGGCCAGACTACACTCAATCATATGACCTACTGAAGAGATGAGTCTTCAATAAAGACTTAAAGGTCGAGATCGAGTCTGCGTCTCTCACATGGATAGGCAGACCATTCTATAAAAATGGAGCTCTGTAGGAGAAAGCCCTGTCTCCAGCTGTTTGCTTAGAAATTCTAGAGACAGTTAGGAGGCCTGCGTCTTGTGACCGTAGCGTACGTGTAGGTATGTACGGCAAGACCAAATCGGAAAGATAGCTAGGAGCAAGCCCATGTAATGCTTTGTAGGTTAGCAGTAAAACCTTGAAATCAGCTCTAGCCTTAACAGGAAGCCAGTGTAGAGAGGCTAGCACTGGAGTAGTATGATCAAATGTTTTGGTTCTAGTCAGGATTCTAGCAGCCGTATTTAGCACTAACTGAAGTTTATTTAGTGCTTTATCCGGGTAGCCGGAAAGTAGAGCATTGCAGTAGTCTAATCTAGAAATCATGGATGAATTTTTCTGCATCATTTTTGGACAGAAAGTTTCAGATTTTTGTAGTGTTACGAAGAAGGAAAAAAGCTGTCCTTGAAATATTCTTGATATGTTTGTCAAAAGAGAGCTCATGGTCCAGAGTAATGCCGAGGTCCTTCAGTTTTATTTGAGACGACTGTACAACCATCAAGATTAATTGTCAGATCCAACAGAAGATCTCTTTGTTTCTTGGGACCTAGAACAAACATCTCTGTTTTGTCCGAGTTTAAAAGTAAAACATTTGTCGCCATCCACTTATGTCTGAAACACAGGCTTCCAGGGAGGGCAATTTTGGGGCTTCACCATGTTTTATCGAAATGTACAGCTGTGTGTTGTCTGCATAGCAGTGAAAGTTAACATGATGTTTCCGAATTACATCACCAAAAGTTAAAATGTACAGTGAAAACAATAGTGGTCCTAAAACGGAACCTTGAAGAACACTGAAATGTACAGTTGATTTGTCAGAAGACAAACCATCCACAGAGACAAAATGATATCTTTCCGACAGATAAGATCTAAACTAGGCCAGAAGTTGTCCGTATAGACCAATTTGGATTTCCAATCTCTCCAAAAGAATGTGGTGATCGATGGTATCAAAAGCAGCGCTAAGGTCTAGGAGCACTTGGACAAATGCAGAGCCTCGGTCTGACGCCATTAAAGGTAACTTACTACCTTCATGAGTGCAGTCTCAGTGCTATGATGGGGTCTAAAACCAGACTGACGTATTTCGGATACATTGTTTGTCTTCAGGAAGGCAGTGTCTCACTTGATCCTAGGTCCTGGCAGTGTTGTGCTGACTCAGGACAACTGAGCTTTGGAGAAATATGCAGATTTAAAGAAGAGTCCGTAATTTGCTTTCTAATGATCATGATCTTTTCCTCAAAGAAGTTCATGAATTTATCACTGCTGAAGTGAAAGCCATCCTCTCTTGGGGAATGCTGCTTTTTAGTTACTTATTCTCCTCAATTTGTACTAACTGTGTACGAACCCTCTTCCTGTCAGGTCTGGCTGTAAGAACAGTATGAACCACCTGAAGGAGGAAGTGGACCACGAGGCTAAACACCGCTGTCGCTACTCTGCTCAGTACGACAACCGCATCTACACTTGTAAGGTAGGAATACACACACACACACTAGTTATTCCTCTGATCTGAACGTCTGTACTCTGATCCTCAGGCGTGCTATGAGGGAGGAAAGGAGGTGATTGTGGTTCCCAAGACGACAGCCTCCTCTGACTCTCCCTGGTTTGGTCTGGCCATCTATGCCTGGTCAGGGTGAGTACTGGCCTACTGGTTAATCAGAAAGTAGTGCACTACATAGGGAATAGGGACCCATAGCACTCTGGTCTGAAGTAGTGCACTACATAGGGAATAGGGTGCCATTTGGGATGCATGCCGGGTGTGGTCTTTCAGAATGAAGGAAGATATTTACTCTGTATCACTGTATGTAAGGCTGTGGAGAAAAGGAGAATAATGGTCCTTTAAGAGTGGTATGAGACCAACGGGTAGTTGCTTTTTCAACTCTATCTGCTGTCGCTGGCTGAACTGTAGTGTTGTTCGCTTGTACAGTACCAGTCAAAAGTTTGGACACACCTACTTATCCTTTGCAGCAGAGGTAACTCTGGGTCTTCCTTTCCTGTGGCAGTCCTCATGAGAGCCAGTATCATCATAGCACTTGATGGTTTTTTGCAACTGCACTTGAAGAAACTTTCACATTTCATGACATTTTCCAGATTGACTGACCTTCATGTCTTAAAGTAATGATGGACTGTCGTTTCTCTTTGCTTATTTGAGCTGTTCTTGTCATAATATGGACTTGGTATTTTACCAAATAGGGCTATCTTCTGTATACAACCCTACCTTGTCACAACACAACTAATTGTCTCAAATGCATTAAGAAGGAAAGACATTCCACAAATGTACTTTTAACAAGGCACACCTGTTAATTGAAATGCTTTCCAGGTGACTACCTGATGAAGCTGGTTGAGAGAATGCCAAGAGTGTGCAAAGCTGTCATCAAGGCAAAGCGTGGCTACCTTGAAGAATCTAAAATATATGTTGATTTGTTTAACACTTTTTTGGTTACTACATGATTCCATGTGTGTTATTTCATAGTTGTGATGTCTTCACTATTATTCTACAATGTAGAAAATAGTAAAAATAAATAAAAATGCTTGAATGAGTAGATGTGTCCAAACTTTTTAAACTAAAGTAGTGGTGTTGTTGTTTACAGGTATGTGATAGAGTGTCCCAACTGTGGGGTGATCTACAGAAGCAGGCAGTACTGGTACGGGAACCAGGACCCAGTGGACACAGTGGTCAGGACTGAAATAGAACACATCTGGCCTGGGGTAAGAACAAGAGGAGCTTGATCAAATCTCCTCATTCTTGCTCAATTTTGCATGCCTTCTCAAACAACTGTATATGTATTCACACATCAAGTCTTCTCTTGAGTTGGGGATGGAACAACTGTTGAACATCTGAGCTTTTGGTTGTTGACAGGGAAAGGGTGGAGTGTGTGTGTGTGTCCATCTGTGTTTGTCCCCCACATCTGTTGCTATGGGGTAATGATGTTAGGGACAATACAGGATGAATCACAATAATTGTTTGCCAAAATAATATTTTTACTTTGTAATGCCAATCCTGGTTGTATGTAACAATCCTTCGTATGAACTGCCAACATTATATTGCATATTATTCCTTAATTGTGGAAATTAATTAAGATATGTACGATTTTTTAATAATAATACAATACCAGTCAAAAGTTTGGACACACCTACTAATTCAAGTTTCTTTTTTAATGTTTACTATTTTCTACATTGTAGAATAATAGTGAAGACATCAAAAGTATGAAATAACACATATGGAATCATGTAGTAACCAAAAAAAGCATTAAACAAATGTTAAACAAATCAAAATATATTTTATATTTCAGATTCTTCAAAGTAGCCACCCTTTGCCTTGATGACAGCTTTGCACACTCTTGGCATTCTCTCAACCAGCTTCATGAGGAATGCTTTTCCAACAGTCTTGAAGGAGTTCCCACATATGCTGAGCACTTGTTGGCTGCTTTTCCTTCACTCTGCGGTCCAACTCATTCCAAATCTCAATTGGGTTGAGGTCGGGTGATTGTGGAGGCCAGGTCATCTGATGCAGCACTCCATCACTCTCCTTGGTCAATATTTTGACTGGTACTGTGTATATTTACAAACAAATATATGGGGGATTGAAAAGGGTGCAGACAATTACATTGATGGAGGCTACAATCTATCTGCAATATTAAGGCTGATCTACACCCCCTAAGAAATGCATTTTAAAAAGAACAAGAGATTGGAGGGGACCAGGACCCAGTGGTCAGGACTGACATACAGCACATCTAACCTGGGGTAAGAACAAGAGAGGAGGGGACCAGGACCCAGTGGTCAGGACTGACATACAGCACATCTAACCTGGGGTAAAGAACAAGAGAGGAGGGGACCAGGACCCAGTGGTCAGGACTGACATACAGCACATCTAACCTGGGGTAAAGAACAAGAGAGGAGGGGACCAGGACCCAGTGGTCAGGACTGACATACAGCACATCTAACCTGGGGTAAAGAACAAGAGAGGAGGGGACCAGGACCCAGTGGTCAGGACTGACATACAGCACATCTAACCTGGGGTAAAGAACAAGAGATTGGAGGGGACCAGGACCCAGTGGTCAGGACTGACATACAGCACATCTAACCTGGGGTAAGAACAAGAGAGGAGGGGACCAGGACCCAGTGGTCAGGACTGGCATACAGCACATCTAACCTGGGGTAAAGAACAAGAGATTGGAGGGGACCAGGACCCAGTGGTCAGGACTGACATACAGCACATCTAACCTGGGGTAAAGAACAAGAGAGGAGGGGACCAGGACCCAGTGGTCAGGACTGACATACAGCACATCTAACCTGGGGTAAAGAACAAGAGAGGAGGGGACCAGGACCCAGTGGTCAGGACTGACATACAGCACATCTAACCTGGGGTAAGAACAAGAGAGGAGGGGACCAGGACCCAGTGGTCAGGACTGACATACAGCACATCTAACCTGGGGTAAAGAACAAGAGAGGAGGGGACCAGGACCCAGTGGTCAGGACTGACATACAGCACATCTAACCTGGGGTAAAGAACAAGAGAGGAGGGGACCAGGACCCAGTGGTCAGGACTGACATACAGCACATCTAACCTGGGGTAAAGAACAAGAGAGGAGGGGACCAGGACCCAGTGGTCAGGACTGGCATACAGCAATTCTTATTTACAGTGTCGGCCTAGGAACAGTGGGTTAACTGACTTGTTCAGGGGCAGAACGACAGATTTTTACCTTGTCTGCTCGGGGATTCGATCTAGCAACCTTTCAGTTACTGGCCCAACGCTCTAACCACTAGGCTACCTGCCGCTCCAAAATGAAGCCTCTAGAATGTATAATCTAGAATGTACCGCAATGAGCTATACATACTGACTGACTTCTCTGTCACTCATACTACTGCCCTTCTCTCTCTCTCTCTCTCTCTCTCTCTCTCTCTCTCTCTCTCTCTCTCTCTCCCTTTCTCTCTCCCTTTCTCTCCCTCTGTGTCACTCCTTCCACTCTCTCCTCCCTTTCTTTCTCTCCTCTCTCTCTTTCCCCTCTCTCTCACTCCTTCCACTCTCTCTCCTCTCTCCAGTCGGATGGTTTTCTGAAAGACAACAACAATGCAGCTCAGAGACTGTTGGACAGTGTGAACTACATCTCCCAGAGTGTGTCAGAGCTCAGTGTGAAACCTGCCAAAGCTGTCACTTCCTGGCTCACTGACCAGATCGCCCCGGCCTACTGGAAACCCAACTCACTCATCCTGGTACGTGGTCCTCACAGCCATCTGGTCATACTGATATAGACACAGCATGGATCCAACATGGCTGACATATGCATTTTCAGAACCAACATCGAGATGCAGTGACTCACTGGCAATGAAGGTTATTTTAAGGGTTGTAATGCAGAGTTTTTTAAAGTATCTGTTTCTCTCTCTCTCTCTCTCTCATATATGTGTGTGTGTAAAGACTGTCCATTCCTCCTATGACTGTCCATTGCTCCTATGTGTGCTTGTGTTTTCAGCCTGTGATATTTTCTTTCAGCTGTGCTCTCTGTGTCTCTGTAACAGAAATGTTCTAAGTGCAGTGAGGTGTTCCAGGACAACGATACTAAGCATCACTGCCGTGCCTGTGGAGAGGGCTTCTGTGACGGCTGCTCCACCAAGAACCGTCCTGTTCCAGAGAGGGGCTGGGGGCTCGCCCCCGTACGGGTCTGTGATGCCTGCTTCCAGAACCGGGGAATCTCAGAAGGTAAGGACGGGCCTCCCGAGTGGCGCAGTGCTAGCTGTGCCACTAGAGATCCTGGTTTGAGTCCAGGCTCTGTCACATCCGGCCACGACCGGGAGACCAATGGGGCGGTGCACAATTGGCCCAGCGTTGTCCGGGTTAGGGGAGGGTTTGGCCGGCAGGGATGTTCTTGTCCCGTCGCACACTAGCGACTCCTGTGAAGGGCCGGGCACAGTGCATGCTGACACGGACTCCAGGTGTACGGTGTTTCCTCTGACACATTGGTGCGGCTGGCTTCTGAGTTAAGCGGGCATTGTGTCAAGAAGCAGTGCTGCGTGACTGGGTTGTGTTTCCAGGAGAACGCAGGGCTCTCGACCTTCACCTCTCCCGAGTCCGTACGGGAGTTGCAGCAATGGGACAAGACTGTAACTACCAATAGGGGAGGAAAAAGGGGTAAAACAAACTTTCAAAAAAGAAGGTAAGGAAATGTTTTTTCTTCAGTGATCCTATGATGTCCCAATAGGTCTTTAAAGAATACTCTTAGATAAAACTGTATGCCATGTGAATTTGGGCAGGGAATTGCCAGGGATCTCACAATACGATATTAACATGATACTTCCTGTAGGTGCTGATACTATACTGTGCATTCAGAAAGTATTCAGACCCCTTGGCTTTTTCCACATTCTGTTACCTTACAGCCTTATTCCAAAAAATTATTAAATACATGTTTTTCCTCATCAATCTACACACAACTCCATAATGACAAAGCGAAAACAGGTTTTGAGAAATGTTTGCTAATTTATGAAATAAAATAAAAAACAGAAATACCCTATTTACATAAGTATTCAGCCCCTTTGTTATGAGACTGGAAATTGGGCTCAGGTGCATCCTGTTTCCATTGATCATCCTTGAGATGTTTCTACAACTTGATTGGAGTCCACCTGTGGTAAATTCAATTGATTGGACATGATGTGGAAAGGCACACACCTGTCTATATAAGGTCCCACAGTTGACAGTTCATGTCAGAGCAAAAACCAAGCCATGAGGTCGAAGGAATTGTCCGTAGAGCTCCGAGACAGGATTGTGTCGAGGAACATTTCTGGGGAAGGGTACCAAAACATTTCTGCAGCATTGAAGGTCCCCAAGACCACAGTGGCCTCCATCATTCTAAAATAAAAGTTTGGAACCACCAAGACTCTTCCTAGAGCTGGCCGCCCGGCCAAACTGAGCAATCGGGGGAGAAGGGCCTTGGTCAGGGAGGCGACCAAGAACCCGATGGTCACTCTGATAGAACTCCAGAGTTCCTCTGTGGAGATGGGAGAACCTTCCAGAAGGAGAACCACCTCTGCAGCACTCCACCAATCAGGTCTTTATGATATGGAGGAAACCTGGCACCATCCCTATGGTGAAGCATGGTGGTGGCAGCATCATGCTGTGGGGATGTTTTTCAGCGGCAGGGACTGGGAGACTAGTCAGGATCGAGGGAAAGATGAATGGAGCAAAGTACAGAGAGATCCTTGATGAAAATTTGCTCCAGAGCACTCAGGACCTCAGACTGGGGCAAAGGTTCACCTTCTAACAGGACAATGACCCTAAGCACACAGCCAAGACAACGCAGGAGTGGCTTCGGGACAAGTCTCTGAATGTCCTTGAGTGGCTCAGCCAGAGCCCAGACATGAACCCGATCGAACATCTCTTGAGAGACCTGAAAATAGCTGTGCAGCGACGCTCCCCATCCAACATGACAGAGCTTGAGAGGATCTGCAGAGAAGAATGGGAGAAACTCCCCAAATACAGGTGTGCCAAGCTTGTAGCGTCATACCCAAGAAGACTAGAGGCTGTAATCACTGATAAAGGTGCTTCAACAAAGTACTGAGTAAAGGGTCTGAATACTTATGTGATATTTCAGTTTTTTATTTGTAATAAATGTGCAAAAATTTATATAAAACAGTTTTTGCTTTGTCATTATGGGGTATTGTGATGTCATTATGGGGTATTGTGATGTCATTATGGGGTATTGTGATGTCATTATTGGGTATTTTGTGTCTATTTAATCAATTTTAGAATATGGCTGTAACGTAACAAAATGTGAAAAAGTGAATGGGTTTGAATACATTCCGAATGCACTGTATGTATTGTGATTCCATACTGTGATTTTATTGTGATTCAATGTTCCAAACATATTGCTCACCATATGTCTGCTGCAGAGGGATGAGAGAGAGCCATGAGAAAACAAGTTTTGATCAGTCATGGAAATAAAAGTGCTGAAAACAAATTGGCTCGCTATTTAAAAAGAAGCTGGAAAAGAAGCTATGAAGGAAAAATACTGGAGTTTTGGTGCAGGTAGAGACAACTAGCGCAAAAATAATATTGCGATATTGTCAAAACGATATGATATATCGTCAAAAATAATATCCCAATATTTAACTGGAGTTTTCCCCCATTACTAACATGATCATCAAAATTAGGCGGAAAATCGTGTATCCAGATTAACAGACATAGAATATTTCCCCCTTTTACTGTTTATTTCTTACTCTTACTATCGGATTTACAGATCTTATAAATTAATATGTGAAACATAAATCTGTGGTTGTTTTCTTCTTTCTTTCTTCCGTGTGTGTGTGTGTGTGTGTGTGTGTGTGTGGTAGAGCTGCTGGATGCAGAGTTGGAGGAGGAGGAAGGAGGGACACTCAGTAGGAGAGTAGGAGAGGCTGTTCAGAATACACTGGGAGCTGTGGTCACTGCTACATACATCCCTCTGGGTGAGTACTGTAGCCTTCTGGCTGAGTGCTGTAGCCCTCTGGGTGATGTCTGTAGCCCTCTGGGTGAGTACTGTAGCCTTCTGGCTGAGTACTGTAGCCTTCTGGCTGAGTACTGTAGCCCTCTGGGTGAGTACTGTAGCCCTCTGGCTGAGTACTGTAGCCCTCTGGGTGAGTACTGTAGCCCTCTGGGCGAGTACTGTAGCCCTCTGGGTGAGTACTGTAGCACTCTGGGTGAGTACTGTAGCCCTCTGGGTGAGTACTGTAGCCCTCTGGCTGAGTACTGTAGCCCTCTGGGCGAGTACTGTAGCCCTCTGGGCGATGACTGTAGCACTCTGGGTGAGTACTGTAGCCCTCTGGGTGAGTACTGTAGCCCTCTGGGTGAGTACTGTAGCCCGCTGGGTGAGTACTGTAGTCTAGACTGCTCTGTGGTCACCGGTCTGGAGAGAGAGGAGATGTACAAACATCACATGTCCACATGTCTGAGCTTAACATTTTTAACGGCCTAATAGAGGCTTAAAGGTGCTACACGTTGTTTTTGCATATTTGCATTGTAATTTCAGAAAATGTCCATAATACCATGCCCTGACGAATTGAGGCTGTTCTACCTGTAGCACCTTTATAAAGGAAAGGTTCATCCATTTTCAATGTTATGTCGTTTTTGTGCATCTTTGAGCGACGTTCTTTCGATTCCCGGGTCATTTCATGTTTTCATGTCTATCTAGCTGTTTAAGCAGAAATACAGCCGCGATGATTACTTTTTCATCATGTGATATACATCATTCAATATAAACTGTGATGGACATAACCGTATGTCCTCGCAAAACTAATCTGTGTGTGTGTGTGTGTGTGTGTGTGGTGTGTGTGTGTGTGTGTGTGTGTGTGTGTGTGTGTGTGTGTGTGTGTGTGTGTGTGTGTGTGTGTGTGTGTGTGTGTGTGTGTGTGTGTGTTTGCGTGCCTGTGTACGCCCTCTCCCTCTCTCTCTAGGTCTGATGAAGGATGCAGCTCGTCCAGCCTACTGGGTTCCAGACCAGAACATCCGGTGCTGCTGTGAGTGTCAGAGAGACCTCTCCGCCCCGTGTCTCTCCATCCACCACTGCAGGGCCTGCGGCCAGGGCGTGTGTGACGACTGCTCCCCTGAACGCAGAGCGGTGCCCTCTAGGGGTTGGGACCACCCGGTGCGCGTCTGCAACACCTGCCACCAGAAACCAGGGGACCTCTAGCAGGAGACGGGGGAGCGAGAGAGAGGACACATTGGCATCCTATTTCCTATAGACCCTGGTCAAAAATAGTGTACTGTATATGAACTAGGGTGCCATTTGGGACACAGACAGATACAGTCCAGGGTTGTGTTCATTAGGTATGAAATGGAAGAAACGTTTTGCTACGGCGTGCCTTAATGAACACGGTCCAGGTTCTACCTAACAGCTGTGGAACTGGAGCGTTTGGAACTGGTGGAACACCCCTCTCTCTGTGGCTGCAGTGGTTCAGCCCAGTTTGGAAGGGAATTCTTCTTATTCATTGTGACGTCATCAGTAGTAAGGCTGGGACGTCACGTCAGATGTCCTGACTTTGTCCTTAGTTCTTCCATCCTGACAGGACACCTTTAATCTCTTTACTGCACTGTTTCACTTCACCCTGCCTGAATTCTCTCTCTCTCTCACACACACACACACACACACACACACACACACACACACACACACACACACACACACACACACACACACACACACACACACACACACACACACACACACAGACATAGAGATTTATATTAATGCACACAGAAGAAACCAGAAATCCTTGAATACCAGTCTATCCGAATGAATGACGCCGCAATAGTAGACCACCTGTACTCTACCTGACAACAGTACCTGATACCACCTGTACTCTACCTGATACCACCTGTACTCTACCTGACAACAGTACCTGATACCACCTGTACTCTACCTGACAACAGTACCTGATACCACCTGTACTCTACCTGACAACAGTACCTGATACCACCTGTACTCTACCTGACAACAGTACCTGATACCACCTGTACTCTACCTGACAACAGTACCTGATACCACCTGTACTCTACCTGACAACAGTACCTGATACCACCTGTACTCTACCTGATACCACCTGTACTCTACCTGACAACAGTACCTGATACCACCTGTACTCTACCTGACAACAGTACCTGATACCACCTGTACTCTACCTGACAACAGTACCTGATACCACCTGTACTCTACCTGACAACAGTACCTGATACCACCTGTACTCTACCTGACAACAGTACCTGATACCACCTGTACTCTACCTGACAACAGTACCTGATACCACCTGTACTCTACCTGACAACAGTACCTGATACCACCTGTACTCTACCTGACAACAGTACCTGATACCACCTGTACTCTACCTGACAACAGTACCTGATACCACCTGTACTCTACCTGACAACAGTACCTGATACCACCTGTACTCTACCTGACAACAGTACCTGATACCACCTGTACTCTACCTGACAACAGTACCTGATACCACCTGTACTCTACCTGACAACAGTACCTGATACCACCTGTACTCTACCTGACAACAGTACCTGATACCACCTGTACTCTACCTGACAACAGTACCTGATACCACCTGTACTCTACCTGACAACAGTACCTGATACCACCTGTACTCTACCTGACAACAGTACCTGATACCACCTGTACTCTACCTGACAACAGTACCTGATACCACCTGTACTCTACCTGACAACAGTACCTGATACCACCTGTACTCTACCTGACAACAGTACCTGATACCACCTGTACTCTACCTGACAACAGTACCTGATACCACCTGTACTTTACCTGACAACAGTACCTGATACCACCTGTACTCTACCTGACAACAGTACCTGATACCACCTGTACTCTACCTGACAACAGTACCTGATACCACCTGTACTGTACCTGATACCACCTGTACTCTACCTGACAACAGTACCTGATACCACCTGTACTCTACCTGACAACAGTACCTGATACCACCTGTACTCTACCTGACAACAGTACCTCATACCACCTGACCAAGAGGAACTAGGAGACAACAATTAAGCAATAAGGCCAGGGGGGGTGTGGTATATGGCCAATATACCACGGGTAAGGGCTGTTCTTAAGCACAACGCAATGCGGAGTGCCTGGATACAGCCCTTAGCCTTGGTATATTGGCAATATACCACAAACCCCCGAGGTGCCTAATTGCTATTATAAACTGGTTACCAACGTAATTAGAGCAGTAAAAACAAATGTTTTGTCATACCTGTGGTATATGGTCTGATATACCACGACTGTCAGCCAATCAGCATTCAGGGCTCGAACCACCCAGTTTATAATACCTGATACCACCTGGCTAAGAGGAACTAGGACAGAAGAGGAGGAGCATCGGTGAGGAAAGATGATCTGGAAAAAGGAAAAGATCACTGTGCTCTCGTCTTTTCGCTTTGGTCCTCATCCTTCAGCATCGCGCTTGTCATTTTGGTCCTCATCCTTCAGCGTCACGCTTGTCATTTTGATCCTCATCCTTCAGCGTCGTGCTTTTCATAGCTTATACTTTCTGTCCAACTTTGATCCTTGGCTTGAAGAAGAGGAATCACAACCCTTATGTAGCAGCATAGATGCATTCCATGTTTATGATGATTCGCTTAATTAACTACCGATTATAATGTTGGAAGCTGAGTGGTTTTATATGTGGGTTTAAACAGGCAGACAGCCCTCGTTGACTTGTTTTTATTTGACATATAGGGTAAGTTTTAATATAATGGGGAAAATAATTGATTTGTTTAGTATAAAATGGCCTCTTTTTTGTTTTTAATGGGTCCACACTACAATGCTACTATCATTGAGTGATGTCATCAGATTGACGTTAGAGGAGATTGCTGAAAAGGAACCATAGAATTAGATGATCAGAATTTGAACCATTTTAATTCTATGGTGGGAGCTGCTTTCACAGTGTGACTGGCCCACAGCACAGGATGTAGAATAACATGGAAGGATATGAACACACTTTGGGGCTGGAGCCTTAAACATATTATACATTCAATTCATAGTGTATAATATCACGTAATCGTTACACTATCATCTCAGGCTGTGTAGCAGCCAACCGTGCTCAATATGATTAGCTGCAATTATGTAGCCTGGTCGCAGATCTGTTTCTGCTGTCTTGCCTACTGGTATGGGCAACAACCGTAGGGGTTGACAAGACGGCACAAACAGATCTGGGACCCAGGCTAAGAAGTATGGGGTAGGAGCAGAATAACTGACTGGAATCAGCTTGTACATAAAATGGAACGTTGTAAAGTTCTAGAACAGAACAGTGATCATGATGATTCATCTCAGCTGATAAAAGAAACCAGGAGAGAATACTGACATCAGACTGAAGATAAATACTGTTATGTTTACTACACCATGAATGCATAGTAATAAACTTGACAACCTCAATGTGTGTGTGTGTGCATGTAAACTGTGTATATGCATGTGATTATAGAAATTGCAGATTTCTTGTGAGGTTTGTTGATCCCTTTAACCAGAATATTTTCTTATAATAATTCCAAAAGACACCCATTCAATCACATCGGATAAAATACATTGTTTTAATGTCCACAACTCAAAAAGTTTTTAGCTTCTAAACGTTTTACTACGGCGTGCCCTAATGAACACGGTCCAGGTTCTACCTAACAGCTGTGGAACTGGAGCGTTTGGAACTGGTGGAACACCCCTCTCTCTGTGGCTGCAGTGGTTCAGCCCAGTTTGGAAGGGAATTCTTCTTATTCATTGTGACGTCATCAGTAGTAAGGCTGGGACGTCAAGTCAGATGTCCTGACTTTGTCCTTAGTTCTTCCATCCTGACAGGACACCTTTAATCTCTTTACTGCACTGTTTCACTTCACCCTGCCTGAATTCTCACGAGAGAGTCCTGTAACCTACCGGCCCTCGGCAGTAAGGTCCTGTAACCTACCAGCCGTCGGCAGTAAGGTCCTGTAACCTACCAGCAGTAAGGTCCTGTAACCTACCAGCAGTAAGGTCCTGTAACCTACCAGCCGTCAGCCGTAAGGGAGGCAGGTAGTCAACTGCCACAGCCTGGTGTCTCTGCCAAGCCCACCAGACGGGCTGAACACTGGATTTAAGAAAACACTAACAATCCATTGTATCTGATGACTGACTACGACACGACAGACTTGTCTTTTAGTATTCATGTTGAAGTTAAAAACTTAGCAGAACTCTAGTAAAAGGGTGATACATGTGAATGAAGGATACAGGACGTCTGGGTGAGTGACAGCGACCCGGCATATTGAGTTCACCCCCCAAAAAATGAAATCACTTATAGAACCCACAACCCTGGCGTTGCAAACACCATGCTCTACCAACTGAGCCACAGGGAAGACCAATTTAACACAGATTTAACAGATATCACAGATTTAACAGGTACAGCACAGATATAACAGGTAAAACACAGATACAACACAGATACAGCTGATTTAACACAGATAACAGGAACAACACAGATATAACAGTTACAAAACAGATATCACAGATTTAACACAGCTATAACAGGTACAGCACAGATATAACAGGTTAAACACAGATATAACATATTTAACACAGATATAACAGGTAAAATATAGATATAACAGATACAAAACAGATCTCACAGATTTAACATAGCTATAACAGGTACAGCACAGATATAACAGGTAAAACACAGATACAACACAGATATAACATGTAAAATATAGATATAACAGGCACAACACAGATACGACATATTTAACACAGATGTAACAGATACAACACAGAAATAACAGGTACAACACAGATATAACAAGTAAAATATACATATACAGGTACAACACAGATATGACAGGTACAACACATAACAGATACAACATACAGTTGAAGCAGGAAGTTTACATACACTTAGGTTGGAGTCAACCACTCCACAAGTTTCTTGTTAACAAACTATAGTTTTAGCAAGTGGGTTAGGACATTCACTTTGTGCATGACACAAGTCATTTTTTCCAACAATTGTTTACAGACAGATTATTTCACTTATAATTCACTGTATCACAATTCCAGTGGGTCAGAAGTTTACGTACACTAAGTTGACTGTGCCTTTAAACGGCTTGGAAAATTCCAGAAAATGATGTCATGGCTTTAGTAGCTTCTGATAGGCTAATTAACATCAATTTGAGTCAATTGGAGGTGTACCTGTGGATGTATTTCAAGGCCTACCTTCAAGCTCAGTGCATCTTTGCTTGACGTCATGGAAAAATCAAAAGAAATCAGCCAAGACCTCAAAAAATGTTTTGTTGACCTCCACAAGTCTGATTCATCCATGGGAGCAACTTCCAAATGCCTGGAGGTACCACGTTCATCTGTACAAACAGTAGTAGGCAAGTATAAACACCATGGGACCACGCAGCCGTCATACCGCTCAGGAAGGAGACACGTTCTGTCTCCTAGAGATGAATGTACTTTGGTGCAAAAAGTTCAAATCAATCCCAGAACAACAGCAAAGGACCTTGTGAAGATGCTGGAGGAAACAGGTACAAAAGTATCTATATCCACAGTAAGACGAGTCCTATATAGACATAACCTGAAAGGCCGCTCAGCAAGGAAGAAGCCACTGCTCCAAAACCGCCATAAAAAAAAGCCAGACTACGGTTTGCAACTGCACATGGAAATGTCCTCTGGTCTGATGAAACAAAAATAAAACTGTTTGGCCATAATGACCATCGTTATGTTTGGAGGAAAAAGGGGGAGGCTTGCAAGCCGAAGAACACCATCCCATCCATGCAGCACAGGGGTGGCAGCATCATGTTGTGGGGGTGCTTTGCTGCAGGAGGGACTGGTGCACTTCACAAAATAGATGGTATCATGAGGTAGGAAAATTATGTGGAAGCAACATCTCAAGACATCAGTCAGGAAGTTAAAGCTTGGTCACAAATGGGTCTTCCAAATGGACAATGACCCCAAGCATACCTCCAAAGTTGTGGCAAAATTGCTTAAGGACAACAAAGTCAAGGTATTGGAGTGGCTATCACAAAGCCCTGACCTCAATCCTATTGAACATTTGTGGGCAGAACTGAAAAAGTCTGTGCGAGCAAGGAGGCCTACAAACCTGACTCAGTTACACCAGCTCTGTCAGGAGGAATGGGTCAAAATTTACCCAACTTATTGTGGGAAGCTTGTGGAAGGCTACCCGAAACGTTTGACCCAAGTTAAACAATTTAAAGGCAATGCTACCAAATACTAATTGAGTGTATGTAAACTTCTGACCCACTGGGAATGGGAAGAAAGAAATAAAATCTGAAATAAATCATTCTCTCTACTATCTGACATTTCACATTCTTAAAATAAAGTGGTGATCCTAACTGACCTAAGACAGGGAATTTTTACTAGGATTAAATGTCAGGAATTGTGAAAAACTGAGTTTAAATATATTTGGCTAAGGTCTATGTAAACTTCCGACTTCAACTGTGTGTATGTATATATATACTGCTCAAAAAAATAAAGGGAACACTTAAACAACACAATGTAACTCCAAGTCAATCACACTTCTGTGAAATCAAACTGTCCACTTAGGAAGCAACACTGATTGACAATACATTTCACATGCTGTTGTGCAAATGGAATAGACAACAGGTGGAAATTATAGGCAATAAGCAAGACACCCCCAATAAAGGAGTGGTTCTGCAGGGGGTGACCACAGACCACTTCTCAGTTCCTATGCTTCCTGGCTGATGTTTTGGTCACTTTTGAATGCTGGCGGTGCTTTCACTCTAGTGGTAGCATGAGACGGTGTCTACAACCCACACAAGTGGCTCAGGTAGTGCAGCTCATCCAGGATGGCACATCAATGCGAGCTGTGGCAAGAAGGTTTGCTGTGTCTGTCAGCGTAGTGTCCAGAGCATGGAGGCGCTACCAGGAGACAGGCCAGTACATCAGGAGACGTGGAGGAGGCCGTAGGAGGGCAACAACCCAGCAGCAGGACCGCTACCTCCGCCTTTGTGCAAGGAGGAGCAGGAGGAGCACTGCCAGAGCCCTGCAAAATGACCTCCAGCAGGCCACAAATGTGCATGTGTCTGCTCAAACGGTCAGAAACAGACTCCACGAGGGTGGTATGAGGGTCCGACGTCCACAGGTGGGGGTTGTGCCTACAGCCCAACACCGTGCAGGATGTTTGGCATTTGCCAGAGAACACCAAGATTGGCAAATTCGCCACTGGCGCCCTGTGCTCTTCACAGATGAAAGCAGATTCACACTGAGCACGTGACAGACGTGACAGAGTCTGGAGACGCCGTGGAGAACGTTCTGCTGCCTGCAACATCCTCCAGCATGACCGGTTTGGCGGTGGGTCAGTCATGGTGTGGGGTGGCATTTCTTTGGGGGGCCGCACAGCCCTCCATGTGCTCACCAGCGGTAGCCTGACTGTCATTAGGTACCGAGATGAGATCCTCAGACCCCTTGTGAGACCATATGCTGGTGCGGTTGGCCCTAGGTTCCTCCTAATGCAAGACAAGGCTAGACCTCATGTGGCTGGAGTGTGTCAGCAATTCCTGCAAGAGGAAGGCATTGATGCTATGGACTGGCCTGCCCGTTCTCCAGACCTGAATCCAATTGAGCACATCTGGGACATCATGTCTCGCTCCATCCACCAACGCCACATTGCACCACAGACTGTCCAGGAGTTGGCGGATGCTTTAGTCCAGGTCTGGGAAGAGATCCCTCAGGAGACCATCCGCCACCTCATCAGGAGCATGCCCAGACGTTGTAGGGAGGTCATACAGGCACGTGGAGGCCACACACACTACTGAGCCTCATTTTGACTTGTTTTAAGGACATTACATCAAAGTTGGATCAGCCTGTAGTGTGGTTTTCCACTTTAATTTTGAGTGTGACTCCAAATCCAGACCTCCATGGGTTGATAAATTGGATTTCCATTGATTATTTTTGTGTGATTTTGTTGTCAGCACATTCAACTATGTAAAGAAAAAAGTATTTAATAAGATAATTTCTTTCATTCAGATCTAGGATGTGTTGTTTAAGTGTTCCCTTTATTTTTTTGAGCAGTGTATATATATATATATATATATATATATATATATATATATATATATATATATATATATATATATATATATGTTACGTGTCACGTTTTTCTTGCTCCCCATTTTTCCATGTTAGTGTGTTTGTGTCCTAGGCATTACAGGTGTACCGAGTTGGGCTGACGATGGTGGGCGTGGCTTCGGTCCGGAGTCCTGGCAGCTGTAGCTGACTGAGGAGGGGATAACTGTTTGCCGTGTGAACCTAGAAGAGGAGAGAGAGAAAGAGAGAGAGAGAGAGAGGGGACACTTGTTTTTTGGCTAGTTGATGATTTGTTGATTTAATTCATCTTTGTTTGTGTTTCAGCCTGTCCTCCTGAGGTACTCCACCCTACCTAGGTCCTGGAGAAGGGAAAAGGTAGATCTGCCCATGGGTGTACATTCCCACGTAGATAACCCATTGTTTTATACACTAGGTTAGCTGGGCGGGTGTCACCCTTGTATTTTCTTGGAACCAGGTAGGACAGTGGGTTAGGGTTTAGAGTGTGTTAGGAAGGATTAGGAACCAGGTAGGACAGTGGGTTAGGGTTTAGAGTGTGTTAGGAAGGATTAGGAACCAGGTAGGACAGTGGGTTAGGGTTTAGAGTGTGTTAGGAAGGATTAGGAACCAGGTAGGACAGTGGGTTAGGGTTTAGAGTGTGTTAGGAAGGATTAGGAACCAGGTAGGACAGTGGGTTAGGGTTTAGAGTGTGTTAGGAAGGATTAGGAACCAGGTAGGACAGTGGGTTAGGGTTTAGAGTGTGTTAGGAAGGATTAGGAACCAGGTAGGACAGTGGGTTAGGGTTTAGAGTGTGTTAGGAAGGATTAGGAACCAGGTAGGACAGTGGGTTAGGGTTTAGAGTGTGTTAGGAAGGATTAGGAACCAGGTAGGACAGTGGGTTAGGGTTTAGAGTGTGTTAGGAAGGATTAGGAACCAGGTAGGACAGTGGGTTAGGGTTTAGAGTGTGTTAGGAAGGATTAGGAACCAGGTAGGACAGTGGGTTAGGGTTTAGAGTGTGTTAGGAAGGATTAGGAACCAGGTAGGACAGTGGGTTAGGGTTTAGAGTGTGTTAGGAAGGATTAGGAACCAGGTAGGACAGTGGGTTAGGGTTTAGAGTGTGTTAGGAAGGATTAGGAACCAGGTAGGACAGTGGGTTAGGGTGTAGAATGTGTTAGGAAGGATTAGGTGTGTAGAAGAGGAGGGACCTTTTGTTCATTTTCATTACTTGGACCCCGATCCCAAACATTCCCTTCTCTCACCTTCCCTGGTTGTGGTTGTTTTTTAGTTTTCTTACTGATTCTTCATGGGTGTTTTTATATTGTTTATTTAATTACTTTACTAAACATCCCCTGAGGGCTAACATTGAGTTCTGGTTGTGGTCTGGTTGTTTTCGCTCATTACACCCCACATTTCTTCCCCTTTCATCTGGTTTACCTGGTGTGTTTAGGCCCAGGCATTTACGTCTCCTCCTCAGAGGAGCTACACCCGAGGGGAGAATGTAATATATATATATGAGAGAGGACAAAACACACATCATGACAAGATAGACATCACAACACTACATAAAGAGAGACCTAAGACAACAAAATAGCAAGACAGCAACTCATGACAACACAGCATGGTAGCAACACAACATGACAACAACATGGTAGAAGCACAACATGGCAGCAGCACAACACGGCAGCAGCACAAAACATGGTACAAACATTATTGGGCACAGATAACAGCACAAAGGGAAAGAAGGTAGAAACAACAATGCATCATGCAAAGCAGCCACAACTGTCAGTAAGAGTGTCCATGATTGAGTCTTTGAATGAAGAGATTGAGATAAAACTGTCCTGTTTGAATGTTTGTAATTGTGACAACGTAAAAAATATTCTAAGAATAGCCTAATTGACAAAATAACTTGCTGTGCATAGATCTCCCCTGAAACATGAATATTTGAGCCTTATATATAAATGTCTAGTTAGATACCTTGCTTTGAAGTAGTCTACTTTATCCAGCTGATCCCTGATTCATTGAATGAGGGAATCATTTTATAAAGACAAAGTATTTGGTTGTAATTTTGCAATATTTTATGTCAGGATGACAACCATCCTTCAAGATTGCTAGGGTGTGCAAGCCCCTGTTTTCACCAAAACAGGGGCGGGGAAACGCTTTGTAATTATTTCAACTGCTGATTGTCTCTGTGAAAGTGAAACCCAGTGGACCTTAGGCCTCTCCTCCTCGTAGATCATCCTGGCCCTGTGTTTCTCCTGCTCTCTCTCCTGCAGCAGCTCTCTGGGCAGAGGGTTACAGTAACGGTTCTTCTCAACGTCAAAGTAGAACCCTGGCAACTCTGGAGACGGAAGGAACTAAGAAGGGAAGAGGGGAGGAAGAAAGGAAAAAAGGACAAGGTGGACATGCAAGGAGAGGACACGGTGGACATGCAAGGAGAGGACACGGTGGACATGCAAGGAGAGGACAAGGTGGACATGCAAGGAGAGGACAAGGTGGACATGCAAGGAGAGGACAAAGTGGACATGCAAGGCTAGGACAAGGTGGACATGCAAGGCTAGGACAAGGTGGACATGCAAGGAGAGGACAAGGTGGACATGCAAGGAGAGGACAAGGTGGACATGCAAGGAGAGGACAAGGTGGACATGCAAGGCTAGGACAAAGTGGACATGCAAGGAGAGGACAAGGTGGACATGCAAGGAGAGGACACGGTGGACATGCAAGGCTAGGACAAAGTGGACATGCAAGGCTAGGACAAGGTGGACATGCAAGGAGAGGACACGGTGGACATGCAAGGAGAGGACAAGGTGGACATGCAAGGAGAGGACACGGTGGACATGCAAGGCTAGGACAAAGTGGACATGCAAGGCTAGGACAAAGTGGACATGCAAGGCTAGGACAAGGTGGACATGCAAGGAGAGGACACGGTGGACATGCAAGGCTAGGACAAAGTGGACATGCAAGGCTAGGACAAAGTGGACATGCAAGGCTAGGACAAGGTGGACATGCAAGGAGAGGACAAGGTGGACATGCAAGGAGAGGACACGGTGGACATGCAAGGAGAGGACAAGGTGGACATGCAAGGAGAGGACAAGGTGGACATGCAAGGCTAGGACAAGGTGGACATGCAAGGCTAGGACAAGGTGGACATGCAAGGAGAGGACAAGGTGGACATGCAAGGAGAGGACAAGGTGGACATGCAAGGAGAGGACAAGGTGGACATGCAAGGCTAGGACAAAGTGGACATGCAAGGAGAGGACAAGGTGGACATGCAAGGAGAGGACACGGTGGACATGCAAGGCTAGGACAAAGTGGACATGCAAGGCTAGGACAAGGTGGACATGCAAGGAGAGGACACGGTGGACATGCAAGGAGAGGACAAGGTGGACATGCAAGGAGAGGACACGGTGGACATGCAAGGCTAGGACAAAGTGGACATGCAAGGCTAGGACAAAGTGGACATGCAAGGCTAGGACAAGGTGGACATGCAAGGAGAGGACACGGTGGACATGCAAGGAGAGGACAAGGTGGACATGCAAGGAGAGGACACGGTGGACATGCAAGGCTAGGACAAAGTGGACATGCAAGGCTAGGACAAGGTGGACATGCAAGGAGAGGACACGGTGGACATGCAAGGAGAGGACAAGGTGGACATGCAAGGCTAGGACAAGGTGGACATGCAAGGAGAGGACAAGGTGGACATGCAAGGAGAGGACAAGGTGGACATGCAAGGAGAGGACAAGGTGGACATGCAAGGAGAGGACAAGGTGGACATGCAAGGCTAGGACAAGGTGGACATGCAAGGAGAGGACAAGGTGGACATGCAAGGAGAGGACAAGGTGGACATGCAAGGAGAGGACAAGGTGGACATGCAAGGAGAGGACAAGGTGGACATGCAAGGAGAGGACAAGGTGGACATGCAAGGCTAGGACAAGGTGGACATGCAAGGCTAGGACAAAGTGGACATGCAAGGCTAGGACAAAGTGGACATGCAAGGCGAGGACACGGTGGATCCAAATGCATGTTGTGATAACTTCCAATAACAATAACAAAGTGATATGAGTGTATCTGGGTTTGAGCCCAGCCTGTGTGGCACTAGACTGTGTTAGCCTGCTGATCTAAAGCCTACCACTCGGTATTAGGCCCTGGAGCTTGTCCAAGTCAGACCAGGTCTGGTTCACCAAATGTCTCTGATACAGTCAGACCAGGTGTTGTTCACCAAAAGTCTCTGATACAGTCAGACCAGGTGTAGTTCACCAAACGTCTCTGATACAGTCAGACCAGGTCTGGTTCACCAAACGTCTCTGATACAGTCAGACCAGGTCTGGTTCACCAAACGTCTCTGATACAGTCAGACCAGGTCTGGTTCACCAAACGTCTCTGATACAGTCAGACCAGGTGTTGTTCACCAAACGTCTCTGATACAGTCAGACCAGGTGTTGTTCACCAAACGTCTCTGATACAGTCAGACCAGGTGTTGTTCACCAAACGTCTCTGATGCAGTCAGACCAGGTGTAGTTCACCAAACGTCTCTGATACAGTCAGACCAGGTGTAGTTCACCAAACGTCTCTGATACAGTCAGACCAGGTGTTGTTCACCAAACGTCTCTGATGCAGTCAGACCAGGTGTAGTTCACCAAACGTCTCTGATACAGTCAGACCAGGTGTAGTTCACCAAACGTCTCTGATACAGTCAGACCAGGTGTAGTTCACCAAACGTCTCTGATACAGTCAGACCAGGTGTAGTTCACCAAACGTCTCTGATACAGTCAGACCAGGTGTTCACCAAACGGTTTTCTGTACAGCACTTTGTAAGTGTACAGCAGATGTAAGAAGAGCTTTTATAACTACATTTGATTGATTGTAGGAGCTTGACAAAGTTCCTGTACTTGTTACAATGCTGCATCCATGTGACCAATTTAACACCCGCCAGCCAAATCTCATTGGTTTATCGCTGACAATAATAGCCCTCTTTGCGGCTTTACGATTGGATGCGTGTGCTTTCAATCACTTTCCCCTCCTCTAAAAGGAAATCTAACATTTTTAAGATCATTCTCATAAACTGAACATTGTAACAGAGAGTGGAAAATATTAATTTGTTTGTCTGTAGTGGGACAGTAGTTGGGATTTGTTTATATTCTAGATAGAGCATCAGGCATTGCTTTGTTTTCAATTTCCTGTGTAAACAAACCTTCATGTGTAACTAATGCTTCTACAATATATACATCTAAATATACCTCATGTTAATGTGTTTTACTACACTGCTACATAATATTATGTATATCTTCTAGTGCCATTCTATTTGTTTTGCTAAATGCCACTGAATGAAGAAGAGTCTCCATATAAGCATTTCGCTATACTCGCAATAACATCTGCTAACCATGTGTATGTGACCAATAATATTTGATTTGATTTGATATGCTGAGAAAATAAAGATGGTCTGTTTGGGACAGGCACAAAGGAACACAGGACCACTGGCAACGCTTTTCTTTTCCCTTTTAGAAAATGCAGCCACTCCTTGCTATATCTGTTTCATATGCCCGAGGATATGCCTACACTATGCAAATGACTTATACTGACTAGTACACTGTAATGATTTGCATGTGTGCAATATAAAGTTGTACAGTGTGTAGCCTTGGCTCATCGTCTTTATGAAACGCTTTTGACAGTTTTCTCATAAACCACGCCTTTACTCCTGCATCCTGGTATTGTATTGGTTAAGGAGCAGGTCGCCTAAAACCTTACTGGTTGTTTTTTTCATAGGGTCCCAAACAGCTCCGAGATTTGGAATATTTGCTTACTGTCTAGCAGCAAAATGGCGACTGTCATTCAGAATCCTCTCAAATCGTAAGTAATTCTCAAAATGCTATATTCTATACCAAGAAAACGTTTTCGCTGGCATGCAATGGTTGCGTTCAATAAAGTAGAAAAGGACAACAAATTGAGTGGAATAATGGAATATGCTATTTTGATGTTAAATGATGTTTATAAACATATCACACCGTGCACATTAGGACAAAAATGCCTCGTTTTGTTCGTATTTATTGGTTTCTACACGAATGTTTTCGGTGTACAAAGCATATCATGCGGACGCTTTTAAGAAAATATTTGTCTATGCATGAAACGACAATGTTCTTCTGCGCTCCGATTTACGCTATGTGGACAAGTCAAGTTTATTTTCCTTTTTAAAAGTTGTTCCATAATCGGCTCCATGTATAGACTAAGAACCTTAGAATAAGTGTTTGTTGATCTTTCACGTTTACTATTCCATTGTCCTGGTCCGTTTTATTACTTGGAATTAATGTCAACCAACAAGCGCTTCTGGTGCGCTCGCTTATTGAGAGACAGCCACAGTCTGCCCATCACTCAAAGAGGTGTAATCTGGGTTTATTTTCCCACTGAAACACATATATAGTACCCTGATAGACACTCACAAGTGTTGCAAAAATGACAGGCTATTATTTGAGTATGCATCGGACAGCTTTTTACTGTCTGCGACAAATTTACAGAGCGAGTGGTCCGATCAGGCTGAGCGGGCATAAACCATGTCGGCGAAGGGGAAACTACAGTATTTACAGTCAGTGTCATCAGGGAGGGATCGCTTTCTAGGATCCGCGTATAGGCCTAGTTGTGTAATGTGATGAATAACACGTCTGACTGTGTGTGTCAATATTGTCAACACTGTTTTGGACTCTTCTCTCGTCATTGCTGCTCTCCTGTAGTCATTGTTTTCCTCCTGTAGTCATTGTTTTCCTCCTGTAGTCATTGTTCTCCTCCTGTAGTCATTGTTTTCCTCCTGTAGTCATTGTTCTCCTCCTGTAGTCACTGCTGCTCTCCTGTAGTCATTGTTCTCCTCCTGTAGTCAATGCTGCCTGCTGCCTGAATATAAGCTTGTCTCTGTGGAAAGGCCTTACAGCTCTATCTGTCTGTGAGAAGTGACATGGATCTATTCACAGACAGGCTGTACGTCTCTGTCCCAAATGGAACCATATTCCCTGTATAGTGCACTACTTTTGACACTCTATTTATGGAACAGGGAGCCATTTGGGACATAATCAGACTCTCCCTGGTGGACACAGACTATCAGGAGATATTTACCCACATTTGCAGTGGAATGTAGTGAAGGGGTCTGGCACAGAGTTATGACCCAGCTTATTGTTGGAGTGGTAGTCATGAAAACAGGCTGCATTCCAGGTCTTCACTGAATAAGCTACGTTGTTTGGTCTAACAGATGGTCCTTCACTAACAGCAGAGCAGAGAAACCAGACACAGTGCAGTCAACATGTTTGTGTCCGGATATAGGCTGAAATATGCATTCAGTTACACAAGATACCTAGTTCCTTATGATGCCACTGTCACAAGCGTCGTTGTAGGTAGTGGACCAAACTGCAGCGGGTATATTGAACATTTTCTTTTATTGAAGGAAAACCAAAACACTTACACAAAACAAACGACGAAAACAGTCCAGTAAGGTGCACAGACTAAACCAGAAACAACCACCCACAAACACAAGAGAAAACTAACCCACTTAAATATGGCCTCCAATTAGAGGCAATGACAATCAGCTGACTCTAATTGGACATAGAAATAGAAAAATGAAATAAACACATAGAAATATAGAACATAAACCAAAAACCCCGAAACACACAAAACAAACACCCCCTGCCACGCCCTGACCAAACTACAATAACAAACAACCCCTTTTACTGGTCAGGACGTGACAGCCACTCATAGGCTCTTGGCTGTTACCATTCAATGGAGTAGCTGGTCAGTGGACAGACTGTATTCCAGTCTGTTTATATCGCATTATTCAACCTGTCCCAGACTATAGTCCAGTCTGTCTATATCATATTATTCCACATGTCCCAGTCTGTCTGTATCATATTATTCAACCTGTCCCAGACTATAGTCCAGTCTGTCTGTATCGTATTATTTAACCTGTCCCAGACTGTAGTCCAGTCTGTCTATATCATATTATTCCACATGTCCCAGTCTGTCTGTATCATATTATTCAACCTGTCCCAGACTATAGTCCAGTCTGTCTGTATCGTATTATTTAACCTGTCCCAGACTGTAGTCCAGTCTGTCTGTATCGTATTATTTAACCTGTCCCAGACTGTAGTCCAGTCTGTCTATATCATATTATT
The DNA here is from genome assembly GCF_965601325.2 of Salmo salar. Taxonomy (NCBI): domain Eukaryota; kingdom Metazoa; phylum Chordata; class Actinopteri; order Salmoniformes; family Salmonidae; genus Salmo; species Salmo salar. The sequence goes on along the minus strand of NC_138296.1, from coordinate 90,836,277 downwards.
CCACATGTCCCAGTCTGTCTGTATCGTATTATTTAACCTGTCCCAGACTATAGTCCAGTCTGTCTGTATCGTATTATTTAACCTGTCCCAGACTGTAGTCCAGTCTGTCTGTATCGTATTATTCAACCTGTCCCAGACTATAGTCCAGTCTGTCTGTATCGTATTATTTAACCTGTCCCAGACTGTAGTCCAGTCTGTCTGTATCGTATTATTTAACCTGTCCCAGACTGTAGTCCAGTCTGTCTGTATCGTATTATTCAACCTGTCCCAGACTATAGTCCAGTCTGTCTGTATCGTATTATTTAACCTGTCCCAGACTGTAGTCCAGTCTGTCTGTATTGTATTATTCAACCTGTCCCAGACTATAGTCCAGTCTGTCTGTATCGTATTATTTAACCTGTCCCAGACTGTAGTCCAGTCTGTCTGTATCGTATTATTTAACCTGTCCCAGACTATAGCCCAGTCTGTCTGTATCGTATTATTTAACCTGTCCCAGACTATAGCCCAGTCTGTCTGTATCGTATTATTTAACCTGTCCCAGACTGTAGTCCAGTCTGTCTATATTATATTAATACACATGTCCCAGACTGTCTATATCATATTATTCAATCTGTCCCAGACTGTAGTCCAGTCTGTCTGTATCATATTATTTAACCTGTCCCAGACTGTAGTCCAGTCTGTCTATATTATATTATTGAACCTGTCCCAGTCTGTCTATCGTATTATTGAACCTGTCCCAGACTGTAGTCCAGTCTGTCTATATCATATTATTCAACTTGTCCCAGTCTGTCTGTATCGTATTAATAACCTGTCCCAGTCTGTCTATATCATATTATTTAACCTGTCCCAGTCTGTCTGTATCATATTAATAACCTGTCACAGTCTGTCTGTATCATATTATTAACCTGTCCCAGTCTGTCTATATCGTATTATTAACCTGTCTATATTGTAGGCCTATTATTAACTATTTCAGGGAATTCAGTTAGAGCAGGAAGTACCTTTTGTTTGCATTGTGTCAGAGGGAAAGAGAGAGCCTGGTATGACATACAGTGATATATACATACAGTGCCTTTGGAAAGTATTCAGACCCCTTGTTACGTTACAGCCTTATTCTAAAATGGATTAAATAAATAAAAATACTCAGCAATCTACACACAATACCCCATAATAACAAAGCGAAAACAGGTTTTTAGAATTTACATAAGTATTCAGACCCTTTGCTATGAGACTCAAAATTGAGCTCAGGTTCATCCTGTTTCCATTGATCCTCCTTGAGATGTTTCTACAACTTGTAGTCCACCTGTGGTACATTCAATTGATTGGACATGATTTGAAAAGGCACATGTCAGAGCAAAAACCAAGCCATGAGGTCGAAGGAATTGTCCGTAGAGCTCCGAGACAGGATTGTGTCGATGCACAGATCTGGGGAAGGGTACCAAAAATGTCTGCAACATTGAAGGTCCCCAAGAACACAGTGGCCTCCATCATTCTTCGATGGAAGAAGTTTGGAACCACCAAGACTCTTCCTAGAACTGGCTGCATGGCCAAACTGAGCAATCAGGAGAGAAGGGCCTTGGTCAGGGAGGTGACTAAGAACCCTATATTCACTCTGACAGAGCTCCAGAGTTCCTCTGTGGAGATGGGAGAACCTTCCAGAAGGACAACCATCTCTGCAGCACTCCACCAATCAGGACTTTATGGTAGAGTGGCCAGACAGAAGCCACTCCTCATTAAAAGGCACATGACAGCCCACTTGGAATTTGCTAGAAGGCACCTAAAGACTCTCAGACCATGAGAAACAAGATTCTCTGGTCTGATTAAAACCAAGACTGAATTCTTTGGCCTTAATGCCAAGCGTCACGTCTAGAGGAAACCTGGCACCATCCCTATGGTGAAGCATGGTGGTGGCAGCATTATGCTGTGGGGATGTTTTTTAGCTGCAGGGACTGGGAGACTAGTCAGGATCAAGGGAAATATGACAGGAGCAAAGTACAGAGAGATCCTTGATGAAAACCTGCTCCAGAGACCTCAGGACCTCAGACTGGGGCGAAAGTTCATCTTCCAACAGGACAACGACCCTAAGCACACAGAAACGCTCCCCATCCAACCTGACAGAGCTTGAGAGGATCTGCAGAGAAGAATGGGAGAAACTCCCCAAATACAGGTGTGCCAAGCTTTACAGCCTCAAGAAGACTTAAGGCTGTAATCTCTGCCAAAGGCGCTTCAACAAAATACTGAGTAAAGGGTCTGAATACTTATGTAAATATGATATTTAATTTTTTATTTATTTATAAGTGAGCAACAATTTCTAAACCCCTGTTTTTGACTGTCATTATGGGGTAATGTGTGTAGATTGATGGGGGAAATAAAAACAATGTAATCCATTTTAGAATAAGGCTGTAACCTAACAAAATGTGGAAAAAGTCAAAGGGTCTGAATACTTTCTGAAGGCACATTATATATATATATAAATCAGATATTAGAATATATCCTCTTGGTGCTGGAGCCTTATCACATTAGGTTGAGTGGTTTCCATCTGACTGTTTGGATTCTATGAGAGGTGTTGGGTTTGCACTTAGCTGGTAACAACAGCCCTGTTCTATTGATAAGAGCTATTCTGGCCTTCTTCCTGGTTTGGGACAGTGGGAGGTTCGTTATCCATGGCTTTGGTCTCCTGATCTCTGCATAAAATAAAACACTTTTTAATTTATTTTTGTATGCACTATGCAGAAATCGTACTGCCATTTGTAATTTCAGTTTAATGTGACTAAACAAGCTAGTACATTGTAGAGAATCATTGTACCATCTAAACCGCTGGGAAATATATTTTCCATAACCCAAAAATATTGTATTTTCAACTGTTTTGAGGCTGGTGTACAAAACCGAAAGTAAAAGACGCAAAAAAAATGAAACGTAAGAACGGGAAGCATAGAAATTGCGCACATAGAACAGATCTACCGCGTCTTAGACTTGCTTTCAATGAGAATGACAGATCTATAAATCAGTGGCATATTGCAGCTTTAACAAGAGGGAATGCATGTATCACAGGAGGCTGCTGACAGCTCAAATAATGTCCGGAACGGGCAAATGGAATGGCATTAACCACATGGAAACCATGTGTCTGATATATTTGATACCATTTCACGAATTCCACTCCAGTCATTACCACAAGCCCATTCTCACCAATTAAGGTGCCACCAACCTCCTGTGCCATGTATATACTTACAATCCGTGCTTAGGAGATGGACAGATGAGAAGGGTGCATATGTGTGTCCTATTGATAGGAGCTATTCTGGCCTTCTTCCTGGTTTGAGACAGTGGGTGGTTTGTTATCCATGGCTTGTATCCTGTTCTCTACATAAAATAAAACAATTTTTATATGATTCTAAGAGTGTTCCAAACGTCAAATTTCAAAGTTGTTCCAAACGTCAAATTTCAAAGTTGTTTCAAACATCAAATTTCAAAGTGTTCAAGGTTAAGTTTAGGCATTAACTTCAAATGTTTTAAGGTCAGGATTAAGTTTAGGCATCAACTCTGAATTCTTAAGGTTAGTCATCAACCTTTGGAACCAGAAGCAGATGCTTACGGCCATCCACCATCCACAACACCCTGTAAAACCCAAATCTACTTGAAGGTAACAGAGCTCACTGTTGTGTTGCCCCCTAGTGGCCGGTTTCCACGTCATCTCCCGACATTCTCAGACATGGGTGAAGGTCGTCGGATACTGACTTGTATCACAGGTGACCCGGCTGATCCTCCTTGGCCCATCTGTCTGTTGAGAGAAGGACCTGATAAGAGAGAGGAGTGGTGGTACGGGACAGGAGAGAGAGAGGGAGGGAGTGAGGGGGAGAGAGAGAGAGACTGTATGTAGCCGTAATATGACATGTGAAATGTCTCTATTCCTTTAAATGTTTTGTTTACTGTTCATTTCTAATTGTTTATTTAACTTTTGTTTATTATCTAAACTCAGCAAAAAAAGAAATGTCCCTTTTTCAGGACCCTGTCTTTTAAAGATAATTCGTAAAAATCCAACTAACTTCACAGATCTTCATTGTAAAGGGTTTAAACACTGTTTCCCATGCTTGTTCAATGAACCATAAACAATTAATGAACATGCACCTGTGGAACGGTCGTTAAGACATTAACAGCTTACAGACGGTAGGCAATTAAGGTCACAGTTATGAAAACTTGGGACACTAAAGAGGCCTTTCTACTGACTCTGAAAAACACCAAAAGAGAGATGCCCAGGGTCCCTGCTCATTTGCGTGAACGTGCTTTAGGCATGCTGCAAGGAGGCATGAGAACTGCAGATGTGGCAGGGCAATAAATTGCAATGTCTGTACTGTGAGAGCCTAAGACAGCTCTACAGGGAGACAGGATGGACAGCTGATCGTCCTCGCATTGGCAGACCACGTGTAACAACACCTGCACAGAATCGGTACATCCGAACATCACACCTGTGGGACAGGTACAGGATGGCAACAACAACTGCCAGAGTTACACCAGGAACGCACAATCCCTCCATCAGTGCTCAGACTGTCCGCAATAGGCTGAGAGAGCCTGGACTGAGGGCTTGTAGGCCTGTTTTAAGGCAGGTCCTCACCAGACATCACCCGCAACAACGTCGCCTATGGGCACAAACCCACCATCGCTGGACCAGACAGGACTGGCAAAAAGTGCTCTTCACTGACGAGTTGCGGTTTTGTTCCACCATGGGTGATGGTCGGATTCACGTTTATCGTCGAAGGAATGAGCGTTACACCGAGGCCTGTACTCTGGAGCGGGATCGATTTGGAGGTGGAGGGTCTGTCATGGTCTGGGGTGGTGTGTCACAGCATCATCGAACTGAGCTTGTTGTCATTGCAGGCAATCTCAATGCTGTGCATTACAGGGAAGACATCCTCCTCCCTCATGTGGTACCCTTCCTGCAGGCTCATCCTGACATGACCCTCCAGCATGACAATGCCACCAGCCATACTGCTTGTTCTGTGCCTGATTTCCTGCAAGACAGGAATGTCAGTGTTCTGCCATGGCCAGTGAAGAGCCCGGATCTCAATCCCATTGAGCACGTCTGGGACCTGTTGGATCGGAGGGTGAGGGCTAGAGCCATTCCCCCCAGAAATGTCCGGGAACTTGCAGGTGTCTTGGTGGAAGAGTGGAGTAACATCTCACAGCAAGAACTGGCAAATCCGGTGCAGTCCATGAGGAGGAGATGCACTGCAGTACTTAATGCAGCTGGTGGCCACACCAGATACTGACTGTTACTTTTGATTTTGACCCCCTCCTTTGTTCAGGGACACATTATTCAATTTCTGTTAGTCACATGTCTGTGGAACTTGTTCAGTTTATGTCTCAGTTGTTGAATCTTGTTATGTTCATACAAATGTTTACACATGTTAAGTTTTCTGAAAATAAACGCAGTTGACAGTGAGAGGACGTTTCTTTTTTTGCTGAGTTTATTTCACTTGCTTTGGCATATGTTTTCCATGCCAATAAAGCCCTTTGAATTTATTTATATATATATATATATATATATATATATATATATATATATATATATATATATATATATATATATATATATATATATATATATATATATATATATATATATATATATATATATATCTATATATATATAGAGAGAGAGAGAGAGAGAGAATGCCCCATCTGCTCACCAGGACCCCCCCCTTCTCCCCTAAACACAGCCACGGAGGATCCCTCCAAAACAACAGGGGGTCACAAGGACCGAGCCAACTCCTCCTATTACAGAGACATATGTCCCATTGGTCCCAACCTACATTAGTATAATAAGACAGTCTGTCCCAGGGAATGGTCTGTAGTGGAACAGGAGGATGAGTAGTGTCCAATGATGACTTAGTACAACAGCAGTGGACTGGATCATCTCCTATGTATTTAGTCTAAGCATGTTAATAAGACGTTGAAGCGTAAGTTGAGTTATTACCATGTAATTACCAATGAGTAAGGCTATTCTCTATCAGAATGAGTTGAGTTATTACCATGTAATTACCAATGAGTAAGGCTATTCTCTGTCAGAATGAGTTGAGTTATTACCATGTAATTACCAATGAGTAAGGCTATTCTCTGTCAGAATGAGTTGAGTTATTACCATGTAATTACCAATGAGTAAGGCTATTCTCTGTCAGAATGAGTTGAGTTATTACCATGTAATTACCAATGAGTAAGGCTATTCTCTGTCAGAATGAGTTGAGTTATTACCAATTTAACTACCTGACATTGAACAGGAGGTCTGGAATGATGTTGTGTTTGAGCCTGTTGTGTCTGGGATTAGGGAAGCACATGTTGTCATAAAACAGACATACATGTTCTCCAGAGGGATGTAGTTACATTAACCAGGAGATAACAGCCTGTCTGATAGAGCTGCTGCTGTCTCTGAAGAATAGCATGAATCAGTATATTTAATCATCATTTTATACATTTTTATTTGACCTTTTTTTAACGTTTATTTAACTAGGCAAGTCAGTTAAAAAAAACAAATTCTTATTTTACAATGACGGCCTACCCCCGGGCCAATCCCTAACCCGGACGACGCTGGGCCAATTGTGCGCCGCCCTATGGGACTCTCAATCACGGCCGGTTGTGATACAGCCTGGAACTGAACCAGGATCTGTAGTGACGCCTCTAGCACTGAGATGCTGTGCCTTAGACCCGCTGCGCCACTCGGGAGCCCCTAAACACATCGTAAAACACATCGTCTGGCGTCTTACACATTATTCACATTTATTTATCTGATCTCCTGTCTAAAACTGAATTATAGACGTTATTTATGTTATTCATGTTTATTTAACCTTTATTTTCAGTCTTCTGAAGTTTGAAAGAGACCTGGGCCTGTATCCACATCCTTTCTCAGAGTAGGAATGCTGATCTAGGATCTGTCCATATAAGGGGAAAATATTGCTTATATGCCATAACAACGCAGCTTGCAGAACAATACCATTACCCACAAAGACAGTCGGCCACAATGGCCTATTTCTGCAGGGTCGCGTGCAGTGCCCTCACTGAAAATGTTTGTCTCTGTGATTTGAACTGTGAGGTTTGAGGGAATACCCATGAGAGATGTAGAGGTGGCCAGAGAGGGCTCTGTGTGTGTAGATTAGGGAGCGGGCTGTGCAGAGGGGAAATGTTTTGGAGAAGGGGTGTGTGTAGATTAGGGAGCGGGCTGTGCAGAGGGGAAATGTTTTGGAGAAGGGGTGTGTGTTTTGGCGTGAGAGGGGGCTCTGTGTGTGCGTGTACATGGCTGGGGTGTGTGTGTGTGTGTGTCCCCCACATTTGCCTCCGTCTGTGTGTGGATGTGTGTGTGTCTGGCCTACAGAAGTTTGGCCTACGCCCCCATTTTGCATGAGAGGGAGAGGGAGCTAGAGTGAGTGATGGGGGAATTGTCTGTCTGGGGGGAATTTGCTGTGTGCTTTCAGTCCAACCTTCATTCTAAACACTGGAACAGCTGTGTGTAGGCTGAATGTATCAGGGGAGAGGTAGAGGGGTGTGTGTGTGTGTGTGTGTGTGTGTGTGTGTGTGTGTGTGTGTGTGTGTGTGTGTGTGTGTGTGTGTGTGTGTGTGTGTGTGTGTGTGTGTGGGAGGGGGGGGGGGAGAGGGACAGGGTGTGTGTGTGTGTGTGTGTGTGTGTGTGTGTGTGTGTGTGTGTGTGTGTGTGTGTGTGTGTGTGTGTGTGTGTGTGTGTGTGGGAGGGGGGAGAGGGACAGGGTGTGTGTGTGTGTGTGTGTGTGTGTGTGTGTGTGTGTGTGTGTGTGTGTGTGTGTGTGTGTGTGTGTGTGTGTGTGTGTAGGCTGACCACTAGAAATAGACTTCGATTTTGGATGTTTGAAAAAAAGGAACGTCGATATATGTCTTTCCTCGGCACCAAAAGAATAAAAACTATTGACCTGCAATGGTGTCAACTCATAATGCTCGGAGGCGAAGAGAGAGAATACTGGATGAAACTTGATGGAAACAGCGTGTTGTTTTTAATTCTTTTGTTTTAAGCCTTCCCCAAACCATAGATCCTGACCTTAACCACTCTGAATTAATACATTTAACCTTTTGAGTTGTTTCTGTGTTAAACCTGTAGCCACGCAGATTTAATGAGTAAAATAATTGACGTTCATCCATAATACGTCAAATTTCAAAGTAAAACTATGAGACCTGGTTGTGTCTGAGAGGGGAGAGGGAGTGTGTGTGAACGGGTGTAGAGTGTGTATAGAGACATTATTTTTGGTATGTCATATGTCATATGAAGTTAGTTTGGGCTGGTTATCCACTGTGCTGTAAAGTAATCCTCAGTGATCCACTGTTCTGTAAGGGAATCCTCAGTGATCCACTGTGCTGTAAGGGAATCCTCAGTGATCCACTGTGCTGTAAGGGAATCCTCAGTGATCCACTGTGCTGTAAGGGAATCCTCAGTGATCCACTGTGCTGTAAGGGAATCCTCAGTGATCCCACTGTTCTGTAAGGTAATCCTCAGTGATCCACTGTGCTGTAAGGTAATCCTCAGTGATCCACTGTGCTGTAAGGGAATCCTCAATGATTCACTGTGCTGTAAAGTAATCCTCAGTGATCCACTATGCTGTAAGGGAATCCTCAGTGATCCACTGTGCTGTAAGGGAATCCTCAGTGATCCACTGTTCTGTAAGGGAATCCTCAGTGATCCACTGTGCTGTAAGGGAATCCTCAGTGGACCCCGGCTCAGCCCACAGATCAAAACCAAAGTAGATCTGGAGTCTCAATCTCTCTACCTTTCCCTCTCTCCCTCGCCATCTCTCCCCCTCTCCCCTCTCCTTTTCCATATCTATTTATCCTTTCCCTCTCTTTCTCCTTCTCTTCTTCCTACATGAGTCTGTCTGGGTTTAGGGAACATGACCTTGGCATAAGTCCCATCTCTCTCCCCCTCTCCCTCATCTCCCTCCTCCTCTCCCTCATCTCCCTCCTCCTTTCCCTCCCCCTCTCCATCCTCGTCTCCCTCCTCATCTCCCTCCTCCTTTACCTCCTCCCCCTCCTCCTCTCCCTCCTTCCCCCTCTTCTCCTCTCTCCTCTCCCTCATCTCCCTCCTCTTCTCCCTCCTTCCCCATCCTCCTCCCCCTCCTCCTCTCCCTCCTTCCCCCTCTTCTCCCCTCTCCTCTCCCTAATCTCCCTCCTCTTCTCCCTCCTTCCCCATCCTCCTCTCCCTTCTCCTCTCCCTCCCCCCGTCTTCCTAGAAAACCTCACAAAGGCTTCCTGAGCCCCCTCCCCTGCTCCTCTTCTCTCCCCTGCCATCTTTTCCTCTACCTCTTCCCTCCTCCTCTTCCCTAAACCCCCATCTCCCTTACCCACCCCTCTTCTCCCCATCCAGAGGAGCCTCCCTCCCAGCCTCCCCTATCCCAGATCAGAGCCCCTCTCCTGGCTGTCTTTGTCCAGGCCAGTGGGGTCACCTGGAGCAGGCTACTGATATCATAACATTAGCTCTAATCTGATTGAGCTCCTATGTTAGGCCCAGGAGGGTTCTGTAAGGGCTGCAGGAGGGTTAGATGAAGGTTAGGAGGGTTCTGTAAGGGCTGCAGGAGGGTTAGAAGAAGGTTAGGAAGGTTCTGTAAGGGCTGCAGGAGGGTTAGATGAAGGTTAGGAGGGTTCTGTAAGGGCTGCAGGAGGGTTAGATGAAGGTTAGGAGGGTTCTGTAAGGGCTGCAGGAGGGTTAGATGAAGGTTAGGAGGGTTCTGTAAGGGCTGCAGGAGGGTTAGATGAAGGTTAGGAGGGTTCTGTAAGGGCTGCAGGAGGGTTAGATGAAGGTTAGGAGGGTTCTGTAAGGGCTGCAGGAGGGTTAGATGAAGGTTAGGAGGGTTCTGTAAGGGCTGCAGGAGGGTTAGATGAAGGTTAGGAGGGTTCTGTAAGGGCTGCAGGAGGGTTAGATGAGGGTTCTGGACAACAGGGTTTAACTTCTCTAATGGAGGAAGCACTGCTAGGGACACACAAATCTTGTATGCAAACAATATGCACTAGAGGTCGACTGATTATGATTTTTAAACGCCGATACCGATTATTGGAGGGCCAGAAAAAGCCGATACCGATTAATCTGCCTTTTTTTTTTTTTGTAATAATGACAATTACAACAATACTGAATGAACACTTATTTTAACTTAATATAATACATCAATAAAATCAATTTAGCCTCAAATAAATAATGAAACATGTTCAATTTGGTTTAAATAATGCAAAAACAAAGTGTTGGAGAAGAAAGTAAAAGTGCAATATGTGCCATGTAAGAAAGCTAACATTTAAGTTCCTTGCTCAGAACATGAGAACATATGAAAGCTGGTGGTTCCTTTTAACATGAGTCTTCAATATTCCCAGGTAAGAAGTTTTAGGTTGTAGTTATTATAGGAATTATAGGACTATTTCTCTCTATACCATTTGTATTTCATATACCTTTGACTATTGGATGTTCTTATAGGCACTTTAGTATTGCCAGTGTAACAGTATAGCTTCCGTCCCTCTCCTCGCTCCTACCTGGGCTTGAACCAGGAACACATCGACAACAGCCACCCTCGAAGCAGCGTTACCCATGGCTAGCTAGTTAGCGTGGTGTGCGCTAATAGCGTTTCTGCAAGCGACCTGTCCCCAAATTAATATAGTTGGTTCAGAGTTGGTTTTGATATTTCAACCTGCGTCTCCTGATAGAGTCTGGTGTGGATGGACAAAATCAACATGCGCGCAATGGGGCACGCCCGTTCTAGTCAGCATGTAAGACTCTCTCTCTCCTCTCTTATTGTCTTGCTGACTGTCTCTCTCTCTCTCTCTCTCTCTCTCTCTCTCTCCTCTCTCATTGTCTTGCTGACTGTCTCTCTCTCTCTCTCTCTCTCTCTCCTCTTATTGTCTTGCTGACTGTCTCTCTCTCTCTCTCTCTCTTATTGTCTTGCTGACTGTCTCTCTCTCTTCTCTTATTGTCTTGCTGACTGCTGACTGTCTCTCTCTCTCTCTCCTCTCTCATTGTCTTGCTGACTGTCTATCTCTCTCTCTTCTCTTATTGTCTTGCTGACTGTCTCTCTCTCTTCTCTTATTGTCTTGCTGACTGTCTATCTGACTCTCTCTCTCTCCTCTCTTATTGTCTTGCTGACTGTCTATCTCTCTCTCTCCTCTCTTATTGTCTTGCTGACTGTCTATCTCTCTCTCTTCTCTTATTGTCTTGCTGACTGTCTATCTGACTCTCTCTCTCTCCTCTCTTATTGTCTTGCTGACTGTCTATCGCTCTCTCTCTCCTCTCTTATTGTCTTGCTGACTGTCTCTCTGACTCTGGTTACAAGGTGGTGTGGGGTTGTTGTCTTCTATCAAAACCTTTTCTCTGTCTTTGTCTCTCACTATGTCTGTCTCTCTCTCTGTCTCTCTCTCACTCTCTCTCTATCTGTCTCTGTCTCTGTCTCTCTCTCTGTTTGTGTGTCTTTCTTTAAGAGCCTGACAGCATGGGGAGTGATGGTGTTAGAAATGTCAGGTCTAGAGGGCTTGTGGGAGAGGAGAGGGGGAAGGGAGAGAGAGAGAGAGGTGAGGAGAGACAGAGAGTATCCTGTAGAGCTGCTATTTAATTGGAAACATAGAAGTGATCTTTCAATTTATTGTCATGAACAAGAGGTTTGTCTGTCCCCGTGGGGGAGGGGCTGTTAGCAGTGTTTTATGCATACGGAATGCTATTACAATAGAATGTCAGCCATCCAATGAAAAGCTCCATGATTATTCATTAGGCACCTGTGATTGGCCAGGGGGTCCTAGAGGTTGAATAGGAGGAAAGAGAGGACATTAGAATATAGAAGCATGAGGAGAGGAGGGACCTAAGTCCTTGGAGAGGTACAGTCTTTGGGGAGAGAGCATGGGGTGAGGGAGACGGGATATAGTGACAGGGGAGATGGAGAAAGAGAGGGATTGAGAGCGAGAGAGATGAAGGGAGACACACAGATGCAGAGAGAAAAAGTATGTTTGGCATTTCCGTTCTCCAACGTCTTGATAAGTGTCACTTGCCTCCTGGCAGCTGCAGAGTTTCACTCTCCTCTCCTGCCCTGCCCTTCCCTTCCCTCCCCTCCCCTCCTCTCCTCTCCTCTCCTCTCCTGCCCTCCACTCCTCTCCTGTCGTCCCCTCCTGGCCTCTCCTGTCCTCCTCTCCTGTCATCCTCTCCTGTCCTCCCCTCTGAAAACATTCCATTGGCCTCTCACTGCGTGTGTGTGCGTGTGTGCACCAATTATATATATATAATATATATATATATATATATATATATATATATATATATACACATACATAAACCCTGGATTGCTGATGCTTTGTATTGACCATTGAGAGGCTTTCAAGCCACCGGTCTGCGATATTGGCCCTGAATGAAATTCTACAGTATTTCAATTAAATGTTTCAAGGAAAAAAATGTAATGTATGTAAGTATTTTTGTGTTGTAGTGGGGACAATAACATTAGTAATCTCCAAAAATTAGACTTTAATAGAAAATGTTTTTATATAATTTGTTATTTTATTTGTATGTTTTGCTCACATAATATATTTTAAATGTATTCACTAAAGTGTCTGTAATAGAATAAACATGACAGAAACAAATGTAGACGTTAATAAATGGTGGTGGGGGGGGGGGGGGGGGGGGGCCAAGATGGAGGCGCGATAGCTTCTGAACACAGCCCCCTGGAAGTCATCTAGTGTATATATAAATCATTGGTGTTTGAGCCTTTGGTTGCTACTAAAAATGCATTTGACTCGTTTGACAATACTGACAAAGCTGTTTCCACTACCAGACACACAAAAACAATGCACATATTCCATCAGTAACCAGGGGACTCTGCTTGGACTATTCCATCAGTAACCAGGGGACTCTGTATGGACTATTCCATCAGTAACCAGGGGACTCTGTCTGGACTATTCATTCCATCAGTAACCAGGGGACTCTGCTTGGACTATTCCATCAGTAACCAGGGGACTCTGCTTGGACTACTCCATCAGTAACCAGGGGACTCTGTCTGGACTATTCATTCCATCAGTAACCAGGGGACTCTGTCTAGACTATTCATTCCATCAGTAACCAGGGGACTCTGTCTAGACTATTCATTCCATCAGTAACCAGGGGACTCTGTCTAGACTATTCATTCCATCAGTAACCAGGGGACTCTGTCTAGACTATTCATTCCATCAGTAACCAGGGGACTCTGTCTGGACTATTCCATCAGTAACCAGGGGACTCTGCCTGGACTAGTCATTCCATCAGTAACCAGGGGACTCTGCTTGGACTATTCCATCAGTAACCAGGGGACTCTGCTTGGACTATTCCATCAGTAACCAGGGGACTCTGCTTGGACTATTCCATCAGTAACCAGGGGACTCTGCCAGGACTATTCATTCCATCAGTAACCAGGGGACTCTGTCTGGACTATTCATTCCATCAGTAACCAGGGGACTCTGCTTGGACTATTCCATCAGTAACCAGGTGACTCTGTCTGGACTATTCATTCCATCAGTAACCAGGGGACTCTGTCTGGACTATTCATTCCATCAGTAACCAGGGGACTCTGTCTGGACTATTCATTCCATCAGTAACCAGGGGACTCTGTCTGGACTATTCATTCCATCAGTAACCAGGGGACTCTGCTTGGACTATTCCATCAGTAACCAGGGGACTCTGTCTGGACTATTCCATCAGTAACCAGGGGACTCTGCCTGGACTATTCCATCAGTAACCAGGGGACTCTGTCTGGACTATTCCATCAGTAACCAGGGGACTCTGCCTGGACTATTCCATCAGTAACCAGGGGACGCTCTCCAGAATCCACTCAGCTCTCCAGAATCCACTCAGCTCTCCAGAATCCACTCAGCGGTCTAGAATCCACTCAGCACTACAGAATCCTCTCAGCTCTCGAGAATCCACTCAGCTCTCCAGAATCCACTCAGCTCTCCAGAATCCACTCAGCGGTCTAGAATCCACTCAGCTCTACAGAATCCTCTCAGCTCTCTAGAATCCACTCAGCTCTACAGAATCCACTTAGCTCTCCAGAATCCACTCAGCTCTCTAGAATCCACTCAGCTGTCCAGAATCCACTCAGCTCTCTCTAGAATCCACTCAGCTGTCCAGAATCCACTCAGCTCTCCAGAATCCACTCAGCTCTCTAGAACCCACTCAGCTCTTTAGAATCCACTCAGCTCTCTAGAATCCACTCATCTCTACAGATTCCACTCAGCTCTCCAGAATCCACTCAGCTCTCCAGAATCCACTCAGCTCTCTAGAATCCACTCAGCTCTCCAGAATCCACTCAGCTCTACAGAATCCACTCAGCTCTCCAGAATCCACTCAGCTCTCCAGAATCCACTCAGCTCTCTAGAATCCACTCAGCTCTCTAGAATCCACTCAGCTCTCTAGAATCCACTCAGCTCTCTAGAATCCACTCAGCTCTCCAGAATCCACTCAGCTCTCCAGAATCCCAGCTCTCCAGAATCCACTCAGCTCTACAGAATCCACTCAGCTCTCTAGAATCCACTCAGCTCTACAGAATCCACTCAGCTCTCTAGAATCCACTCAGCTCTACAGAATCCTCTCAGCTCTCTAGAATCCACTCAGCTCTCCAGAATCCACTCAGCTCTCTAGAATCCACTCAGCTCTACAGAATCCACTCAGCTCTCCAGAATCCACTCAGCTCTCTAGAATCCACTCAGCTCTCTAGAATCCACTCAGCTCTCTAGAACCCACTCAGCTCTCTAGAATCCACTCAGCTCTCCAGAATCCACTCAGCTTTCCAGAATCCACTCAGCTCTCCAGAATCCACTCAGCGGTCTAGAATCCACTCAGCTCTACAGAATCCTCTCAGCTCTCTAGAATCCACTCAGCTCTCCAGAATCCACTCAGCGGTCTAGAATCCACTCAGCTCTACAGAATCCTCTCAGCTCTCTAGAATCCACTCAGCTCTACAGAATCCACTCAGCTCTACAGAATCCACTCAGCTCTCTAGAATCCACTCAGCGGTCTAGAATCCACTCAGCTCTCCAGAATCCACTCAGCTCTCTAGAATCCACTCAGCTCTCAGCACTCTAGAATCCATTCACCTCTCTAGAATCCACTCACCTCTCTAGAATCCACTAGCTTAAAGGGTTAAGGTTAGGGTTAGGGGAAGGATTAGCTAACATGCTAAGTATTTGCAAAGTAGGTAAAAAGTAGTAAGGAATTGAAAAGTTACTAATTAGCTACAATTGTCCGTGATGAAATTCAAACTCACAAACTTTGGGTTGCAAGACAGTCGCATTATACGCCCACCCACCCCGATCAACGACCATATGGAATGTAAAATATCATACTAAGTGGACCCCCCTCGGATTTACGTACAGAATAATATGAAATGCTGTGAGACCAGGTTGCCATTGGGCAGAAGTTGGTGATCTCAGTTTAATTTTAGCTTTTATATTTTTATATCATTTTAATTAAGATTTTTTTTAAATAATTAACCACGTGACAATGATTATGATAAACGAAAACGTTATTATTGAAATGAAACTGTTCCATGAAAATGTGCATATGAAAATTGTAACTGGAATGCAGATCGGTAGAAATTATAGGATAAATTGTATGCTTCCCCAAACTTGAAACTAACGTTCCGCGTATATATATAATTGCCTCCACGTTTCTATGGTCTGATTTTCAAACAAGGTAAGAAAGACATGCCTCATAATATGAAGTAAAACGTTCAGGTTTCAAACAATAAGTATGATTTTGGAAATGCATACTGCCTCATCAGGCAGGATAGCCTGACTGCTGTTGTTTTTTCTCCCGCTCCATTTGGGCGGCAACAATTTTATTTCTCGGATTTAAAAAACAATAACAGCCTAAGGCCTGCAATTAGCAGCTAACGGAAACCCTGGCACGCACGCGCACGCACGCACACACACACACACACACACACACACACACACACACACACACACACACACACACACACACACACACACACACACACACACACACACACACACACACACACACACACACACACACACACACACACACACGTACATTGTAATATTGTTGTATGGTGGTATTATACATTTTGTATTGTAGATATATAGTGGTGTAATAATGTTATATAATGTACTGTTTTATATTTTGTTTTATGTGTAATGTAAGTGCATTATTGTGTTTGGACCCCAGGAAGAATAGCTGCTGCCTTGGCAGGAACTAATGGGGATCCATAATAAACCCCAGGAAGAGTAGCTGCTGCCTTGGCAGGAACTAATGGGGATCCATAATAAACCCCAGGAAGAGTAGCTGCTACCTTGGCAGGAACTAATGGGGATCCATAATAAACCCCAGGAAGAATAGCTGCTGCCTTGGCAGGAACTAATGGGGATCCATAATAAACCCCAGGAAGAGTAGCTGCTGCCTTGGCAGGAACTAATGGGGATCCATAATAAACCCCAGGAAGAGTAGCTGCTGCCTTGGCAGGAACTAATGGGGATCCATAATAAACCCTACGAAGAGTAGCTGCTGCCTTGGCAGGAACTAATGGGGATCCATAATAAACCCCAGGAAGAGTAGCTGCTGCCTTGGCAGGAACTAATGGGGATCCATAATAAACCCCAGGAAGAGTAGCTGCTGCCTTGGCAGGAACTAATGGGGATCCATAATAAACCCCAGGAAGAGTAGCTGCTGCCTTGGCAGGAACTAATGGGGATCCATAATAAACCCCAGGAAGAGTAGCTGCTGCCTTGGCAGGAACTAATGGGGATCCATAATAAACCCTACGAAGAGTAGCTGCTGCCTTGGCAGGAACTAATGGGGATCCATAATAAACCCCAGGAAGAGTAGCTGCTGCCTTGGCAGGAACTAATGGAGATTCCTCATAAATACATATACAAACCCATCCATCTAAACTCAGCAAAAAAATAAACGTCCCCTTTTCAGGACCCTGTCTTTCAGAGATAATTTGTGAAAATCCAAATAACTTCACAGACTGTTTCCCATGCTTGTTCAATGAACCATAAACAATTAATGAACATGCACCTGTGGAACGGTCATTAAGACACTAACAGCTTTCAGACGGTAGGCAATTAAGGTCACAGTTATGAAAACTTAGGACACTAAAGAGGCCTTTCTATTGACTCTGAAAAACACCAAAAGAGAGATGCCCAGGGTCCCTGCTCATCTGCGTGAACGTGCCTTAGGCATGCTGCAAGGAGGCATGAGGACTGCAGATGTGGCCAGGGCAATAAATTGCAATGTCCATACTGTGAGACGCCTAAGACAGCGCTACAGGGAGACAGGACGGACAGCTGATCATCCTTGCAGTGGCAGAACACGTGTAACAACACCTGCACAAGATCGGTACATTCAAACATCACACCTGCGGGACAGGTACAGGATGGCAACAACAACTGCCTGAGTTACACCAGGAACGCACAATCCCTCCATCAGTGCTCAGACTGTCCGCAATAGGATGAGAGAGGCTGGACTGGGGGCTTGTAGGCCTGTTGTAAGGCAGGTCCTCACCAGACATCACCGGCAACAACATCGTCTATGGGCACAAACCCACCGTCGCTGGACCAGACAGAACTGGCAAAAAGTGCTCTTCTTTGACGAGTCACGGTTTTGTCTCACCAGGGGTGATGGTCGGATTCGTGTTTCTTGTCGAAGGAATGAGCGTTACACCGAGGCCTGTACTCTGGAGCGGGATCGTTTTGGAGGTGGAGGGTCCGAGATGGTCTGGGGTGGTGTGTCACAGCATCATCGGACTGAGCTTGTTGTCATTGCAGGCAATTTCAACGCTGTGCGTTACAGGGAAGACATCTTCCTCCCTCATGTGGTACCCTTCCTGCAGGCTCATCCTGACATGACCCTCCAACATGACAATGCCACCAGCCATACTGCTCGTTCTGTGCCTGATTTCCTGCAAGACAGGAATGTCAGTGTTCTGCCATGGCCAGCGAAGAGCCCGGATCTCAATCCCATTGAGCACGTCTGGGACCAGTTGGATCGGAGGGTGAGGGCTAGGGCCGTTCCCCCCAGAAATGTCTGGGAACTTGCAGGTGCCTTGGTGGAAGAGTGGGGTAACATCTCTGGCCTCCCTGTGGCTCAGTTGGTAGAGCATGGTGTTTGCAATGGTGTTTGCAACGCCAGGGTTGTGGGTTCGATTCCCACGGGGGGCCAGTACGAGAAAAAAGAAATGTATGAAATGAATTGAAATGTATGCATTTACTACTGTAAGTCGCTCTGGATAAGAGCGTCTGCTAAATGACTAAAATGTTAAAAAAAAATCTCACAGCAAGAACTGGCAAATCTGGTGCAGTCCATGAGGAGGAGATGCACTGCAGTACTTAACTTCTTATGGGCAGGTGGGACGGTAGCGTCCCACCTGGCCAACATCCGGTGGAATTGCAGAGCTCGAAATTCAAAAATACCAAATTCAAATATTTAACATTGTTGAAAATATATGTGTTATACATCAAAATAAAGCTTAACTTCTTGTTAATCCAGCCGCTGTGTCAGATTTCAAAAAGGATTTACGGCGAAAGCAAACCATGCGATTATCTGAGGACAGCGCCCCGCATACAAACACATGAAATCATATTTCAACCAGGCAGGTGCGCCACAAAAGTCAGAAATAGCGATATAATTCATGCCTTACCTTTGAAGATCTTCTTCTGTTGGCACTCCAAAATGTCCCAGAAACATCACAAATGGTCCTTTTGTTCAATAATGTCCTTCTTTATGTCCCAAAAATGTCCATTTATTTGGCGCATTTGATTCAGAAATACACCGGTTTCAACTCGCCCAACATGACTACAAAGTATCTAATAAGTTACCTGTAAACTTGGTCCAAACATTTCAAACAACGTTCCTAATCCAACCTCAGGTACCCTAAAACGTAAATAACCGATACAATTTAAGACGGAATAAACTGTTTCCAATCCCGGATAAAAACAACGTAACGCGTGCTCCAGTATACGCACATCAAAACAGTAGAGTCCACCTGGAGTGACACTTACAATGACTAGCACTACTTCTTCATTTTTCAAAAGAAGAACATCGAACAATTTCTAAAGACTGTTGACATCTAGTGGAAGCCATAGGAACTGCAACCAGATTCCTAATAATAAGGGTATCCCATAGAAAACAAATGGAAAATCCTATGACTTCAATTCCTCTGGGTTTCGTCTGCCATATCAGTTCTGTTATACTCACAGATTATTTTAACAGTTTTAGAAACTTTAGAGTGTTTTCTATCAAAATCTACCAATATGCATATCCTAGCTTCTGGGCCTGAGTAACAGGCAGTTTACTTTGGGCACGCTTTTCATCCGGAGGTGAAAATACTACCCAAGAGAGGTTAATGCAGCTGGTGGCCACACCAGATACTGACTGTTACTTTTAATTTTGACCCCCCCCCCCCTTTGTTCAGGGACACATTATTCCATTTCTGTTAGTCACATGTCTGTGGAACTTGTTCAGTTTATGTCTCAGTTGTTGAATCTTGTTATGTTCATACAAATATTTACACATGTTAAGTTTGCTGAAAATATACGCAGTTGACAGTGAGAGGACGTTTCTTTTTTTGCTGAGTTTATTTGGACAGTAAACATCTTCCCACAGTGTGTTTCTCCGTTTTTCAATCGGTTAGAAGGGTTTACTATAGGTTGTAGAAATACATTAGCATAATGGAATTGATTGGTTTCCTGTTTTTCAATCGGTTAGATGGTTTACTAGAGGTTGTTGAACTACATTAGCATAATGGAGTTGATTGGTTTCCTGTTTTTCACTTGGTTAGAATGGTTTGCATGGGATGGTGAACTACATTAGGATAATGGAGTTGATTGTACAGCATAGCCACCAGCGGTGCTGTGACTTTCCCACAGCTGCCTACGACACGCACTTGATTTATTCTGGCCAGCCGGACCATGCCTGCTGATGCATACAGAGCAACTCAGCACGTCTCCATGCTAATAAACAACCCTAACAATGTTGGTATTCAGAGGACATGTCTTTGTAGCAGGATGGCTCAACAGCAGCTGTGTGCTCTGACTAAGACGAAGGGAATATGTTTAGCTAAGATAGCTCTAGCATGTTAAATTAATTTGAGTGAGTTGAAGACAAGTAGCATCCCAGTATGTAAGACATTTGGCACCAGGTTTAAGGCCCGTTACAGCTGCTTCCTCAATCTCTATAGCCTACTAAGCTAACCTAACCTAGTTAACATAACCAAGTTAACTAAAACTGTCTCTGTTCTCTTGTGTGTGTAGGCTAGGTGACCAGTTCTACCGTGAGGCCATAGAACACTGTCGCAGCTATAACGCCCGTCTGTGTGCCGAGCGGAGCGTCCGTATGCCCTTCCTGGACAACCAAACTGGCGTGGCCCAGAACAACTGCTACATCTGGATGGAACAGCGCCACCGCGGGCCAGGTGGGTAAACTGCAGGCTGGGGAAGAGAAATGGCACACACACACACACACACACACACACACACACACACACACACACACACACACACACACACACACACACACACACACACACACACACACACACACACACACACACACACACACGTGCGCGTCTATAGATGCATTTCTGGTCTTAATAAACTAAACTGTTTTTATGGTTTTGAAACCAGTCACGATTACATCTAGAACATAGAGCTGGGCTATATCCATATTAATCCATATAAATCCATATTAATCCATATGAATCCGTATTAATCCATATTAATCCATATAAATCCATATAAATCCATATTAATCCATATTAATTGTAACGTTAATGTGCATCAGTTTTTATTTTATTCTCCTTTAAACTACTACTACTAGTATGATGGTTGTAGTCATCAATTTGTTCCCTTAACAATCACCCATATTAGCAAGCTTATTTCATTTCAAACGTCACATTTCTCAAGTGTAGGCTACTTATCGTAATGATATCAACGATATCAGCAAAATGCCTGCGATAAGTGGTCGGTGTCGATCATTTTTCGGTTTATCATCCCAGCTCTAGTAGAACATCTCACGAGAGAGAGAGTCAGAGAGAGAGAGAGTCAGAGAGAGAGAGAGAGAGAGAGAGTCAGAGAGAGAGAGTCAGAGAGAGAGAGACAGAGTGAGTCATAGAGAGAGAGAGTCTGAGAGAAAGAGCGAGAGAGTCAGAGAGAGAGAGAGAGAGAGTGAGTCATAGAGAGTCTGAGAGAAAGAGAGTGAGAGTCAGAGTGAGTCATGGAGAGAGAGTCTGAGAGAGAGACAGAGTCAGAGAGAGTCATAGAGAGACAG